>NC_057355.1:68142142-68473571 GCF_016509475.1 Prionailurus bengalensis | reverse complement strand
GGCCAAGCTTAGGAGAAGGACATAAGGAACAGAGAACATAGGATATGACCATAGACATGACCCATCTTCCAAAACTGAAGCCATGTACACCTGGAGACACAGGTGGCAGGATGAAAGAAGCTGCTACCGTGAGAATGATGCCTTATTTGTGTAACCCTTTATATCGTCCAAAACACTCTTCTATATATCATTTATCTTGACTGCCGCACCAACCCTGTAAGATGGACAGGATCGCCTATCTCCATGGTCAGACTGGGAAAATCAGCTTTACAGTTTAAAGGGACTTGCTCAGTGCCACACAAGTCCGAGCCAGGACCCAGCCCGGGTTTCCTGCCTCAGTGCTCTTCCTGCTCTGCTGCATGTGACCATCTTCCCCGTGATCCACACCATGTGCCCTTCTGCTACTGCAACCACGTGGTCAAAAATGCACGTTTACTTTTAACTGCGGTGCCAGACTGGGGTACGCTAAACCCTTCCAGCCTGCTTCAATAGCTTTCTTTATGAACCGTGGTGTCCAAGGTATTTGCACCAATTTGTTCCAAGAGGGCAGTCTGTCAGAAAATCTGCTTCCTGAAGCTTCACGTCCCTGAAGCGCCATCTGCCTAAATCCGCATGTGGTTTACCACGACTCCCGGCATCATTATAGCTTCTCAGCTAAATATCACAGGATTATACAAGTCTACAGGGATAGAAGACAGCTGGTTGGACAGATACACTCAAACCTAACACAGCTGGCCTTGCCAACCAACTCGTAAAGCTCAGGCTGTGTGATGATTGTGGGCAACTTGAAACTTTTTTTCACTGCTATAAAGGTTATATCAAATGAGACAGAGTGTACAGGAAAATATTTTTGCAAACCATAAAATATTAGCTCCCGCCACTCCATTTCCCACATGTGCTTGATCCACTTTGTCAATTATCTCTGGAAAACTGTTCCCTGTGGCTTCCCTGGAGACTCTTGCTGTTTCACGCTTTTTCCAGACGGCGTGTCTCAGGTGATGTGACACGAGGTCCTAGCTTGAACCTAGCCTGGGTTTTGGAGAGAACAGCATGTGTAGGGGCACACCTGCCAGAAGCTGATTTGTACGAGGCCCTGACAGACCTGCTGAGGAACAGTTCAGACTGAAGAAAAGAGGAGTCTGGCCTGCCGATGCCAGGACCGGAATAAATCATGCCTTTGTGGTTAATGGGAAGGGAGGGATTCTTAGCCCCCATGTTGTCTCATGCTTATATCTCTCTCTTGGCCCAAACTCTCATGTGAATCCTACGAAAAGCATAGAGCAGGGAGATGTGGGGAGGGTTGTTGGGAACACTGAGGAACAAAATGGAAAGCTGTTTTCTTGAAAACTCTCTAGGATTTAGGGGCATGAGGTACACTGAGGGATCTCCCCCTGCTGTTCCCACCCAACACATTCCAACAGGACTCCCTGAGGCTGCAACGGCTCAGTGGCTGGAGGCTGAAGGACATGGTGGTGCCCAGCTGAAGGAGACAAGAAGAGGAAAAAGGGGGAAATGGGTAACTGCCCCCATGACAGCAGACTGATTGGTTCTGTTCATAATCATGCATGGGGTATGCTCTGGGCTCTCAAGAAATATTTAAGCCAGTCTGTGGGGAGCTGGGGTCCTGAGTGAGTAGGTATGAGAAAAGCCAGTGAGTTTAGGATTATTAGGGTGGCTCCAAATGTGCTTACAGGTTGTATTACAGGCTAGATGATCTTGACTGAAATAATACTAGTTTCACTTGCTGGAGTCTCGGAGGTCAATGTTGTTTCAAAGGAGCAAATACAGCAAGATGATTTTAACAAATACTCCATAGGCATCTATTATGTGCCAGCCCCTGTCTGGACACTGCAGATACAAAAAGCAGACAGCCATGATGTCTTCTCCTGCAGATTTTACAGTCTGGGGAGGAAGGCAAGAAACGCCTCATCGTAAATGCTGATTCACAGTGGGTCTATAAGTAGTAAATTCAGAGAAAGATCCACAGGGATCCCACAACAAAAATCATCCTTAAAAATAAACTAATTTCACAATTTGGTCTAAGATCAACCCTGTCCGCATCTACACCTTTAATCAACTAGCCTCACGAAATGCACACCGTGCTGGACAGAGCGGAACAGAACCCAAGAGTTGAGCTCACGCTGTGAACCCACATGCAATACTAGCAGCATCCCCAGATAAGTCACTTCTCTTAGCTTCTCTTCCCATGTCTATAAAATGTGGCAAGGAATACATGCCCTCCTTGCCCATCTCAAGGAAGTGATTGTGAGGGGTAAACACAAGACTACACATGAAGGTAACTTGAGATCCTGAATCTAATAGAGGTATCCAAAAGTTAATATTGTTTTTATGTGGATTATAATCATTTTCCTTAGAAAACAGCAGCTTGATGGCAACTGTGTTACTGTGTTACTCTCTACTCTGGTGTGATGGTTAATTTAATGTGTTGGCCTAGCTAGGCTATAGTGCCTAGTTCTGCGTGGTCAAACACCAAGATAGATGTTAGATGGATGTTGCTATGAAGGTGTTTCCTAGATATGGTTCACATTGAAATAGGAGACTTTGAATACAGCAGACCATCTGCCATAATGTGGAGGGACATCATCCAATCAGTCAAGGCCCTTTAGAGAAAAGACTGAGGTCCCCTGAAGAGGAGCGAATTCTGCCTTCAGATGCCTTCAGACTCGGGAGGAATCAAGATGGTGGAACAGCATGGAAGTTTTTTGTGTGTCTCGCTTCCATGAAATACAGCCAGACCAACACTAAACCATCCTGCACACGTAGAAAACCGATTGGAGGATTAACACAACAATATGCACAACTTGAACCACAGAATTCAGCAGGTACATGGCGCGGAGAAGTGAACTCGGGGAGAGAGAAGCCGGCGGCAGGCAGGGAGCTGCTTTTGCAGGCAGAGAGAACGGAGACTAGGTGGGGGATGGAGAATACGGGAAAAGCACCTCTCCCCAAAAGCAGCTGGAGAGAAAGTGGAAAATTGGAAACAGCTGCAGGGACTAAACTAAAAAGGGAGAAAGGAGAGGGTTTAAATTCCATTAAGACTGTAAACAAGGGGAGCTCAAAGGCTGCAACTCCGCAGCTCGATACCTGGTGGTGCTCTGGTGGGAAGGGTGAATCCCCAGGAACAGAGTGCGGTCCAGGAGGTTCTCGCAGGCCACACGGGGAAAAGCGGTTCCACTGCTGGAAGGACATTTGGTGGAGACTGTGAAGCCACCTGGTCCCAGCAGATCCCGGAAAACGGCCACATTCACTGGTGCTGGAACAAGGTCGTTAAGGGTGAAGCCTAGTGCCAGATGAGTGTTGTGATTTTCCATAATCCCTGAAAAGCTGCTGCTACACCATCTCACGAGCTTTTTCTGGGGCGGGCTGGCACCTGGCTGCAGTCTCGGGGCACCGGCAGCAGCAGGGTCCAGCAAGCATTCCTGGGTGCAGCCGACATTTGGACATTGCTCGGTGAGACCCTCCTGCAGAGGGGTGGAACGGGTCAAAGCTGCAGTCCTTCAGAAGTAAGAGGCTGGAGAAAACAGCCACATCTGAGACAAAACTCGGGAGAGAGATACTGCCTAGGGCCTGGTCATGGACAGTGAAGAAGCGGGGAGTGGATGCAAGCTGAAGACAGAGGACGGGTGCACGATTGCTGACCGGGGAGAACAGAGTTCCGGTACTAGAGACTGGGTAGCTGGGTGACGCCATTTTCACCACTCCCGCGCATGCGCATATGCACGTACGAGTGCCGAAACAATCCACCCTGGTAGGCTAGCAGCGCCATCTAGTGGAGAACAGAGCCATTACACTGAGCCCCGCCCAACTGGGCCAACCTTGCTCTTCAAGAACACAGGTCTCACCACCTACTTAGTTTATGGACTATAAAGTGCTTCATAGTTTGACTTCTAGGGGAAAACTAAGTAATTTCAGTCCTATTGGAATCTGTTAGCAGATCCATCTATTCAATTTTCTTTCTTTCTTTTTTTTCCTCTTTTTCGCTTTTCTTTTTCTTGAGTACAGAAAAAGAAAAAATTCATTTTTATTTTCAATATTTAAAAAAATTTTTTACTATATTTTTTACTTTTGTGTAAATTTTTTCAAATCCTATCTTACTTCCAACATTTTATTTTAGTCTATTTATTTCAGTGCATTCACCTTTTCGAATTTTCAAACAATTTCCTTTTTTCCTTTTTCTTTTTTCTCTTTTTAATTTTTCTTTTTCTTGAATGCAGAAAGAGAAAAACTTCATTTTTACTTTCAATTTCTATTAAAATATTTTTCTTTAATTTTTTTACTATATTTTTTGCAAATTTTTTCAATTCTATTTTACTTCCCTCATTTTATTTTAGACTATGACAGTGTATTCACTTTTTCAAATTTTCAAACGATTTCCCTTTTATTTCTTTTTCTCTTTTTCATTTCTTTTCTTGTTCTTGAATACAGAAAGAGAAAAAATTCATTGTTATTTTTAATTTTTATTAAAAATGTTTAAAATTTTTTTCTACTATATTCTTTACTTTTGTGTAAATTTTTTCAAATTCTATTTTACTCCCATCATCTCATTTTAGTCTACTTCAGTGTATTCATTTTTTCAAATTCTGAAATGATTTCCTTCCCCCGCCTTTTTTTTCCCTCTAATCTGTCAAACCACTTTCAACACCCAGACCAAACACACACCTAGGATCTAGCATCATTTATTAGATTTTGTGTGTGTGTTTACTTTTTTAATTTTAATATTTTTTAAATTTTAATATTTTTTTAATTTTAATTTTTCTACCTCACTAATTCCTTTTCTCCCTTCAAAATGACAAAATGAAGGAATTCACCCCAAAAGAAAGAGCACGAAGAAACAACAGCCAGGGATTTAACCAACACAGATACAAGCAAGATGTCTGAACCAGAATTTAGAATCGCAATAATAAGAATGCTAGCTGGAGTAGAAAATAGATTAGAATCTCTTTCTGCAGAGATAAAAGAAGTAAAAAATAGAATGAAATGAAAAATGCTATAACTGAGCTGCAATCATGGATGGATGCCATGGTGGCAAGGATGGATGGGGCAGAACAGAGAGAATCAGGGATATAGAGGACAAACATATGGAGAATAATGAAGCAGAAAAAAACAGGGAGATGAAGGCAAAAGAGCACGATTTAAGAATTAGAGAAATCAGTGACTCATTAAAAAGGAACAACATCAAAATAACAGGGGTCCCAGAAGAGGAAGAGAGAGAAATAGGGGTAGAAGGGTTATGTGAGCAAATCATAGCAGAAAATTTTGCTAACCTGGGGAAAGACACAGACATCAAAATCTAGGAAGCACAGAGGACCCACATTAGATTCAACAAACACCGACCATCAACAAGGCATATCAGAGTCAAATTCACAAAATACTCAGGCAAGGAGAGAATCATGAAAGCAGCAAGGGGAAAAAAGTCCCTAACCTACAAGGGAAGACAGTTCAGGTTTGCAGCAGACCTATCCACAGAAACTTGGCAGGCCAGAAAGCAGCAGCAGAATATAGTCAATGTGCTGAATCAGAAAAATATGCAGCCACGAATTCTTTATCCAGCAAGGCTGTTATTCTAAATAGAAGGAGAGGTAAAAAGTTTCCCAGACAAACAAAAATTAAAGGAGTTTGTGACCACTAAACCAGCCCTGCAAGAAATTTTAAGGGGGACTCTCTGAGGGGAGAAAAGATGAAAAAAAAAAAACCTATCTATCTATCTATCTACATATATAAATACCAAAAGCAACAAAGATTAGAAAGGACCAGAGAACACCACCAGAAACTCCAACTCTACAACATCATAATGGCAATAAATTCCTATCTTTCAGTACTCCCTCTAAACATCAATGGACTCAATGCTCCAATCAAAAGACACATGGTAACAGATTGGATAAGAAAACAAGATCCATCTATATGCTATTTACAAGACACCCACTTTAGACCTAAAGTCACCTTCAGATTGAAAATAAGGGGATGGAGAATCATCTATCATGCTAATGGTCAACAAAAGAAAGCTGGAGTAGCCATACTTATATCAGATAACCTAGACTTTAAAATAAAGACTGTATCAAGAGATGAAGAAGGGCATTATATCATAATCAAGGGGTCTATCCACCAAGTAGACCTAACAATTATAAACATTTATGCGCCAAATGTGAAAGCACCCAAATATATAAATCAATTAATCACAAACATAAAGAAACTCATCGATAGTAATATCATAATAGTAGGGGACTTCAACACCCCACTCACAGCAATCATTATTAATGATTATAATTGTAATTATAATGTTATATGTTATATATATCATATATTGTATATAATAGTATATAATAATAAATTATTAATAATTTAATTATTTGATAATTACTTAATCATTATGATTATTAAATAATTATTAATGGTTATTAATAATTATTAAAATCTTATAATTACGATTATATATTATATAAATATAAACATATTTTATAATTTATTTATAAATACACACACATATGTATACACAGACCATTTGTTCTGATTCTCTGGAAAACCCTGACGAATACTCTGACTTCTCCTGAATTCCATGAAAATATGTGGAGGCTCAGACTCATGCAGGTTCCAACCTGTGTGGAAGTGAGCACTTCATAGCAATTGTCCTGAAGACACGTGGTGCAGAAATTAGTAGTCGTTACACAGTAAACTGAATCTCAGTAACTGTGCTGGTTTTCCACGACCCCCCCTGCCATTATAAGATGGTCACATTTTACTTAAGGGGTGAGCCGAAGATGCCAACATGACTCAAAATTCACATAATTCAACAACAATCCTGACCAAGGATGAGGACTATTTCTGCTTATCTGCTAAAATGCAACAAGCACTGTTTGCAATTACTAAACCTACTACTTTGAAACTGTGACACTCGACAAACCATTACTTTGGGGGGATTCACATCACTTCCCGTGTTGTGTATGCAGTGAGATCATACTAATTTTTTGTATTGCACTGTTGCAAAGTCATATAAAATGCACACACAACATTCCCCAACATCCCATTAAAATTATTTCTAGTTGTCATCTTGGTTAATGCCTCACTGAAAACATTCATTATATTAATCAAAAAAGAAAGGAGACAAAGATGACAGTCTTTTTCATCTTGAATTATATTTTACAAGTTATATATGGGTTTCATAACATAAATACAAAAATGCTGTAACAGAATTAATAAATAACTAGTAGTTAGATGATATATCCATGCAAGATAACAGAAAATATATCTTGGACTTTGTCCTAGTTCCTGGCAGAGTGCTCCTGAAATCCTTGTAAATTCCTAAGTGATAAGAGTACTAGGAATTCTAGTATTTGGTCTTTGACTCTGGTTTCTGACACAGGGCTCTGGAACCCTTTGTAATTTCCTGGATGACTGGAGTGTATTTTGTTCTAATAAAGTGACCCTGGGTGGGCACCTGGGTGGCTCCCTGATGAGGACTGGTCACCAGAAAGATGAAGCCATGATTAGAAACTTAAGATTTTCTGCCCCGCCCCCTAGTCTCTTGAGAGGGGTGAGGGCTGAACACAGACTTAATGATTGATCATGCCTACAGAGTGAAGCCTCCATAAAATCCCAAAAGTACACGGTTCAGGGAACTTCCAGGTTGGTGAACACATTCACACTGGGAGAGTGTGCACCCCAACTCCATGGAGACAGAAGCTCCTTCACTAGGGACCCTCCCGGACTTTGCCCTATGCATCTCTTCATCTGGCCATTCATCTATCTCCTCTATAATATCATTTAACAAACCAGTAAATGTAAGTGTTTCCCTGAGTTCCATGAGCTGCTCTAGCAAATCAATCTAACCTGAGGAGTGGGTGGCGGGAACCTCAGAATCATAGCCAGTGAGTCAGAAGAACAGGTGACTGTCTGGACTTGAAGCTGGCATATGGAGTGGGGGAGTCTTGTGGGACTGAGCCCTTAAGCTGGGGGAGCTGCCACTCTCTCCAGGGAGGTCATGTCAGAATTGAGTTAAATTATAGGACACCCAACTAGTGTCACAGAATTGCCTGGTGTGGGAAATCCCCCCCCCCCCCCACATCTGGGGTCAGAAGTGTTTTGTGTGTGGCAGTCTTGTGACAGTAAAGGGGAAACACAATAGGAAAAGTGAGGTTCTTTCTTTTTTTTTTTTTAAGTTTATTTATTTTGAGAGAGAGAATGCGTGCGTGTGTGTGTGCACGAGAGCAGAAGGGCAGAGACAGGGAGAAAAAGACTCCCAAGCAGGCTCCACATAGTCAGAGCAGAGCCTGACCTGAGGCTCAAACTTATAAACCATGAGACCATGACCTGAGCTGAAATCAAGAGTCAGATACTAAACGGACTGAGCCACCCAGGGGCCCCAAAATGAGTTTTTCGAGTTCACAAAAAGTTGAAGATATCTGATACTTTAAAATACCAAAAAACATACAGGCAAGGTGTATGAGACACATAAGATGACAAATAGAGATTTGGGAGGCTGACTGCACTTCCTGTGTTCTTATTTTAATTCTGAGCAGGTGGCTCGAAATGGTAGAGTGTCTAGAACAAATACTGAGGCCTAAACCTCCAAACTTCACTGCACCCGATGCCCCTCTGCCTCTTCCCTTTCTGCCCACGGAGGAAGGACCAGACCCAGGCCACCTGTGCTCCAGTTCTCATCCCCTCCCACACCCTCAGGAACTTCCACCACTCAAGTTATCTGCTGTTCATCCCACATCTTCAAGGCTACCCCTCCACTGGTTCTAGCCAATTCGCACTTCAACAAGTTCAGATCTCTCCCATCCAAAACCAAGAACCTAAACAAAAACCTTCTTCAGCTCTCTGGCATCCATCCCCCATGCCTTCCATAAGGCTTAGTCAGTCTTCTCCCCCTTACCTGGCCTCTTGGGAAGAGGGTTTTACATGGTGCCTTCCCTGTGTCCTGCCCCGTGGTTTCTGCCCAAGTGCCCCAGTGACTCTGGTGTTGCTCTACCCAGTGAACGCTTTATATCTGATGGCCCTTATTTCATATGACTTCTCTGCAGATTTTTTACCATGGCAATCACTGCCAGTTCCTGAAACACTTTCTTACCTTGTTTTCTACCAATCTTTCTCTGTTTTCCTTGTAGACTCTTCTACCTGGCTCTCATAGACTGAGTCTTACAGGCCTTTTTCTTAGGTGCTCTGCTCTTCCTCCTTGACACTCACCCAGGGTACCCTCACCTGTTCCTACAGCATCAGCTGCCAATACCATGGGGAGGACTCTGAAATCTCTCCCCTCATCCCAGCATCCCTCCCGTGTCATATACATCTAAGTGCCTCCTGGACACCTGCACCTGGATGTCACAGGGCAACTTAAACACAACAGAAAAATAAGTCATTATTTTCATCTCCCTATCCTGCCTCCACCTCCCCCCCCCAAAAACTCCAAACCTCCCACTACTCCTTTTGAATTTCTTATCATTATCCATGCAATTGACCAAGATGGAAAACTGGAACTCATCCAGGGACTTTTTTTAAGGATTTGAGTTCAGGGTGGGCTGAATGGAACCCCAAAGGACATGGGCCAAACTGGAGGCCCTGGCCTTCTCAAAGATCCAACCCGTTGCTCTCACTGGCTTCCCCAGGATGGGGCCAGCCTAGAAAGATTTTAGTCAGGATTCATGGGTCAAGAGTCAGCCCCATCCTTTCCTCCAACTGCAGAGAGGCTAGCCAGAAATAAGTGAGGTCCCTCTGCCGGTCAGTGTTTAAGTCTCTCTCCTATCCAACCTTCAAATGGGAAGCAACTGCTGCCTCCCTATGGCAAAATGGAGGCACTGCAGTTATTTACAGAGTCCAAAGTCTGGCCAATAATGCTCCTTAGGATGTGCCCCTTCAAATAGGCTTTACCTTACAAAGGACTCTTTCTCCTCTTGATATTTATTAGGAAAACAATGTTGGTTCTCTTTGTTTTGAAATGGAAATATTGAGGTCCAAAAGTCAGTGTTGTAAAAAAGAATTTTGGTATTTTTATGTTTGGTAATATAGCTTTAAAATTATTTGAGGAGTGCCTGGGTGGCTCAGTCGGTTGAGTGTCCCACTCTTGATTTTGGCTCAGGTTATGATCTCACGGTTCGTGGGATTGAGCCCTGCATCAGGAGTGCTCTACTTGGGAAGCTCGCTCTCTCTCTCTCTCTCTCTCTCTCTCTGCCCCACCCCACCATGCATGCATATGCATGTTTGTTCTCTCTAAGCAAATAAATAAACTTTAAAATTATTTGAAACCATTAAATGCCAGTGTTTATACATTTATATCCAGTGGTTTGTTATCTGGTGTTATCACAAAGCTAGGTATTTGGTGGGCTAGAATTGTGGGGAAAATAAACAGGAGGCACTGAGGAGACCCACTTTTACCAGAGGCTATTAATATTCTAAAAACTAAAGCACATTTTCTGACTGAATTCATCCAAGGCCAACATTACTGTCAGCTGGTAAAGCAGCTCCTGACTTCCAAGAGTCTCTACCCCATGGCAAATGGCTCCTCTGAATCACCTTGCTGGCTGGTGGCTTCTCTTGTTTCTGGGGACAATATGACAACAGGAGCCATTCAGGTATGTCACAGGGACCAGTAAACAACTTTGGGCTTGGGGGAAGATGTCCACTGCTGAAATACAAGGGGGGTTTTCTAACCAGATGAGTAATCAAGAATAATATCAGGGGAAAGCCATTAAAGAATGAAAGTGTGTTGCTAATAATCCAAATGAGAGGAGGCAGGTTGCAGTGCAGTCACTAACAGCATCCACTCACTGCAGGTGAGCAAGTGGGCTCAAAGCCTTACTTTATAGATGAGAAAACTAAGACTCAGGAAGGTTGCCAAGGTCACATACAGCTTGTGAACAGTATGGCCAAGACTCAGCCTTGGTTCTACTGGCCATCAAAGTGAACATTCTGTCCTCTATAAAACAAGTTGGTCCTTATCTTTACTCTGTGTTTTCATTTTGCTCTGGGCTAAGAATGTATACTTTGAAAGATGCTCCTTACCAAGTCATGTTTAAGGTGCCTCTGGAGAAATAAAACCCCCCAATGCTCTCAGATGTTTTTGGCAAATGCTTCCTCCCTAGTGACCATTTAACAACTGGCAATTTAACCAGGAAGCTGGTAACCAAGTTTCAGGATTCCTCGGATACACTGCGAGTCTAGCTGGCCCCCTGCTGGTTCAGTTTTGGAACTGCAAAAGGTCCTTCCAGTTTCTCAACAGGCAGGAGTAGAAAGGACCTTGTACCTGTACTGTGCTTATCAGTCACAATCAAAGTAAACCAGACTTTTTGCTGAGCATGTATCACCAAGCTCTGGGCAAAAACTTCTAGGAAGATTTTCTAAAAACACAGAATATAAATGAAATATCCTCCTTGAACTGAAAGGAGAAAAGTCTTAATAGATCCAGATGTCAAACAGTATGAACTTACCTGTTGCCACTAGATATATTTATTTTCGCCTGATATTATATAGTCATTCTTCAAATATTTACTATATGCCTGCTATGTGTCCTGGTATAAAGTAGTAAATAAAACAGCCTCATGGCGCTTACGTTGCAGTGGGGAGACAGATAACACACAAGGAAACAAACATTTAATTATAAATTACAAAAGATGCTATGGAGGTTTAAAAAAATAAAAGAACACTGATGGAGAATGTTAGCTACACAGAGCGGTCAGGGCAGCCCTCTCTGAGTAGGCGACTTTGAAAATGAGATGGAAGAGGAAGGTACACCAGGCAGAGTGGGAAGAACAAGGAGTGGGAAGCTGGACGTGGGAAATGCACTGGGTGTGATCAAGGGATTGAAGGGACGAATGGCAGAGCAAGGTTGGGGAGGAGGGTGTGCAGGAGCTGTAGGTCCTTGCAGGGCATGGCTAGAAGTGTTATTCTATTTTTGTTTCTATTTTTGGAGAGAGAGAGAGAGAGAGAGAGAGAGCGAGCACAAGCAAGGGAGGGGCTGATAGAGAGAGAGAGGGAGAGAATACCCCAGCAGGTTCCACACTCAGTGTGGAGCCCAGTGTGGAGCTCAAACCCACAAGCAATGAGATCACGACCTGAACCAAGATCAAGAGTTAGATGCTTAAACGACTGAGCCACCCAGGTGCCTGTAGAAGTGTTAGTTTTAATCAAGGTGCAACAGGAAACCACTGATGGGATTCTAACCATGAAGAGTGATAGTGATGGGATTTAAATTTTATTTAAAAAATTTTTTAATGTTTATTTATTTTTGAGAGAGACACACACACACACACACACACACACACACACACACACACACATAGCGCAAGCAGGGGAGGGGCAGAGAGAGAGGGAGACACAGAATCCAAAGCACAGAGCCTGACACGGGGCTCGAATCCACAAACCACGAGATCATAACCTGAGCCGAAGTCAGACACTCAACCGACTGAGCCACCCAGGCACCCCTAAACTTTTATTTATAAAGTTTAACTCTGCCTTTCCTGTGGGGAACAATTTGAAGGAAACGGAAAGTAGAAGGAACGCAGTTACTAACAGACAATTTCATAAATCCATGCCAGACACAATGGTATCCTGAAGCAGCTTGTTTGGAGTAGAGCCAGAGAAAAGAGAGGACAGACAAATTACAGATGTATTTTAGAAACAGACTTGAATAAATTGCTTATAATTTGGGTATGACATGTAAAGGAGAATATTGAAGATTACTCCAGGTTTTGGCCTGCCTGTATGGCTAAGTGGTAGCACTATTCATTTAGACAGAAAAGACTGACATAAACACGCTGAGGAAGCTGGTGGTAGAGAAATCAGGATTGACATGTGGTAATTTAGCAGTTCACATAAGCCTATACATATACAAGAAACAAGTTCGGGAAATAGCTTTTGGAGTCAAGAGAACAAATGCAATCATGTAGGCAGAGAATTGAGAAGAATAAAAGAAGTGGACGAGCACTGAGCCCCGGAGAACTTAATAATTAAAGGTGGGCATTAGAGCAGCAGGAGAAACCTGGCAAGGAACACTGGAAGAAAATGGTTAATGGGAAAGGGGAAGGAGGAAAGCCAAAAGCGTGCCATCTTGGCACAAAAACCAAGAAAATAAAAAGGTTAAGGTCAAATGTGCCGAATGCTGCCAAAGGTGACTAGGACAAAGGCAGAATGCAGGTAAATTTGGCAAGGGTGGTTGGCCTTGACGAGAACCATCCAAGGCATCTCAAAATGAACACATGCAAAACTGAACTTGAACTCTTCTGGAGAAGCTCGGTTTGCTCCTCCTGGAGAAAACCGTTCTTTTCAGCTCCTCAGGCCAAAATCTTGGTGTCACCCGTGAGTCCTCTTTCTTTCAGTTCCTGCCTCCAACCCAGCAGCAAATCCTGTTGGCTCTGACTTTAAAATATACCCCCAATCTGACCATGTCTCACCACCTCCCTACCTATCATGCTAACACTTCTCTGCTCCAGGTGATTACAGCAGGCTCTCAACTTATCTCCCCTATTCCAGTCCTCCCTTCCTGCAGAAATATTTTCATACAGCAGCTGGAGTGATCCTTTTCAAGGATACATAGAGGAAAAGCCAGAGACCCCGTGAAGTGATCTGTCTCCACGCACCGCGCCTCCCACCTCCCCTTGCTGCCATCGCCAAGCCTCATTCCTACCGTCCTCCTGAGTCTTGGGCTCCAGCCACACTAGCCTCCTTGCTCCCATCTAGCTTTTGCATGTGCAGCTCTTTCCCTGGAACATCTTCCCCCATATATCACACAGTTCACTCTCCAACTCTCAAGAGTTTTGCTTATCTTCCCAGGGAGTAATCCCCTCCCCCTATTTAAGTTATTTCTTCCTCCATCCCCCTCCTCTGCTATATATTTTTATAGCACTTAGAGCCATTTGACTTATTATGTATTTTACTTATTTCTTTATTCAGGGACTATATCTCTCCTGTCCTACCAATCTTTGAGGTTCATGTTTCTCTCCCCGGTACCTACAACAGTGCCTGGCATTCAAGAAATACTTGTTGACCTGGTAAATAAGTGGCAGGAACAGTGGACTACCATGGACTAGAAGAAATCGGGAAGTGGGGAAGTGCGATCGGTATGTGGTGAACAGTTTCTGGGAAAGGCAGCAAAAAAAAAAAAAAGTACAATAACTACAAGGGATAGGAGATCAAAGGAGGGAAAGTTTTTTAACGGAATATTTGACCACAGTGACCCAATGGTAATTCATACTGATCCTATATCCTGTATCCCATAGAAAAAGGCAAGTTTATAACCTTACTGTTTGAGGACTAATATATATCTTCAATAATGAGATTAATCTGAGGATCATATGATCAATTAATCAGAGTAGACAAAATAAGAGAACGTCATCTTTGATGTGCCATTCATTAGACAATAAATATCTCTTCTTGCAAGGGACTGAGAGTCCAGTAATTGTCATCTAAAGTGATGATGATGATTCATTGAGAAGTGATTTCATAGTAGTGCAATTATGTGTGCTAACACTTTTTTCTGAACGGGAATATTACCTGCTTGCAGGCGAGTAAATTCAAATCCTACCCCCAAGCTAAATGGAAGCTTAGAGAAGTAATCTGCTCACTGTCATATCACTACTAAATGATGGAGCTGGCACTGAAATTCAGATGTCTTTGCAAATAGCCTACATTAAACATATGTTAAAATTCATACCAGCATACATATATTACGTCTATCCTTTCTATAAAAAACAAAACAAAATACTTTTCTAACTTAGTCCTTCATAATAGAATCCTACAATAAACGTTGGAAGGGATATACAAGATACTACACATATCTGTCAGAAGCCTGGGAATTAGCATGAGTAAATGAGCAGAGACGATTCAAATAAATGGATGAGTTGAAATGATGCTATACTCACATAAACAAGGATTAGACCACCCAACAAATTAAGTGCTAAGGTTTAAGACTGGGAAAAGGCCAGGCTTCTTATTTTGTTTCTTTTTTCCCCCAAAGCCTTTGGACTATTTTCTATTAGCTCTCATCCAAGTTGTAATAGGCAGAATGCTAAAATGACCCCCAAGATTGCCACCCTGGAGTCCTCACCCTGCATAATCCTCTGCTTCGAGTGTGGGTGAATATAATGAGATATCACTCCCTTGTTAAATGACAAAGGGGATGGGATGGCCACTCCCATAATTACACTATAATTAGGAGACTAAAGGGATATTTATTCTCCCTCTGGCTTTGAAGAAGCAAGCTGCCATATTGTGCTAGGGCCATGTGGCTTACAACCTGGGGTGGCCTCTAAGAGCTGAGAGGGACCTTGGCTGACAGCCAGCAAGAAAGGACCTCAGTCCTACAGCAGCAAGAAACTGAACTCTGCTGACAACCTTAATGAGTTTGAAAGAGGACCCCAAGCTCCAGCCAACAAACACCTTGATGAGACTGAGCAGAGGGGCCCAGCAAACCCATGCTAGATTCCTGCCCAAAAGAAATTATGAGATAATGTATGAGCATTATGGCAAGGTGCTAAATTTGAGGTAATTTGTTATAGAGTAATAAAAAACTCAAATGCAAGCCAGTATTCATCCCTTACACAGACACTGTTAGAGGTGACCTAACATGGCCATGACCTCACATCACCACGGGTAATGACGGAAACAGAATTTTTCATTCTAAATTGTCCTAATCCATGCTCTCTCAAACCTCCATGCCTTTTCGCTCAGTGTTCCCTGATGAACTCCTAAAAGACTTCAAAACCCAAATCAAATGTTGCTTCTTTAAAGAAGCATTTTCTTTTTTTCTTTTTTTTTAGTGTTTTTTGTTTATTTTTGAGAGACACAGAAAGAGAGCAAGCAGAGGAGGGGCAAAGAGAGAGGGAGACAGAATCCGAAGACAGGCTCCAGGCTCTGAGCTGTCGGCACAGAGTCCAACACAGGGCTCGAACCCACAAGCCACGAGATCGTGACCTGAGCCCAAGTCTGTCGCTTAACCGACTGAGCCACCCAGGCGCCCCCAGGAGCATTTTCTTATAGCCACCCCTATCTATTCCCAAGCAGAATAAATTACTCCTATTCTTTGCTTCCATGACAGCAGCTTGTCTGTACATCTACCAAAAAAGTTGCCATGGTGCACTGTAGTAACCTCTCTCCCTCTCCCAGCCCTAGCCTGAACATCTTTTAGGGCACAGCTGCCCCCCGCCCTGCACACTGGCTGCCTTGGAGTGGGTGCTAAATAATTGCATACTGAGCAAAGAAGATGAGGCTCTGGATAAACAGAAGCTTTTGATTGCCAGGGAGCTGCTGTTTCTCTTCCACACAGAAGATCAGGCCTCAGGTATTAATGGAAACTTGGGAGAGCTTTCTCCATGACAACAGTTGGGTGACTAATCAAGCACTTCCTGCCCTAGAAAGGCAGATATTTACGGTCTCAAGAAAGCTGGTCTGAAATGGATAGGTGGGCTGGAAACGACAGGTGGCAGGTGGTGGGAAGGGTTTAGATTGATCCCAAAAGGAGTGGCAAGAAGCCCTGATTTGCTCTGATCCAAGCCCTATGCTAAGTTTGCATGCTTGCTAATTCAAATTATTGGTTAATCCGTTTCTGAAATCCAATGCCAACCTAAACAGACAACAATCCCACAGAGTTAGTTTTACTTAGGGGCTGACAACTATGGGTAACAAGACAGATGTGAGAACCATTTCTTTTTTTTAATTTTTCTTTAATGTTTATTTATTTTTGAGAGAGAGACAGAGTGTGAGCAAGGGAAGGGCAGAGGAAGAGAGAGACACAAAATCTGAAGCAGGCTCCAGGCTCTGAGCTGTCAGCCCAGAGCCCAATGCGGGGCTCAAACTCACGAACCATGAGATCATGACCCTCAACCGACTGAGCCACCCAGGCGTCCCAGGAATCATTTCTCTATCAACCATGAAGTCAACCATATCCACTGTACTTACAGTTTTCCAGGACAGATAACATTTTTAGGAAATCACAGACTTAGTCAAAATTATGCATAATCAAGCCATAGAGAATAGCATTTACTGGTTGTGTATTCTGACAAAACTCAGAGTTCACATTTTTCCTTAGGAACCCACGCACATGGGCAAATATTTGGAGTGCTCCCTTGTAGTTAAATTAGCCATGCTACTGCTTTATGACTACACCTCACTGGAGAAAGAGAACATTCAGAATCAGAATACAAAGCAAGGCATGAACATAAAGGCACCTGCCTGTCACCAACTCCTAAGAACTAGATTCAGATTCTCTCTATAAATAAAGCATTAAATAACAAAGTACTGTTTTTTAATAAAAGTATTACAGTATTGCCAAAAATTGAAAAAAAACATTCTAGGGGGAAGTGGTCTTGCCACACTAAAACAATCTGATTAACATTTGTTATAATTCACAATATCTCAGGGCACCTGGGTGGCTCAATCAGTTAAGCATCCGACTCTTGATCTCCACTCTGGTCATGATCTCACAGTTAATGAGATCGAATCCCAAGACAGGCTCTGCACTGACAGTGTGCTCTCTCTCTCTCCCTCAAAATAAATAAACTTAAAAAATTTTTTTTTCCAAAAAAATGTTTGACATAAACTCAATGTCAGCACCTCTTTCAGCTCCCTTTGGGTTTATATGACATCATCCCTAAGAATCAAGTCAGATCCTACAGGTCCTGCATTTTAAGGATCTTTTACAAACACTGGTTGGCAATGACTCAAAGAGGCAGCCAGGTGGGGACACAATTTCCTAAAGATCAGTATGGGAGAAGACAGATATGGGATCTGGGTTCTAATCTTTCTTTAGGAATAATGCCAGATGCTCCCTTATTCAGTCAAATGTTAATGTACCAGACTTTGTGCTAAGTGCTAAGGCTACAGCTGTGAACTTAGATAAGGTCCCTGTTCTCTTGAAACTTATATTCTGATGTGGATGTATGTATGTATATATTGTGTAGAATAAGAAGAAATAGAAAATGGAGGCACCTGGGGGCACCTGGGTAGCTCAGTCGGTTGAGTGTCCGACTTTGGCTCAGGTCACGATCTCACAGTTTGTGAGTTCAAGCCCCGCGTCAGGCTCTGCGCTGGTGGTGAGGAGCCTGCTTGGAATTCTGTCTCTCCTTCTCTCTGTCCTCCCCTGCCTGTGCTCTCTCTTTCTCTCTCTCTCTCTCTCTCTCTCTCAAAATAAATAAATTAAAAAAAAATTTTTTTTAAATAAAAAAGAAGAAATGGAAAACAGAGGGAGGAAGTAAAGGTTCTTCAGCATGTATTAATTATTTTAAATGCTACTGGAAACTTCAAATTGGCAGAATACAGTAAATACCTTCGATGCTCTGTGGGCCCACAAGATTCATGGCCTGGTGAGCTGGATACTCTACCCGTGGCCTGGCAATGCCCAACTGCTCCATAACACCATGGAGCAGCCTCTGGATATCCGTTTCTGAGACCCGGTCAGGGGTCCTTGGGCTATAAGCAGATGTGGGAGTCCATCCAAGTGTCAGCCAAAATAATAGGCCAGATAGCATGGTAGAAACCATCCGAGAAACCATGGTTAACCTGCAAAAAAAAGACCAACATGTATCAAATGGCCACAGTCGGCATCTGTGATGATCAATGATGCAAGTAAGTGATTCAAGAACCACCCAATTGGGGCTGCAATGAAAAATACTTAGGGGGTTGCTTTGGCCTTAAGTGCCCAGTCTAGGCAGAGCATCTGCTCTGAAACAGTACTGAAGAAACAAAACAATCCAAGATAGCCAGTTCCCTGTGCACGCACATCCTTGGGAAGATTAGACAGGAATGGCCATTCTCACTATTTTTTTTTATTCTTCTTGCAGTTCCCTGAAAGCCTTCATTACCCCCAACCCCAACACTCTCTCCTCTCTTAGTAAAACCAACCAACCAACAAGAAGAACTTGCTTCGATTTTGAGACAGGGAGAGGGAGAGTGACATCTTGAGTCTTCCCAGTCTCGGGGGAAAAAGAGGCTCTGAGAAAGGAGTTAGGAAGATACAAATGGTAAAGAAGCACAGAAAGGTTAGGAGCGGTGGAAGGGAAGAGCTCAGCTCAGCAAAAATCCAATACATTTGAGACCCGAGGGGGATGAAAATACACACAGCTCAGGCCTGCCCTGCAGTCTGCTAGGGGAGAAGAGGCAAGCTTACTCAGCCACATACCAGCTGAGTGATCCTGGGCGAATGCCTCAGCTTCCTCTGCAAAACGGGCATGAGGAAAGCGTCTGTCTTACAGGATTGTTGGGAGCATCAAAAAAGTGCCAGGCACAGAGCCCCCTATACTGTCACTATAACGTTGGCAATATGGCCTCAGGGCTCTAGAGGTTAGAACTTGAAGAAGTGGTGGTGATGAGAAGGAAGACAGAACAGGTGAAGGGGAGGGAGAAAACTGATCTGGGGAGTCAACCTGTCCTAAATGTTGCCTTCGATGGAAGCTGAAGCCTGCAAACCAAGGGAACAAAGATTCACGCAGCTTCCCTCTGCAACTGCTGCAGCTGAACCTGTTTAAGACGGACGCTGCAAGCAATGGCTATGCGCTGCTGCAGCTGAACCTGTTTAAGACGGACGCTGCAAGCAATGGCTATGCGCTGCTGCAGCTGAACCTGTTTAAGACGGACGCTGCAAGCAATGGCTCTGCAAACCCTCCTTTTTGACCATTCTTCTGGGGGGGGGGGGAATTGGAGGATTCATTTGCTTCCTTGAAACTGCAATATTCATAACCCCTATTTTCTGTCTCTGTAAAGGAAAGGCTTTTTCCAGCCACCCCTAGATATAAAACCTTGTTTCCCAAAGAGCTGAGACAGCAAAGCCTGCAATTCTGACGTAAAAGGCTGGAGGCAGACACCAACCTCTCCTGCCATCTCCATCTTCCTCTGGCCGGTGCGAATGCAGGATGTCTTTGTTTCATTTAACCCCCGGGCCAACACCGTCCTGATTTCATCAGCTACCCAATTTCCTCCCTCGGTACTCTTCCCCTCCAGTTTATACCCGAACCTCCTAATCCCCACCCAGCCTTTGTCTGCCCTCAGACTCCACCTCAAGGATTTCAGCAGGACGCCCCCTCCGCTGCCAGTCCCGTAAAACCCGCGTGTCTCAGGTGGGCTTCAGGGGGTCGAGCAGGTATCAAAGCAGGACTCACCGAGGGGCAGCCGGAGGATTCTGCCGCGGTCTGGGCCTGGGTGAGGGTCGAGCCGGGAGCCTGATGATGTGGTTTGCGCGTGCGTCACCTCCCTCCGCATCTTAGCTCCGCCCCCACCGCTTCTCCAGCAGGTGGAGGCGGCCACGCGCGGTCGCCCTAGATCGCCACCCAGACGCTGGTGCCTCCTGCCGTGAGCCACACAGGGTTCAACCCTCGCACTCCACATGCACGTGTCTTGGAGGCTCTTTATCTATCCGACCGTCTGTGGACGTAATTCCCCTCTTCTCAAGCAGTTTTCTAAACAGTGTGCCAGATCGCCACTTTTGTCCTTCGCCCCCAATACCACATCTTTAATTTTGCCACTTCCCAGCTTTTTAATTTTTTTCTGTAAGTATTCCGGCTTGAAGACGAAGGGGGCAATACTGGTAAAGACAAAAGATGAAGAGGTCCTAAGACCTTTTAATGATAGAGTACATCATAAGCGTGCTTTCAGGAGCCCTTTCACGGAACAGAAAACTGTATTTATTAGAAACTTCTGCCAAAAATGGTACACCAAAACCACATGAAAACCTGGGAATGTTAGTTCTGTTATTTCTAAACTTCCACACCGACTATCAAGATTTCTTAAGAAATTGAACTCCCTGCACATTGCAGAAATTTGTCCAGGTAGCCCTGGAATATTTTGTTAAAGACTTGTGGAGCAACCTTGAACATGTGAATTCAGTCCAAATTCAAAATTGAGATGTGAGACCATACAATAGAGTATGGCACATTTCGTTCAAAACTGGGGATGAGTAAAGAACCCTGGAGGCCAGAGAATAAGTACCCGGATGAGGGTAGCACCCAGATCTCTTTAGCTCTATGCAGCAAATCCATTATCATCTACAGACACAAGACCTTTCAGGTTTTACAGCCAAACCTCCTTCCTATGATCTTTTCTTTCATGGATGCTTGTTTCCAGCTTTTTGTTTCAGTGCTAAATCAACAGGACAAATATGGTTTATTGGTTTTAGGCTCAAACACAAACGCTGGGAATTACTATTTTTTATTTACACATACTGACGTTTTCAATCCAGAATTTTACTTTAACATTTTTACTGTTATCTTCATTTTATGCTTGGAAAAATGGAGAAGGCATCACGATTTACTGCTTTTGTGTTGAATGGACGTTTAAGATACACCAAAAGGTTTCATATGAAATTTGTATTTTATTTAAAAATTTTTTTAATGTTTATTTTTTGAGAGAGACAGAATACCATCGGGGCAGGGACAGAGAGAGTGAGACACAGAATCTGAAGCAGGCTCCAGGCTCTAAGCTGTCAGCACAGAGCCTGATGCAGTGCCTGAACTCACAAACCACGAGATCATGACCTGAGCCAAAGTCGGACGCTTAACCAACTGAGCCACTCAGTTGCCCTTGAAATTTGAGATTTTAAATTATACACATCCTGGACTTGATGATCAAATGACTATGTTAAATTCTTAGTGATTATAGAATGTTGCCAAGCAGCCGGCTAATTTAAGTCCTATGTAATTGTGTAATTGTATTGTTGCTCATGATAAATAAATTCGTATTAGATCTTTATTTACACTTGTATATAACAAAGTGAAAATAATCCTTTAAGTTACTGCCTATGTCCATACTTTTTAAAAAAATTTTGAGAGTGAGCATGTGAGCTGGGAGAGGGGCAGAGAGAGAGGAAGATAGAGAATCCCAAGCAAGCTCTGTGATGACAGCTCCAGAGTCTGACTTGGGGCTCAGTTCCACAAACCGTGAAATCGTGACCTGAGCTGATATCAAGAGTTGGACAGTTAACCTATTGAGTCACCCAGGCGCCTATGTCCATAGGGCCTAACCTAACTTTACTAAGTACGTTCACATACCATTTGACCAAATATCCTCATGAGATGAGTAACATCTCCATTTTAGATAAAGTGGAGAGATTAATTCTAAAATTTAACTTTCCTGACTGTACAAGTTTCTTACTTTCATAGTCTTCCTATACTTCTGGCTTTCACCTAACCAAAATGGGAGTAATATGTGGGTAGTTTTTTAAAAAATAAATATCTTTCATTATTAATCTCTCAGAAAAGCCACTAATTCAGGTAATTGTACCATTAATCTCCCATGGCTTCTTACTGAATTAGTCTTCCTATTCAACACTTCACCCATACCCATGGATATAAAATGGCATTAATACATCTTTAAAAGTTTATCCAGAGCGAAGGTGAAATTTAAAAAATTGCTCTGAATCAGACAATATCTATTTCAAAGTTTATGAATGTTTCCTATCTCGACTTACTATCAGAAATATCATAAACAGCCGAAATGAATATCCAGTTTATATCACAAACCTGTTTTCATGTCAGATAAACATGGTATTCATATCTACAGTCTTTATAGAAGTCAAATTCTTACTGGTAGTGAGAAAGGGTTGATTCCTAGGTAATAGACAGGAAATCGCTTTGAAATAAAACAGGTGTACTGCTATCAAGTAAAATGTGGTCAAGCAGACATCTGATGACTCTGGCTGCTCTGAGTAGATTTGCAGTGCTGTTCTATTCTGCTCCACCGTCTGAATGTGACATTCTAAAAACTGACCTGTAAAACTATCTTCAGTGGTTTGTTCGCCCTGCAATATTCCTTCCTCTAAAACCTAGAGAATATCCACCATTGTTGCTATTATTCTTTCCTTAAAGATTAACTTCTAATAACTTAAAATACAAATTTAGATAGATTTGCTCAACAATTTGGGTCAAATTCTAAGAGGTATTTTGAATTTCATTAGAGATTCAGACAAGTCATTTTCCAGAAGGTTACCTTTAATGTCTATGCTAAATAAATAACATTTACACACCAGACAAAACCATCATAGGCTTTTATAAGAATCAAAAGTTAAGAATCCAAGTTAAATGTACAGAGGCACATCACCTATTTTAAATTATAAAATCAAGTATGTGAATGTAAGAAATCACTTTGATTAAAAATTTCCAAGCTTAATTATTCCTCCTTAAATAATTTTAAATCCTATATTGGACAAAACAGCTACAAATATATTTGTGCAAATTAACTATAAAATAGTATGGCTCAAAAGTCATCGAATATTCTGCAGCATCATTCTCTAAGAGCACACTTGAGTCCTTATTCTGCTTTAGCCATTATTCTTCGTCCAAGGGAACCAGCTGTACACATCTACAGACCATATAAGCCCAATTATTCTGCCCCAAATTGGAATAAAAGATTAAGTTGCTATTGAAGCAAGTTAATTTCTAGGGATTCTGGCATAAACCATAAATATCAACGTAATTCAAGAAATAAGATCTGTAGGGCTTATCTCTTCCCTTTACGGGTTAGAAATTTCTCGTAGAAACCTTCTCTGACTCAGGAGGAATAACAGGAAATAGTCACAACTCGTTCACTCTTCCTATCACACTTAAAACTAAAATTCATACAATTTTCAAGAATTAATTTCTCATAAACCCAGCCAACAACTTCTTTCAAAAGGTAAAATGTAACCTCTGCTTGAAGAGATCACAATACAATTACAAAATTTAAATACTGCCATAATTAAGAAAAACAAGTCATTTATACAAGCCTAAGAATTCAAGTTGCTTGTGCACTGAAATTAAAATCTATCACTTAACCTTCCTGAGCTAACAAACCAACATGCAGATTATCCTGCAAGTCCTATCACCAACAGCTAATTTTATTTACATTAACAAGTATTAACATCTACCAATTACAAGTCTACAGGTTTACTCGTTGGTAGTAACTGAGCTTTTCCGATGGGATTTTTTGGAGAACCTTTATACCAGACCCTTTCTTTTTCTGATGGTTTCCTAAGGACTCTGCTATTTATCCCAGGAGAAAAGCCCGCATTATTATTTACAACAGATTTTAATATGTCATGATTTGTCAGGTCATCCAAGGGAACCTTAATTTGGCCTCTGGACACCACTTCCTGTTTACAAACTCTGGTAGACCCAAGAGAAGCATTCGTGGAGTCTGGGGGCCTCTTGGTCTTTGAGAAAGATTGAGAAGTTAACTCCATGCTTGATTTCAAAACTGTATCAACATTGGACTGTCCACACCCCGTAAACTTCTGTTCTTTAGGACCTGATTTGGTATATGAAATCAAGGAATCTTTTGATGTACTTTCCATACCAGAGGAAAGAGCACTGTCACAGCTCACTGACTTCACCAGAGGAGAAGCGGCATCACCAAGACTCGCCAATTTGTGCCGTACAGGTTGTCTGCTATACTCCAACAAGGAGTTAATCCTTCTGACAGACTGACGAACAGGTGTACGCTGAAACTTAAGAGGTGACTTTGCCTTTGTTTTATTTGGTTCATTTAAAGAAAGCTTGTTAAACCACTGTATGTGGTCTGACACATTACCACGCTCTGTCATTTGTAAGCTTTCAGAAACCGTAGCGCTACAGGTTTCCACCAGCGACTGCTGCTTAACAATTCTCACAGGCCTGCATTTGGACAAGTTTGTTATGTTACACGTGATGGGCTCTGAGGAAGAAGTGCTAGCTGCATGCTTCGCCAAGTTCTCTTCGATCATATTCTCGCTCTCCCTTAATTCAGGATTTACTTTATCCCCCAGAGACTGCTGTTCCTTTACGTGTTCATCACTAGGCAACTCTTGCTTAACTGAATAGTCTTTAGGTATATTTGAACAAATGCTTTCTTCATGTTCAATCTTCACATGAGTTGAATAACATTTTACAGTTGCTTCTCTATCCAAATTTTGAGTTTGATGTAGTGAGATGTCTTGTTCTGGAAAACTATGTTCTTCTTTACCAGTTTGATGTTCATTTGATTCTATCACAGTCAAATCATTAGTCTCAAACAGATTTTTCTCTGGACTGTATTCTATAGAAGATGTTTCACTTAGTTTTACTTTCCCCACATTAGTTACTGATGACTGGCTGTGATTTATCAATACATGAAGATTACTTCCAGATTCGGAAAATGCTTTCTGAATTTTCACCAGAGTCTCTGTGGTCAAGTGATTTTCATCCCCACTAAGAGAGCTTCCAGTTACACTGTTGTTATGCTTATCCTGTACATTAGAAAGGGTGCGTTCATATGAACTAACAGGTAACTTTTCAACTGAAGTATCAAGCTCCGAAGAAGAGCTTTCCACCTCAAGATTTGCCTTGATTGGAGAAACTTCATTTGTCACCATTTCTTGAAAACCGGAATTAGTAGGTCCTGTCCAAGACATCCGGTAACTTGTTCCATCTAGACGCTCTGGGGTTAATAAGTTCTCCTCAGACTTACTGATCTTTTTTGAACCTAAAATAAAGCAGTTCAGTCTTTTTAATCATTTATATTTGAAACATATTTCAAATATTATTCAAACACATGGCATATAAAGGTATTAAGCATTTAATTTCAATAAGTTAAGGATTTGTGTTAAAAGAATAATTTTTAGTATTAAAACGTCAAACTTTTTGTATTTATAAGCATCCTCCAATTGTTCATACAAACATACAATCCCAATTCAAACATTTTTACTTTTCAAACATGAATTTTCAATTTCTAGAAGAGTAAATTACTTAATATATTTTACCATAAAAATAATTGAAGGTTATATGTCAATTACATCTCAAGCTGGTACAAATTTTTCAGAAAAACAATGAAAGTAGGTTTTTTTTGCATAAAACTAACAATACCATGTAAATGTACCTTTCTTTGTTAATCTTTCATCAATATCTGGGCTAAAAAGGAGACCTGTTTTTACAGATTCAATCCTATTTTTTAAACTTTGTTGATTTGCAAGTCGTCGACCGACATTTTCGTATCTATCGACACCAGGACACCCATTCTGCGAAGAAAAGAAAATTGAAAATGTTTTAGTGAAGAAATAAACCTAGTTAATTCAGAATATTAAGACCAAGTAAATTTTTTGTATTTCTCAAAATCCTCTACAGCTGATTGAAAAATACATAAAAAATTGAAAAACAATTTGTAGCCAACACAAATTTACTTGCATGCATGTTGATGAAAACTGTAAGCTTTTGACTTGGTTCTCAGTTGATATTTTACGATCTAAAATAAAAACAGCCTCACATATTCATGAACTAAAAAATTTCTTTCTTTTGTGAGGACTCTGAGCCAGGGCATGTTCACAACAGTGAGTGAACAAAACAAACAGACCAAAATCTTCACCTCACAGAATTCACATTTTAGATGGGGTGATTTTGATCAGAACAAGAAAAACCGTAAATTATTTTGTATATTATGCAATACACAAGGTGAGAAGTGCTATGGCAAAAGTAAAGCAGGGTAAGAAGGCTCTGGAGTGACGAAAGGTGGGGCTGTCATTTTAAACAGGAGTGATTGGAAGATGACTGGTGAGTAAAGAAAAATGTGAGAGGGTAAAAGCCATGAGGATAAAAGGGAGAAGAACATTCCACAGAGAAAAAAGGCCAGGACAGTCTCCAAGGCTGAAGTCAGGAGGGCTCAGAGAGGCAGGCTGGATCCGGTCCCGTGGAGAGGCACTTGTAAACCTAAGAATTTTACCTTTTTTTCAGAGTGAAATGAGGAGTCATTGGAGGATTCTGAGCAGAGGAGTGACAGGACTTCACTTGGGTTTTAAAAGAATAATTTTGGCTCTAGTATTGCAGCAAGGTAGAAGCAGGCAGACCTACTAGTAGGGCCTTATTGCAGTGATCCAAGCTGGAGATGACAGAATTTAGAGAATGGTGGAAATGTAGTGCCAGTGAGAATTGGTCGGTCTTGATATACTCTGAAAGCAGAAGATACACAAGATGCCCTACTGGTTTACACAGGATGTGAGGAGTCAAGAATGCCTACGTGGTTTTTGGCCGAAGTGGCCAGATGAGTCGCCATATGTGAGATGGTGAAGACTACAGGTAAGAGTGTGGTTGGTGGAGAGGGGGAGGACTGGAGAAAGAGCAACAGTGAAGAAATGCATCTTGAGAGCTCTATCTGGGACAGGTTACAGGTGAGTTGTCTACTGGATGGACATCCAAGCAGAGAAGTCAAGTAGGCAGGTGCTAAACAGTCAAGTTGTTCAGGAAAGCATTTTGGTCTGGAGATATACATTTGGAAGTCTTAAGCAAATATAGGACATTTAAAGCTAATGAACACTTTGAGTAGAAAGAGAAAAGAGAAGTCCAAGGACAAAGCTTTGGACACTCTAATGTAAAGGAATTAGAAAAGTAACCCACGAAGAAGGAAGAAAATCATTGAGTAAAGTGTCCCTGAAGCAAGGAAGGGAAGTATGCAAAAGAGGAGCAAGTAACTAGCCAGGTGAAGACTAACAAGGACTGATCACTGGTTTGAGCACCACTGAATTCATGGATGACCTTCAGAACAGTTGCAGTACTGTTCTGGGGAGTACTGGGGATAAAAGCCTCACTGGAATGAATCAGTTTAAGCAGAACAGAAAAGGAGGAAACAATCAGTATTGATTCACATGTAAGAGTCTGGTATAAAAGGGGAGTAGAGAAGGCAACTGTGGCTGGAGAGGCAGGGCAGAGGATCTTTCACCACCACATCTACATTTTATGCTAATATGAACATCAATGAAATGGTGAAAGACACTTACTGGGTCTTTGCTACTTTTCCCCAGACTAAATTTCAAACGAAGAGATCTTCGGACCTTTTCTTTACGACTGATCTTAGGAGAGAAGCAGCCTGCTTTTCCCGATTCCACCCTAAAACAGAATGGCATTAAAAAATGTCAGCATAAAAACTGGAGGCATTCTCACAAAATGAAATTTTCAAGTCCAGAGCAAATTATATTGCCAGCAATTAAACAGTTAATAATTTTCTAAAATCAGTTAAGCTTTGAGATACCATGTATGGGGGCATCTCGGTGGCTCACTCCGTTGACTGTCTGACTTTGGGTCAGGTCACAATCTCACGGTCCCTGAGTTCAAGTCCCACACTGGGCTCGCTGCTGTCAGCCCAGAGCCTGCTTCGGACCCTCTGACCCCTCTCTCCCCCCACCCCCACTGGTGCTTGATCAAAAATAAACAAACGTTTAAAAAAAAAAAAAAGAAATACAGTATAGGAACACATTATATTTGTGTATAAAGAGGCCTCTCCTGTTTATCTCAAGAGTTATTTAGTCACTTATAAACCAGAATCATTAGAACAGACTACCTTTAAATTAGCAGGAAATTAAAAAATTACACACATCAACATACAATAGGATTTTAAGCAAGCAAGTAAACTCAAATTAAGACTCTTTCTCTGGAGTATATACAAAGGGCACTGATTAATAAGACAATAAAGGCAGAGAGAATTTTTAAAAATTATGATTCAAATATGTTTCTCAGCAGAAAGACAAACAAAGCATTTTATTTACTATATACACCAAATGTTTATCCATGAAAACAAAATGTCCTGGATGTATTACCTGCAAATTTTTTTACTTGCAATCCTCTTACTTCGCCTTAGCACACTTGTACTGATCGAATCGTTTCCACTGATGGCTACAGGAGAGAATGAACTCTGAGCTGACCCTTCGGGGCTTGTATCAATGTGAACTATAAAAATAACCACATATAATACACCACACATACTTTCTTTTCCAAGTGTAAAATATTAGTAGCAATTAGGTTTAAAGTCTTAATATCCAACCCTAAGCAACAACAAAAATCACGTAATTTCTGGTAAGAAACTTCAGAAGCCAAATAAACTCAACTCAACTCAAAAAAAAAAAAATAGTATCAATTTCTTACTTTTAAATTTTTTGTTGGCAATTAAGGGTCAGATGAAACATGACTTTTATATCAGAGTTTTACTTTAAACTCGTTTAAGAATACAAGGGAGGTGTGAGCACTATTGCAGACTGGAAAAAGAGCAAGCTTTCCAGACAGGCAGACTTGAGTTTGTCCCACCACTTACTAAATAGCTCTGAAAATGGACTTCTACAGTAAATATAAAAACTACTGTTATATATTTATATATGAAATGTCTAGCACAGTACCTATATTACACAATGTTAATTATTGCTATTACCAAAAATGAGCTACTGAAAACAATTTAGAGTCCGAGTATCTAGTATGTACCTGGCTAGCCAACTGCTGTCCACCTGCCTCTGTTCAATATTTCTGGCAAACAAAAACCAGTTATAAAACATGCCTACGAGTTCCATGCTAACAATAAGTGGTTACAACAGGTCATTCTGATTAAGTTATTTAACACTATACCATGAAACTATAATAAAAAATTAAGGGAAAAAAGTTATGAACCAAGGCTCTATATACATTTGAATTATATTTGAATCAAGTCCAGGATATACTCAATAAACATGAACCCTCTCAACTCCTCACCTGTATTGATAAAAAATTCACACAGGTCCCCAAACAGAGACAGCATGGTTTTTTTTAGTTGCAAAAACAGAAGGAAAATAATACAACCATCACAGAGACTTTTGGGTGCATTTGGCTGACAAAAATTTTGGAGGCCAATGTAATGTAGCCAGTGTGACATAGGTAGTTTATTCTAGAGCTGTAGTCTAATCTTGAAAATGTATCAGTGGTCACAAGGAACCACAGCCAGAATATAGGGAATAATGCAAAGTCATCACACATATAAGAAAAAAATTATAAATAGGTAATTCATGGATTATAGATTAATATAGCCGCCTTTATACATTAAAAAAAGCATCATAGCTGTTATTATCCAAAATTAGAAGCCAATCTATTTTCAATTTTACAGACAGAATTTATTGAATTGTGGCTGAGAAAGTGGGTCAAAGAAAAGTGGTGTTAAAATAACAGGTTATTGAACTTACTAATTTTTTTATTAAAAAAAAGTCATTGAAGGGAGGAGCCAAGATGGCAGAAGAGCATGGAAGTTCTTTTTGTGTCTCTCGTCCATGAAAAAAATCACTGATTAAGCAGGCTCGTACTGAATTTCCAGTAACACAAGCAGGTTTAAACTATGTTTGGGGAGCTTGGAGAGAAGGAATCAAAAGGTTCGTTTCTTGGGGCAGATGTTATAATGCTTATAAGCAGAGGCAGGCAGAATTACAGCTCACATTGGCCATTTGGGAACAGTTACTCCAAAGTGGAAAAAACCTTAATTAAGAAAACAGTAAGTTAGTTTAAAAGAACTTAAGTCTCTAACTTCTGAATACTCAAAGAAATACAGACAGAGCCTTAGAGTTCTTATCATTATATTTAAACCCATAGAGAACCTGTGAAGGACCATAAAAAACAAGTTGCTATTCTGTTCAACTTTCTAATAAAACAAACAAGGAAAATCTGAACTTTTTGGATAATGTAAACAAAAAGTTTCTGGGAAGAAGATCTCATCACTTAGCTAACAAAGTAAAATCCTCAACATTAACTGAAATTGAAAACCTGAAAGAATCAGAGATCACTCACATTTTGACGAAATGTGAGACAAATCTGAGATGGAAGACTCTGGGCTTAGTTAGAATTTCATTTCTTTCTGGGCTGATCATAAGGTTAACTTGTAAGACTGACTATGAGCCAACTTGAAGGAGCCAACTCAATCTAAGATCACACTAACAAAGATCTGATACTCAAATTAGCAAAACTCAGTTGTTCTCTGGAGGCTCTGGTTGGCCACATTAGAAACTCAGAGGTCATTTGGAAGAAAATGGCAGGTCAGTAAACCATCTGGAAACCATGCCACAAGGAACAGCATAAACAAAGTTTTTAAAGCTTTTATAAAAGCTACTTGAGTATAAAACTAAAAAATCCCCCCCCCCCACCGCCCTTCAACAGCAACCATAATGGTTCCTCCAATACCCCACCACTCTGCCTTTAGAGAAAATCAAACTGGCAATCTCAACAGAAGATAGCAACACAGCCCTAGCAATAGATCAAGAAGTAACTAAACTGGAATTCAGGATGTCCCGTCACCTAGTATCTGAGCGCCAGTGCTATACACAGAAGCCCAAACTCTCACTCTGAGTTATTTATCCTAACTTTCAAACAGCATGGTCATAAAACATATACACATACACATAATAATACTGAACCAGTGTCTATTTTAGAAGTTAGAGATTTTATAAAAATTCAGAGATTTGATAAACAGAATAAAGCCAAAGCTCCTAAACGGGGTGGCATTAATACGAAATAGCACTTTGCCCAGAGTAGGCATTCATGTTAACATTTACAACCCAATTATACAAATTCTATTTGCTACCTGATGCTGGTGTAGAATTGTTGAAGAGATTAGTTGGCAACAACTCCAAGTTAAAATTGTGCTTGATTGACTTCCTTTTCTTACTTGAGAAACCATGAGAAGACTCTATTGGTAGTTTACGCTTAGCATTTGGTGTAAGATTCATGGGTGATATGGGTAGCTGAGCTGAAAAAACAAAAACAAAAAAACAATCATTTGTTGTTTCTCCCAGAGTTGATAAAATACAAAAGCTTCTAATAATTTCTTCTTATAAAGCCATTACTTAGAGCTAACCAAGGAATGAGGGAATATGTTTACATTATCAAATATATGTTATAACTAAATTAACACCATCCAATTACTTAAAATGAAAAGAGGAAAGTCACAAAGAGGCAAGATTAACAAACAATAGTAACTTAAACCAAATGGACTGAAAGACGTATATAATCCACATTAAAGAATATTAACATATGGAATAAAATCATAATCAAGGTGGGGCGCCTGGGTGGCTCAGTCGGTTGAGCGGCCGACTTCGGCTCAGGTCACAATCTCACGGTCTGTGAGTTCGAGCCCCGCGTCGGGCTCTGTGCTGACAGCTCGGAGCCTGGAGCCTGTTTCCGATTCTGTGTCTCCCTCTCTCTGACCCTCCCCCGTTCATGCTCTGTCTCTCTCTGTCTCAAAAATAAATAAACGTTAAAAAAAAAAAAAAAAAAAAGAAAAAAGAAAAAAAAAATCATAATCAAGGAGTTCAAACAAACTGATCTACTTATTAGTTCTGCTTTTCATCATAAATGAGTATTAACCACTAAATTTCTTCAGTCTTTTCTTCAATCTGAAAAACAAAACAAGTGATCATATGGTCTATTATTGTGTTATTGGGCCGAATAATTTCAGCCACAAGCAAACCAAGATAAAAAAAATTGGAAGATAAAATAATAAACTTCTGGTTCTAAACAAAAATGAGATTGGAGCTATTTTCACATATTCAATAGCATCCAAGTTACATTCAACAGAAAAGCATGATTTAGAAGACTAAAGATATAACTAGATACTAAAAGAAATTCTTAACTACAATTTTGGGTTCATTATATCCAATGTAATTAGTAATGTCACAACTTAGTATTAAAGTACAGTATTTCCACTGGAAATAATACTTGGATTTGATTAAACCAAAATAAGTTAGGTTATGATTACTTTTTAAGTAATATACAGAAATTTTCACTTAAACAAAAAATATATAATACCTACCAGTTCTTTCCTGTTGAGGCGTAATAGAGGGTGTTCTGTTAGATTTAAGTTTATTTAATGCTCCACTAACAAAATCTGAAATGCAAACACATATATAATCAATTATAATTCAACATTTACCTGTCACCAATAATTCATATTAATATTTGTGGTTTTCCAGCATCTAAGTTTATGTCAACTTACAATGAACCCCTCACTCAAGTCATATGAGTCTGTTTACCGACACAGATAGATTACTTCCCTACACAAATCTTTCTTCATAGCATCCTTCTTATCTACAATAGGATACAAATATTCTGACCCTCTACCTAATTCCCCTAGTCTATACGCGTTTTTCAAGAAGGTTCAGTTTGACTTCTTCTTTGGAGTCCTTGACTCCAGGGAACTTTTTCCTTTGAACACCTCTCACGTTTGTGTAAAGGTTTAGCATTCAATACTAAATTGTATTGTCATTTTTGCTTTTCACATGCATGTGACATGTCTTCCCAACTATACCGTAAGCCCCCAAAAGATATACACCACAGCTTAATCTTTATTATATTTAAACACATTTTAGATAAAAGCATATTGCTATACCTGCACAAAACAGGACTGCCACTACCCCTTACCTCCTACACTTTGTCTTGGCTTTCTCTTATAGTCACCAGGAGTTTCACATTCACCTTCTTCAAAACCTTCTAATGATGGAGTAGCACAGAGACCATCAATACCCAACATGGCCGGTATCTTTTCCTGGATAAAATCTGGAACATGCCCTAAACAAAAACGTTCAGAGTTAAAATTTTTTCCTCCACTTTCACTCAAAATGTTCAGATAGTATACATCAACTTTCTAACAGCTGTCTTCACAGTTCACTTGGAGGAATATGGGATCTCCCTCAAACAACTCCTGTTACTTAATAAAGCAACTACATCTTACCAATATCTGATGCATGGTCAATAAGGGTCTGTACCACTGCAGCCTGTATTCGGAGCTTTTTTTCTGTGTTAGCAGACATCTTCTCATGTCCTTCACTTGTCTGAAGAAGGTTTGGTGCAAATATTACTGCGAGATTGCTGCTATCCATCTTATTCTCACTAGACCTTAAATGAAACAAGGTTTTTCTTAGATTGACCCAGAGACAAACAGGGAGTTAAAATAATATATCGGGCACACTTTGAAGACTTCTTACTTTATCAGTCAAACACAAGTCAAAATAGTTACCCTTTGTCTACCCATCTATATGACTGGCTTGAAATAAGACATAACCAAAAATAGCTCCTGTGTGCTTAAGTATATATCATAAAAACCATGTTAACCATGGAGTCCACACTTTGGGTTTCCATGCAAATTGAACATGTATATTTGGTTTTCAAACCCACACACAGAAAAACTGTATTAGAAGGCTACAAGCATGTCCAGAACAAGGAGGCTCACTGACAGCTGAGAGGGGGGACAAATTTGAGAAGAAAAGAAAAAAAAGTTTTTTTAAACAGTCATCTGAAGCTATTCAGTGGACAAAGAATCCTACTGACACCAATAAGCCATTCATAATGATGATGTTAAGTCAGCGAGAAAATACTAAATCGTTCGGTATATTGGTTCTTATATTATACAGGATATACTTCTTATAGTAAGGAATAATTTTTTAAGAAAAATTTGCATTCCAAATGTAATTTTAACTTATTATCTATAAGGGTAAATCAAGCTGATTAACAAACTGTCATTTCCTAAGACTTATTACTTACCTAAGGGAAACACTCTTGAGAAAGTTAAAGAAGTATCTTAATACATCGGTTGTGTGGTCAGTCATGAGACAGGAGAGCAGTAATGTAGCTTTATTCTTCTCCTCTGTTCCTAACTGTTGAGCTTTGAAAAGTGCTTCATGCAAATCAACTGGAAGAATGGGCTCCGGCAATTCCCTGAAAAACTGCTTAAGAAGTCCTGCAACATCACAAGGTGGTGCAGAAGCCAGGCAACTTTCACCATGATCCAGTTTATTCTGAAATAAATAAAATAATCTTGAGTATTTGAGGGCTTAAGAGTTTACTGCAAATAAAAATATCCTTTCTTATACTCTAGAGAGTTTTCTTTAATAAATTTCTCTTGGGGCACCTGGGTGGCTCAGTCGGTTAAACGTCCGACTTCACCTAAAGTCATGACTTCATGGTTCATGGGTTCGAGCCCCACATTGGGCTCTCTGCTGTCACACAGAGCCTGCTTTGGATCCTATCTCCCCCCCCCCACCCCCGCAAAAAAATAAACATTAAATATGCATATTAAAAAAAATAAATTTCTCTTAACACTTGTTTTACTATACAACATGCCATTTTAGAAAGCTAAAATTAAAAAAAAAAAAACCATTTCCTTTCATATAGTTTATAGCAATAAAGGACCATGAATTTGAACATACTCTGAACTTTTAAACCATTATATAAATAGATCGTGGCAATCATTTCACAGTATATACATATAGCATTAAGTTGTATACGTTAAATATTTGTCAATTATATCTCAATAACACTTAAAGCATTATATAAATGCTGCACAATTCCTTTTAGAAAAAAAGGTTCTTCTGCCATGAAAAAGGCTATTTGCAAATTCAATTTCTATTAGTAATTCATGCAATAGTTCTAAATATTTAAATTCTAAAAACCAAATCAAAAAGTGGCACAAATGAAAAATAATAGTTCAATAATATGCTTACCTTTAGGGCTCTCAGACGAACAACAGATCCTGATTTCCTAAAAAGCCCTTCTGTGTGAATATGCTCTTCTAAAGATGTGCAAGCATCAACAAGAAAACTGAAAGAAAGAACTGTTTTCAGGTGGCCAGATACACATCTAACTAAATCCTATTCTCCTACCAAAGTACATGAGCAGACTAAGCACTGTCTTTAGAAGCTTTGGTGTCAGAAATCCCTTCAATCTTTGCGATAAAAAAGGTTACCTCTAGTTGTCTTTTTTGCTTCCTAAGTGGTTTATGGTCCATCTTTTTATCCAGGACAACTTCAATAAGCTGCTTAATTCTACATCCTTCTCAATCCTACTCCATTTCTCTGCTTCTGCTCACAGCACAGGGTGTGTCTTTTTCACTGCCCCCACTTCATATCCCAGTCTCTCTTAATCCTCTCCAATGAACTCTCACCCCCATTACTCCAACAAAACAGCTCTCAACAAGGTCACCAACCCATGGTCAATTGTCTTCATCTTGTTTGTCCTGCCAGCATCTCACACACTTGACCACTCCCTGCTTTTCTGGAAAATATTCTTTTTCATGATAACTTCGGGTTTTCCTGCTGTCCCCCTAAGTGCTCCTTCTCAAACTCCTTTCCTGGCTCCTCTTTTTCTGCCAGACCTCTTCATGCTAGTATAACCCAGGGCCCTAAGGCCTTCTTCTTTTCTTTATCCTCTCTTCATGTGTAACCTTGCAGAGAATACATAGCTTTAAATATTTACCATCTACTACACTGGCCCAAAAAAAGGCAACATGTTTTTCTCACTCTAACATTACCTCTCAGAAAAAAAGTCAAATATATCCTAGTCCTTACAATCCTTCTCATACTTAGAAGTGTGTGCTCAATTTCTTTATACTGAACAAATTTGAACCATCGATGTTGGCTTTAATAGTTAACAGGTGATACCAACAAGTAAGAATAGATGTTAGCAGCAAGCAACTGATAGCATTGTACTGGTGCACAATGGCTGAGTGTCCCAGGGGGTGCCTGACAGAATTTAAAGTTTGTTTGTTTGTTTAAAGCGGGCATAGAAATCACAAAAAAGATTTAGTCATCATTACTGGGGATATATTTTGCAATTCTAAAGGTAGAAAATCATAAGCACACCTTTCGTAGGTCATTTAAAAAGCAAAATACTAAGTGCTCACCTTACAAAGATTGTGAAGTGTAGATTGTTAATCTACACTTATATGTTGAATGAGGGAAAACTGTTCCAAAGCAGCAAAGTATTCAATAAATGCTTTTGTACAATGCATCAGTTAAAAACCTAGGTTACTGAACAAGAGTAGCCAGAATAAACCCTACTTTGGATAGAGGGGAAATGAATTAGTAAGACCTAAGATAGTTTCCTTACATGTGTCTTTAAACTATTTAAGATGTAAACTTCCCAAGTAATTTCTGATGCTGTTAGTCTAAAATGTTACTTTTAAATAAATAGTAAGTGACATAGAAAAGCTCAAGTGTTACATAACCTGTATTCACAGATACTACTGAATGTTATCTTAAATATTCTTTTATCCACAAAAGAAAAAGAGAGAGAGACAGACAAACCAAGAAACAGGCTCTTAACTAGAGAACAAGCTGATGGTTACTAGAGGGGAGGTAGGTAGGGGGATGGGTGAAATAGGGATTAAAGAGTACACTATCATTATGAGCACTTAGTAATGTATAGAATTGTTGAATCACTATATTGTTCACCTGAAACTAATATAATATTGTATGTTAACTATAATGGGATCACAATTTTGAAAACCTAACAAAATTTAAAAACTTGTATAGGAGAAAAAAAATACTCTCATCCAACATTTCTAAGACAAAAAAAAAAATATAAATTGTAACTGAATTTGAAATTCAGTGTATTACTGAATATAGTCAGAATTGCAGCACAAGAATTGGTATAGAACTAAACACTGTTAGTAGAACAAAAATAACTTGCTTTTTAAACATTTAATTTATTACTGAACCTTAAATTCAATCCTAGGAATGAACAGAAATTAAAAAGTTAAAATATGTAAAAGTTTAAAAACATTTCGACATTACATTAGTTAATGTTGAGAAATTCAATCATTTGCTAGTTCAAAACAAATGTGTAAGAGTCAATCAACTATTTCTTTTTAAACGCTCAAACACCAGTATGAAATATTTTTTCTTCATCTCAAACTTAGCTTACCTTGGAATATGTCCATATTCTGGTACGACAGAATGGGGCAATACATTAAAAGGTACTCCAAATATTTTACCCTAAAATGGCAAATTCAGTTATTCTAACACAAATATTAGGCACAATGTGAGTTTTCTTAAATATTAAGCAAATTAAAAACCTCAGAAAATCTTTAAAAATTGAAATCATCAATCAAGACAATGAAAACAATTACTATAAGGACATTTGGTAAAAGGTAACTACTATACACTAAACATTGCTAGGTGCTAGGAGTACAAAAATAGTCAAGATAAAGTCATTGTGGGTGAGGGGATGGGTGAGACAGGTGAAGGGGATTAAGAGCACACTTATCAGGATAAGCACTGAATAATGTATAGAATTGTTCAATCACTACACTGTATACCTGAAACTAATGTAATACTGCATGTTAACTGTATTGGAATTAAAACTTAAAAAAAAATACAGAAAGTCATTGCACTGAAGCAATGTAATGCATTCCATCAGTTTCCAATCCCATAATGGAAAATCAATCCAGTTAATGCTTAAAACAAAATTTGGCTGAAACACTAGCATTTTCTAAAAATACTACAGGTTCTTTCAGTAACCTTATAAACACTGACCTTATACTTTCCTTCTGTCACCTTATAAATAATAAGATGAACAAAAGGTTAAATTGATAATGGTAATTCTTGTCACTCATTGAGTACTTCCTAAAATTACATCAGAAATGGTTATTTTTAGACCTGATCTTCTTTTCCACACTTTGTGGAAAAGTGCTATTCAAACTATGTTCTGAAGTAACCAAGAAAAGGATTCTTCTGCAAACATTTAATTCACATCTAACTACTTTGAAAAATATTTGTGAAAAGTCACATTCAAATGTATTACTCATATTCAAACTTAATACACTGAAGATCCAAGACTAAATCTGTATGTTACATACTTGTGAATAAAGAATCTGCCACTATCTTTGTGGATACATTCAAACTTCTTAAAAACGTGTTACTGATTGAGAAGGTTGCAGTTTTGCCCTGGATTTAAAAACAAATACACGCGTGTATGTATCTGCCTATACAGAATTGGATAAGTGGGTATACCCAGTCTCATAAACATTCATTTAGCTTAGATGCATCTGCTCTCCAAGAATGCTCTCGACGCACTTATGTGATAAGAGCACCTTATTTAACCTTACGTTGACAAATATCATTCAGCTCTGTCAGCTTTTCAACAGAGCAACAAAATCTTGCCAGTCCTTTTCAAGCATCTGGCTCCATTCAACTGGTGAATACAGAAGGCAGTACAGGATAGTGCTTAAGGGAGCAGGCTCCTAGTGGCAGGACTGCCAGGTTTCAAAGGTTGGCTCTTCTGCTTATTAGCTGAATGATCTTGATCAAATTAATTTTGTATGCTTCAGCACCTTCACACAGGTCCTCAGTCACAGAGTTACAGAGAGAATTAAATGAATTAAAAGATGTAAAACATTTATGGTGTCTGACATTGAGTAAGCATTCACAGAATATGTGTTGCTGTTACAATTCCCATTTCAAGGTGAGCTATTAAAAAAAAATGTTCGTGTGGGAAACCCCTTATTTGGGTAAATCAGAATTGTCTTGATACTGGACAACCAAACAAAATGCAAAAATCAGATGCTGAAGCTGATTATAAGTCTAGAGATATCTTAACATACACAGAATTCACGTTTTTTTCCTCAAGTCTATTATTCTCAATAATGGACTCACAGTAATTGCTATAAGTTCATAAAATAAAACTAACAAGATGCTTTTTAAACTTTGTGTATTGGAGTATCATTTACAATGTACTTAGTACCCACCCCATCCCCCACCCCACCATTTTAGAATTAAGATTCGGAAAGGGTCAAGGGGGATCAGTAAGTTTTCTAAGTAAGTCAATAGAATGTACTTAGAAAACTACAAGAAATCTAGTTTTCAAATATTACTTATCCTGTTTCCATTCCTATAACACAACGATCTTCTGTATTTCTTTCCCCAGAACTTACCGCTATATCTGTGGCTGCTGCTTCATGTTTCCTACGGTGGCACGGCCCATGGCCACTCTTGACCTTAATATTTATTAGAATATTTTTATTACAATTTCTAGCCTGACTACCCATTAGGATCTAGACCAATGACTGACGTAACAACCATCATTAACTGAATATGTGGCATGTGACAGGCACTGTGCTAGTCCAATCTACAGATCTTACCATTTTTAAATCCCCTAAATGACCCAAGGAGAGATATCATTATTCCCATTTTATAGAGTAGGAAACTGAAGCTTAGGAAAATTCAACAAACAGCCTAAGCTCACATATCTAGTAGGGGTAGAGCAGGATTCAAACAAACTCAGGTCTACCTGACTCTAAAAGTAGGTACTGATTTTCTTAAGGGGTGAAAAAACTCTGACACAAAGTCTTTCGTACACTTTCAAAACCAACTACATCTGAGACCTTGGAAAACCAGTTTTACAACCAGAAAAACCACTCCAGTTTTTACATATAAACAAATATGTTGCCACCAGCTGCAAACAACAAAAATTACTGTCTCCAGAATCTATAAGCTATTAAGAGGTATACAAATTATTTTTATTACTAGCTTTCTTATCCAAGTACTTATATAAACTAAGAGCTGTGCAAATCTTATTAGCTTTCATCTCTAAATACTTAAAATAGCTTTGTATCTCAAAAAAAAAAAAAAAAAAAAACAAGGAGCAAGCTTATTTTTTTTTCAAATTAGTAAATATAGAGAGATTATCTGAAGTCTATTTCTAATGTTCTGACACACCTCCTCTACTGACTTATTTAGAAAACTTACTGAACCCCCTTGACCCTTTCCAAATCTTAATTCTAAAACGGTGGCGCGGGGTGGGGTGGGTACTGTTTGTCTCCCTTCCTAAGATCTACTTGGGAAAATACAATAAATTGGCAACATCTGGAGACATTTTTAATTGTCAAAACTGGGAGATGCTACTGGTATCTAGTGGGTAAAGGCCAGAGACGCTGCTACACATCCCATAATGCACAGGACAGCCCCCACCTCCCACCCCAAAGAATGAATTATCTAGTTAGGGGCGCCTGGGTGGCGCAGTCGGTTAAGCGTCCGGCTTCAGCCAGGTCACGATCTCGAGGTCCGTGAGTTCGAGCCCCGCGTCAGGCTCTGGGCTGATGGCTCAGAGCCTGGAGCCTGTTTCCGATTCTGTGTCTCCCTCTCTCTCTGCCCCTCCCCCGTTCATGCTCTGTCTCTCTCTGTCCCAAAAATAAATAAACGTTGAAAAAAAAAAAATTGTCCTGTAACACTCTGAAACTGCTCCAAACTTTAACCTAATCCATTTATTAAAAAAAAAAAGAAAAAAAAAAAAAAGAAAAAAAAAAAAGAATGAATTATCTAGTTCCAAGTGTCAATGTTGCGAGGTTGAAAAACCTTGCAACTTTCTCAATGATTAAAAATCCCTGTAAAGAATCAACAATGTCATTCTTTAAATTTCAGCAGTAGACCATCTGGATTCATTCAGTCACGCTTAGCCACGTTCTCTTTTGGGATCCATACAGAATGAACATCTTAGCATGACCTGTAATAAGTGATGGATAGGGTGGTTTTTTTTTTTTTTTTTAACCCAAACCTCTTTCCCCAGAACCTACCGCTGTATCCGTGGCCGCTGTTTCATGTCTCCTACGATCGCACTGCCCACGGCCACTCTTGACCTTAATGCCATAGACGGCCCGAAGCTGCTGCAACAAGGCCAACCTCACCAGCCTCCGATCCCACATCCCGGACACGTCGCTCACTCTCCGAGGCAGGATCTCAGTTCTGACCCTCGTTCGCCACCAAGTCTTCCAATTTCCAAACACTCTCAGATTTGCGCTCCGCTCCGCTGCCTTCCGGCCAAGTCTGGCACTGTCCCGGCCCCGGACCCCAGCCACTTCCACGGCTTTTCCCTCGGTCCTCAACCCACTTGCACTGACCGTCTTCTCCTACTTCCCTCTGATATAGCCACACCTCACTTTTCCTTCACTTACACCGGCCCTCTTTCTTGTCACTCGATCTTTTCGGCTACTTACACAGACCTCCCTTCTTTCTTCCTGATCCTTTCGGTTCCTTGTACCGACGCCTGTTACCAGCTTCTCAGCACTTCCGGCCACTTCCTAAGATCCAGCTTCCTCCAATCCTTCCTTCGCCCTCGTCTCTTTCCCAACGGCAAAACACGACCCTTCTCCTTTGCCTTCCTGCGCTGGCAGGCTCAGTTCGTCTCTCAAGTCCCCGTCCCCAAACCCCAGCCCAGCCGCCGGACCAGCCGGCTGCTCAGGCGCCTCTTCCAGTCCCGGTCCCCGCCCGGGCTGGTCGCCGCCGTCACTCCGTTTCACAGGCTGCTCTTTCCCTCCCCCATCAGCCTGCCTACAGCCCCCGGCAGGCACATCCCGGTCTCCTCACTGAAGCCACGCAACTCTCCTCATGCCTCCGCCCTCACCGCCTCTGCAGCTCCGGAGCCGCAATCTTTCCACCTTCACTTCCAGCCCAGGCTCAAATGGCAGCGCCAAACAGCGCTCCGCGCTCTGATTGGCCCGTTTCTCATTTCAAAATCAGGACCTCAGAGAGTGGCCAGGAGCTGCCTGTCTAGTGAGACGCGGAAGGGCGTGGTGGGCACAACTAAGAAATATGAAAAGAGAGAGGGGAAAAAAAGGTGAGTTCCACTTGCTCCTCCATAGCCGTATTTTTGGAGGAAAGTACTGTTTCAAGCTCATTTTAATATATCTGGCCTGCGACTGAGACAATACATTCGGGGAAATGTAATAGACACCCCATTCTCATTTTTTTTTCAGAACTTGGCGGAGGCTGAAGGCCCTGTAACGGAGAAACCGATTCTACGGGACCGAAGTGAGGCAGCCTGAGTTAGGGTGTACAAATGCTGATCTGGGTACCCCTGAAGCAGCGCCTTTAGAGGTTACTTCGGCTCTGGAAACTGGCCCGTATTTGAGGAACTGATGGCTCAAATCTTAGCGCATAGGTAGTTAAATACACAAAGAAGACCTGTCATGAGAGAGTTGAGTGCGCGGGGCGAGCGAAGTCTTCGGGAGGCGACAGCTGCAGAAGCGGCATTCGTTGCAATACGCAATTAGGAGGCCCGCTCCAGTCCCACACGCTATCCTGTTGACGGACAGTACTGCACACCCCCAACTCTTGTCCCTGGGCTGCTGATCCATTCTCAAACGTCAGCGGTCCCATCAGGATGTTCTCTTTTTTCTGGGATGTAATTCATTTAGGGGAGGACACATGGACTCAAGTTAAATACGGGCAATGTTGCGTATTTAACTAGATCACCTCTCCTCACCCGCACGTAAACTTGGGAAGAACAGAGACAGAGCTGTATCTATTTTATCCGTTGTTGTATCCCTGTCGCCTAGCAGTGCGCATTTCCCGAATGAATGAATGAAGTAGAGAACATTTTGCTAGAATCATTTTGCCCCCTTCGGAGCTCAGTCCTTAGGCGTTCCACCTTTTCCAGCCTGAAGAAGATTCTCTGAAGAAATGGGAATAAAATGCAAGTGAAGCATTGTACCAACTGTTTATTGAGCGCCTACTATGCAATATGGTATAGGATAAAGAGCAAAAACAGACACTTTTGGGGGCGTTGGGGAGGAGAATATTAAGTAATGATATTAATGAGGACATAATTATCCACTGAGAGAAGTATAGTAAGGAAGGGAATACTATTCTATGATAGGGTATAATAAAAGATCCTTGATGCGGGGAGGAGCAACATACCGATGGTTAACTGATGTGAAGAATCAGAAATTGGCAAAAAGGTGGGATGATGGAGTGGAACAGTGATCAAGAGACAAAGGCACTGAAGAGGAACCATCGATTTTAACAGGATCCGGTGCATCAGAGACTAAACCGAACCTATTCCTACTCTTTTCTTCTTGCTTCAGAAATGACTTATGTTGTCTTTAACCTCCTCCCTCCCTCAAACTTGACATTGTTTTGGATTTTGGATGTCTCAGCTTTCCTTTTCTTAAAAACCTGACACTGCTGTTGAACATTAAGCACCTTTTCTATGTCATAATCCTTTTTTCCCAAACTGAGCTCTTTGATTTTGTTTCTTTTGTCTCGTTTAAGATGAAAGTTACTGGTTCTTAATGATGCTAACATAATTACTTATTTGCCTTGTCCATGTACACATATATACACACATACATATATGTAAAACAATAATAACAATATTGCTAAATAAGACTGCTGAATGAAGCTTGTTTCTTTTTTTCTTCAAAAATACTCTTTTAAATCAACTGGACATAATTCTCTTTGGTTATATATGGATGTACCATGGTTTATTCAACCAGGCCTCTATGGATAGATATATGCACTATTTCCAGCCTTTTGCTATTACAAAAAGTTCCCTCTGCATACACAATATGCTTTTGCTAATGGACCATTAGCACAGAGTCCTACAAATGGGATTGCTAGGTTAGAGGGTAAAAGAACATGTTATTTTGCTTAATATTGTCAAATTCACCATCATAGGCATTATGCAATTTTGTATTCACATCTGTGAAGTATGAGAGTTCCTGTTTCCCCACAGCCTCTCTAATGGAGTCGATTTTGGCTAATTTGATAGGTGGCAAATGGTGTCTCATTACAGTTTTGTATTTATCTTTTAATTAAATTTTTTTTTTCAACGTTTATTTATTTTTGGGACAGAGAGAGACAGAGCATGAACGGGGGAGGGGCAGAGAGAGAGGGAGACACAGAATCGGAAACAGGCTCCAGGCTCTGAGCCATCAGCCCAGAGCCCGACGCGGGGCTCGAACTCACGGACCGCGAGATCGTGACCTGGCTGAAGTCGGACGCTTAACCGACTGCGCCACCCAGGCGCCCCTGTATTTATCTTTTTATGAGTAAGGTGGAGCATCTTTTCAAATGATTTGTACATACAGTGAAGTATGATGAGTTTTAAGGAATGTTGGCGATCTACAGCTATGAAATGAAGGGAAACAAGCAAGGCCCAAAAGAATGTGTACAGTATGCTCCTTTTTGTGTAAGGTGGAGGGAGGTCAGAAATACATACACAAATAGACACTTGCTTATATTTTCAAAAATAAACAATGGAAAGGTAAACCAAACTCTAATAAAAATGGTAACCAATAGAGGGAGAGCAAGGCCTATTTCCTATCAGATAACCTTTAAAAAAAAAAAATGGAAACTTTTTACATATTAGCCCAATATAAAACAGGTTGAACTCTTTTAATGACTTTTATTGGACTTTTTGCTTTGTGTTTTTATTTGTTTAAATTGTAATCAGTCTCTTCCCTTGATGCTCTAGATTCTGAGTCATCCCTTAATGCTTGGATTCTGAATCATCAGAAATGTTACCCCAGGTTATAAAGGATTTCACTCATTTAATTTTTCTAGTACTGGGTGGTTTTTCTTTTTTTTTTAAAAAAAATATGTCTCTGATCCATTTGCAATTTATCCAGTGTAGAATAAAGAATGGAATTTTCTCTTTTTCCATATGGCCATCCAACCTTAGACATTTTCATTTTCTCTCGCTTCAGCAGACTCCCACACCTACCTCTAAAAGTAGCAAAACTCTACTATTGAAAGCCCCATGGAGTACAGATGGTCCCCAATTTGATTGTTCAACTTCAGATTTTTTGATTTTATGATGGTATGAAATGCATATGCATTTGGTAGAAATCATTCTTCGAATTTTGAATTTTGATCTTTCCTGGGGCTAGCAATATGCCGTGCGATACTCTCATGATGCTGGGCAGTGGCAGCGAGCTGCAGCTCCCAGTCAGCCACATGATGACGAGAGTAAACAACCCATACACTTACTATCATCCTTACTCCTACAACTGTGCTGTTTTTTTTTTTTTAATGTTTACTTTTGAGAGAGAGGGTGAGCAGGGGAGGAGAAGAGGGAGAGGGGGACCAAAGATCTGAAGTGAACTCTGCACTGACAGCAGCAAGCCTGATGTTGGGCTTGAACTCAGAAACTGTGAGAGCATGACCTGAACTAAGTCAGATGCTCAACCGACTGAGCGACCCCGGCAGCCCACACCCATTCTGTTTTTCACTTTCAGTACAATATACAATAAGTTACATGGGATAATTTATTATATTTTTTTTATAAAAAAGGCTTTGTGTTAGATTATTTTGGCCAACCGTAAGCTAATGTAAATGCTCTAAGCCTGCTTACAGTAGGGTAGGCTAAACTGTGATGTTCAATAAGGTGTATTAAATGTGTTTTTGACTTAATATTTTCACCTTAAGGGTTTACCATAATTTAACCTCATTGTAAGTTGAGGAAAATCTGTACATTGGGTAAAGGGGACATCATCTTTATTAAAACATTAGACTTTGCTTTTGGTTAGTGCCACCACACGGCACACATGATTTTCTTTATCCATTACGTCACTTAGCTCTCTCTTCTGTGAAATCAAGTGTCTGCTGAAGTACCTCCCTGAACCTGCTTACTATATCCTCGCTTGGAAAAAAGGTGACTTGTGTAGTTTCTCAAATCAGATCCAGAGCTTTTGTCTGAAAAGCCCAAATGATTATCCTTGAAATCACTGCCTCTGAGGCCTGGCACATTGCACAGACACAATTCCACCTATTAATAAAACAGAACCACTTGAGGAAACATCTGTCTTAAATTTGAACTTGACCTAGGTAGAAAATAATACAATGCTCTCATAGCCGAACTCTGAGATGACGGACAAGAAATGTCAAACAGGGACGCCTGGGTGGCTCATTTGGTTAAGCGTCTGACTCTTGATTTCAGGTCAGGTCATGATCTCATGGTTCATGAGTTTGAGTGCTGTGTCAGCTCTGCACTCTGTGCTAACAGTGTAGAGCCTGCTTGGTTCTCTCTCTCTCTCTCTCTCTCTCTCTCTCTCTCTCAAAATATATAACCTTAAAAAAAAAGTCAAACATAGAGTAATAGCCTTCTGAGACTTGTGAGTGAAAGAAACCAATACAAATTTCTCTTTAGGAAATAATTTGTGTTCTGGAGCAAGAACTTTTTTTTTTTAAGGTAGGTAAAATGAAATGGAAACGGTAATGATGGATATACCGAAATGACTAAATGACTACATAAAAAGTGTAAGTATCTAAAGACTTAGGAATTTTTTGGTCTTTTACAAAGCTAAATAATGGGAAGCTTATAGTGCTTTCAATCATAGTACGTACTTGATTAGATAAATTATTGTGTACCAATTACCAATTGTCAATATACTTATTGATTTGGAAGATATTCAGGATATAATCTGAGAAAAAGCAAGACAAAATTGTCTGTATAATATGATTGCTATTCTTCATATGCATACATGCAACAAAAAAAGGGAAAGATATTAACAGTGGTTATTTCTCAGTGGCAACATTGCAGTGACTTTTGTATTCTTCTCTGTGCTTTTCTGCTATCATCATCTGAATTGTTTTATAATGAGTATATTGTTATAGGTTGAATTCTTTTCCCTCAAAATACATTTTGAAGTCCTAACCCTCAGCTTCTCAAAGTGTGACCCTATTGGCAGATGTACTTAGTTAAGATGAAACCATACTAGAATAATGTGGGTCCTTAATCTAATATAACTAGTATCTTCCTAAGAAGAGGAGACACAGCTATGTGAGGCGAGAACACCATGTGATGGTGGAGAAAGAGATTGAAGTGTTGTGTCTAAGAACCACCAAGGATTGATGCCCACCCACCGGAAGCTAGGAAGAGGCCAGGTGAAATCAACACCTTGATTTCAGACCTCTAGTGTCTAGAAATGTGAGAGAATAAATTTCTGTTGTTTTAAGCCACTTGTTTTGTGACACTTCATTACAGTAGCCCCGGTAAACTAATATACATGTGTTACTTGATAATCATTAAGGTTATTTCCATTTTGAAAATTAAATGGAGTTATAATCAATATGAAGGGAGATGATCCGTGAAGGCACAAAGTTGACTTCTCACAAAACGTTTCCTGATGGTTATGAGGAGCAACTCTAGAGCCCTCTAGAGCAACTCTAGAGCTGCTCCTGACAACTTATTTGCATGCCTTACCTTTCCTCCTCTAGTTCTAAATCTCTCAAGAAGTCAGGGACTAGGTTCATGTTTACTTCCCACAAAGTGTAGCCCACAACTTTGAATCAAGTTCTCAATGAAAGCCTTTTAAATGGATGGATGGATGGATGGATGGATGGATGCATGGATGGATGAGGAATTCCTCTTAGCAAGAAAAGCTTTCAGCCACCACTCTTACAGAGTAGGGTGAACAAACTAACAAATGAAAGCAGGAAAAGGCCTTGAGGTGAAAATTAAAAGACTTTAGACTTGGAATGAGAAGAAGGCAGGCGAACCTGAAGCTCTACATACCTATGTGCATAGACTCCAGATCCCTAGCTCTGTGGAATGTTAAAAAGCAGATCCCCATTTGATAATGAGTGTGGGGATTTAAACCAGTGTCCTTGCCATGGGATCTCTAGGGGTCTTTAATACACCGTGGTACTGAATTGTTGTTGTTGTTGTTTTCTGTCATTTCAAAGCACTTGGTTTGCAGAATTAGCCTTGGTGCACTCTGCCCCATGTTCAACTAAGCCTGTTGAGAATACCCTTCAAGGCTGATCTTCTCATTTTCCTGTCCCTGCACCCACACTGTGTCTCCAAGCTTTAGTCAAATGTTTTCATGGTCCCTCATATCGAAGAAATTTGGACATGATTGTAGATCATGTGTTTCTTAAAATTATTGTTCAAAGAAAGAAGATAGAATGGGTATCAGGGAAGTATCTTTTGAAATCACCAAAGGTCTTTCAAAGACAGACATTCCATCAATCTAAAATGTCACTGGCAATGCTTGCTTGACCCTTGGAGTAAGCAGACAAGGAGAGGTTTATGTCAGAATAAGGCAGGCATAGTGTGTTGTTTGGGCCTTCCAAGAAGCAGGCACAAAGACATGATTAGATGTGCAAGAGATTTGCTGGGGGCAATGTTTGTGAAGGGTAAAAGAGGAAGCAGGAATAAGGGGACAGCTTTACATCATGATGCATGTCTCACACCTGCAGGGAGAGGGAGGAAGGGCTGGGTAGGACGAATCAACAACTACAGCGCAGTTCTAAGAAATTTTGGCCTGGCTGAGAGGGTATTCCTCATATACAGTCATATGTGAAAGAAATCCTATACCCCATAGGAACAGAACAACAGTTGTAACCCTAAGCCATTAGCTGATAGTGGTCCACAATGCAAATACCATGGTGGATCTGGAGGGCCAGCAGCTGGGACTATCCACCTTTATGCAGGAAAGCAGAGGGGTGAATGTTTATGACCCCACAGGGGAATGAAGTCAGATGACCAGGGTTTGAATTCCAGGCCTAGCGTTTAATTCTGGGAAGTTATCTAACTTGTCTGAGCCCCCAAGTTCCTCATCTGCAAAATGGAAATTATTAAAGTATCCACCTCAGAAAGTTGTGATGAGAATAACATGACTCTAAAATTCTTAGCATTTTTTCCTGGTCCAATGAAGACCTCAGTAAATGTTAACTATTATTATTACAGGTACTTAGAGCTAGTGCAAAGTCATAAGTCTCAGCCCTCAGGGAATTCTGACATCTGGATGAAATGCTGAGAGGTGGGAGAAAGTCTTTACCCTGTGTGTCATACTGTGTATGGAACTCTTCTCCAGAATCTTTGGAATGTGATCCTTTTTCCCTGCTTCTCAGAACAAAGGCTCTCTGATGAACTCCACTTCCAGATGCTTAATATAAGAGAAAAGGAAGCGGTCCCATTTCCCTGCTATATTGAGAGGACTGGTGTGGGGATTCCTCTCTCTCTCTCTCTCTCTCTCTCTCTCACACACACACACACACACACACACACACACACACACCCCACCTTGGCAAGTTTCCCTTGATGAGTTTAGCGTATTTATCTATGTATCTTGTGTACCTCTTAGGGAGGTCAGTAATGCTGTAAACAGAGGAGAGCTCCTGGTTCAGTCATGCAATTTACAGAATATTGAAAAGGTCATGGCAGTAAAGTACATCAGTCTAATTCACAGAATATATGAGGCATTTAAACCCTAATGCCTTGACTTTTGGTTAGAATTTATGGATGAGAAGAATGAACTACCTCAGTACATTTTTATAGCCAAAATTAAAACAGGGTGGATTCACTTAACCCCTGCCAGCAGCCTTAAATTCATTGAACTACCTTCTGTGTTCAGAGAATTCTGTCTCTATGGAACTCAATATTTTGGGAAGGAGTTATTTCCTTGGCACCTTCCCTGAAGAAAAAGGAGAGACAAGACATGGGTGATAATAGAACCAGCTGCTGAGACATCCTCACACATTTGAGACCGGGCTGATGGTGAAGGGAGTGCTGATGGTTTCTCAAGGATATTGGGTACCTGACCCCCTGGGTCAGTGTTGTTGACCGGCTCTAATGCATAACTTGTCCTTCCATTGACCATGTAGCAGGAACAGCCCTACACAGATTCTGTTCCTCTGCACCACACCAAGCAGAAGTGGTTGTTAACTAAAGATAGTGGCTTCACAGCTCAGGAGGAGAGTGGACGGAGAGAAACGTGAAGCTATGTGGATATTTCACATCCAGAAGAGAGTCCTGAATTCTGCATGAAGGAATTCTGCATGAAGCAGCTAATCAGGCCTGATTTGGAAATACTGCCAGGAAATGTTTCTATGAAGAATTACCTAGGAAAGAGCTTATTCACCTGCACAACCTTATTACTAAAGTTATCAGGTGTTGCTGTGTAACCTCTTGAAAACCTTGGATTATTCTGCCATCTGAGAGGCACCATCAAGGGAGGAGGCGGAAGGAACTAGCATTTATTATACACCACGTGCCAGACATTAATCCTCACAGCAGCCCTATGGAACTAGGTATTATCCCTATCTCCAGATGAGAAAACTGAGGTCGAGAAAGGTTAAGAAAATTGCACGAGATCCTAAGCTGTTAATTGGCAGAGCTGAGATCCAATCTGAATCTGCCTGCCTCCAAAATCCATGTGCCCAGTCTAACACACACCCACAAAACTGATTGCAATAACTTCCCCATGGGGAACACCTGCGAACCTGGGAGCAGCCCTGATTCTAAAGTGACCACCTTTTGATTGGAGTGGCAACTGAAAACCTGTCTCTCTAAGTATGTCTCTCTCGCTAATCTCCATAATTTCCTGTAAGCTGCCGGTTACTTTGGCTTTAGTTCTGGTTTTCTTTTAAGATGCAAATTATCCAGAGAGATGAGACACTTCCTGTGAATAAATCTTTCAGATACTTTTATTTTCTGAAGGGCGATCTTGATAGCGTTAGACCATGGGTCGCCTGGGGAAGAGACAGAGGGGTTTATAGAGGAAATGGCAACTAGGGAATAGTTGGAGGTGTCAAATACATGAATCTATTTCAGGATTTTACCTGAGGCTGACCTCAGTGATCCTTTTTGCTTTTTAGGAAAAGTTCTGTATTTTAGAGTGTACCTACCTATTTCACGGTATTGTTGAAGGACAAGAGATGTGTGTGAGAATGCTTTGTAATGTAAATGGATCAACCTAAATAATGTGTGGTGCTAGTTCAATTTGTAAGTGAATTCACTTTTTGTGGCTGAATTCACTCTTTCTGTTCCACGTGGCTCCATTCTCTTGACCAGTCATCAAATACAAGTGAGGAAAAAAATATCTGGACACTGGGAGCACATTACATAGACCAAATTATATAGACCAGATTTGTTCTAGAAAATAAGGTCTAATATTTCAAAATGAAAGAACTGCCTTCTAGGAAAAGATGGAATACATTTTTTGGTGATTTTCAACATTATTTTCTCTTATATTAAAAACAGTGTCTCTGTCAAGCTTTTTAAAAAGTAAGCGCTATATTAGAAATTACCAGCAGAGGGTAGTAAAGGAACACAAAACACCTTTCAGTTAAGGATAATTTTTGTGCATAAACAGGGTAGCAATGCCCGCAAATCCATGCTTTTTTATTAGCCAGTGGATCCACGAGAACAACATTAAATTTTATGAACGTCTCAGTCTGTAATGGAGGCAAACAGATCCCTGGGTCACAAAGGCATTGACTTTTGACTGGAAGGTGTAAGAGATGAGAAGAATGGACTACTTTCGTGCGTTTTTCTGGCCAAGTTTGCCAAGTATAAAGTTTTATTTTCCAAGTGTCTTGAAACTATAGTGAAGTCAGTTTTGCTACACTCAAATTTTCTCTTAATTTTGCATGCCTACTTTTGAGTATTCATTTAGAGTGAAATTCCAGTGAGATGCATTTTTTAAGACACCTCTATATCATGGTGGATGGAGACACGACTTGCATGTACTATATCTCAGATACATGCAGTCTTTGCTTAGATGAAGAGGGGATATGGGAACACAATCTGATGCCTGTTCAAAATATACTAGAAGTGTGCGTGCACACACACGTACACACACAACCTTTGAGAAGCCAGTTATTCACCTCTAGATGAATGTTACTTAGTGTTCCCAAACCGCTTTCTGTAGATCTTGAAAGAAGGTGACTTTGGGGATTAGAATTATAAACCTTTACCGAGAGGAAATAGATGGCACATTCACTGTCTACAACCTGAAATGCCTGCTGATTTCTACGCGGCCACCAGAGACAAAAAGATATGGAAGAGGCCATTGCCTTGAGAGGGAACAATCAAGTTGAGGAGAAAAATGAGGGTATATTTTGCAACAAGATACCTCTTATAGGAAACAGAAAGCCAATTACCAATAAATGAGAATCCCAATATCTAACCCAGATATGACTCACCAAGTTTCTCGTTCCCTTTTATTCGATCGATAGGTTTCATAGAGAAATGTTAAAAGATAAACCGAGACAGGTTAACATTTGAACAAAAATCTGTTGGAATCTGCCAGTGCCAAACTGGAAGTGGTTGGGTATGTTCCACTGACAGGAACTAACTCAGGGAGAGACTTTTAACAATGAAAAGGCTGGGGCACCTGGGTGTCTCAGTCGGTTAAGCGTCCCACTTCGGCTCAGGTCATGATCTCATGGTTTGTGGGTTCAAGCCCCGCATCAGGCTCTGTGCTGCCAGCTCAGAGCCTGGAGCCTGCTTTGGATGCTGTGTCTCCCTCTCTCTCTGCCCCTCCTCTGCTTGTGATCTGTCTCTCAAAAATAAATAAACATTAAAAAAATTAAAAATAGTAATAATATCAAAAAGGCGAAAGCAAACCAAGGAAATGATTGATTGGCTACAGCTGAAAGCCTAGTTGGATGTTTGAGATTGGTTGTCCTCAGTTTTGATTTTGTAATGGAGGCATTGACAGACTTCGATTTGGGTTTGCTTACACAGGCTGCCAGGGCATTAGAGGTACGCCAGTCCAATGGTCTCCTGTTCAACTAATGTAACAGTGCTAACCAGAGTTTTGTGCTCATACTCGAGAGTTCCAATCTGGAAGGCCAGAAAAGGAAAATGTCAGCTTTACATTTCACTTTACGAAATGTCCACTCATCAGTTTCATCTTCATTGGCTTTTTATATAAGATCTAGGAGTAATGCCATCCTCTTTGGTTTAATGAATATACTGTATACATTGTTACTTAGCCGGTTTGGCAGGTTTGAAGGTCATCTGTTCATATTGATGTTTTCCAGTCCTAGCACATCACGTATTGATAGAAAGACTCGATATATTATCCGTGAACCCACCATGATTCTGGAACGTCGCTAAGATAGTTGTCAGTTGCTAATATAGGCTTGATTGGTTCCTGGTCTTAGTGAGGGTTTTAGAGATCAACACACCAGGCAATCATGGAATTTGGGGACTACTGGGGAAGGATTAGAAAGTGGAATGTTAGCTGGGCTTCAAAGATAAGGAAAGAATATGAGGATTAAAAGGGGAGTAAAAAGGCAATCTAGGTAGGAGAAGGTGCTTAGCAAGAACATGGTTCTATACTAGAAAGTACCTGATTATAAGTATTAGAAAGTAACCTGAGTTATAAGGAGTGATGAGTAATGACAGAGTACAAGTGGTAGCGATCCTTTAGTCTTCCAGAGTTTAAGGGATCATGCCCTACTGGAACACGTGGAGAAAAGAAAGGACATTATTCTGGATCTAACACATAACACCTGGGAGCGACTCCAGTAGGTTTCTCTCTTTCCCAAAATTAATAAATGTAGATGTATTGAATGGCGAAGGATAGCAACTGTTTCACAATTTGGGAGGTAAATGAGATTATCACAATTCGGAGGTAAATGATTGCAAGTCTTCCAGACTCCAGTGGGTACCTTACCAATATTAACTTCCTTTCCACTCCCCAGTCATCAAAATCCATCCTAGAAATACTATTCTCCAAAAAAATGGCTGTTGGTAAGCATTAAATATAATAAATCTCAGAGTGTTACACAAAGCACATTATCATCAATAATTTTAATAATAAATATAAACATAAATAATAAATATTGTATTTCTTTATCACCCTCTTGTGTTCTATGCTCATGAAAATAGTCTCTTGTAGCTCATAAAAAAATGTTGATACTTAAGTTTTATCAATAATTCTTTAAGGCAAATCTTTTCTATTTTTCTCTAGCAACAAACACGATGCAAATGTACAATGGATGGGGGTGTTTCTAAATGAAATCACTCTAACAACTCAAGCATTTCCCTGGCTACTCCTCTGGAATGGATATAGGTACTATTTTTGCACTGTGGGCTAAATGCCTTAAAATGAATTTCATTGTTAAGTACACAATTATCCCTTGTATTTATAGCAAATGTTCCCTTAAAGACCACCAAACTTAGGGGGGGAAAGGGGAAAGCAAAATGAAGTATGGAGCCAAATTTGCACTTAAAGTAAGGTTATTTTGCATGTCAGGCCATTTTTATAGCTAATGTTAGATAGTGATGTGGTCACTTAGCAACCCTGCCACTGACAAACTCAGGGTTCCTGTTTGCTGGGAAATCATAAGGAGCAATAATACATAGGAGAGTCTGTCTGTTGTTTTGGTGATTTTTTTTACAAAATATCTCAGTGGCATTCAAATGACTAAGACTGGGTTAGAAATTTAGATAGTGGGATTTGTGTTTCTGTTATTCTAATAATGGAGAAAGACGTTAATCGATTTTTGATCTTGGCTGGGAACTAAGACACTTGCTATAAAGTGAGAAGGAGAGAATCTCCTTACACAGGAGAGGTAAGTGCCCAGAATATCTGTTCCTACCTCCTCATCCCCAGTGCTAATGTCTCTACACTTAAACGTTTAAGCCCAACAAGTTTTCCACTTCAGGATCTTGTTTAATCAATTCCCTCCCCCCCTCCTTCTATTTCCAGTTTTTCCTTACAGCCTAAAAACATATTTATCTCAGAAAAAAAAAAAGTAAAAAATAAAAACTGTCTTTCAGTTCGCCAGCTACCCTCCCACTCTCTCCTCCTCTTTTGACAAAAACCTTGGAAGAGTATCCCATGTTTATGGTTTTCAACTCCTCACCTCCCTCAGGTCATTGCAATCTGAGTTCTAGGACCTTTAAATCCCTGAAAGCGCTCTTGCTCCAGTGACAATAATCTGGTTGCCAAATTCACTGGATGATTTTCAGTCATGATCTCATTTTTCTGGCCAACCTAAGAACTCTTTCCTTCTGGCTCTTCTCACCTTTTCCCATGTCTCTCATCCTGTAACTGCTGAGCTTCCCAGAGTTTCGTCTTCAGTGTTCTCTTTCTGTGCTGTGTGGTCTGCCGAGTGATGTCATCCCCTCCTGTGGGCTTCATAAACCTATCTGTGGTGACTTCCAAGTCCATGTTGTTCTGGCTGAAACCTCATTCTGGATCTCTAGGCTCATTTCCAGCTCCCTATAGCTATCTCTCTTTCTATATCTTCTAGATACTGAACCCCTCTGCTCTCTCCTTGTCTTCCTAGTGCCTTCACTTCAGTAGCACCAACAACCTGCTTATTCTCTATCCTCCTGTCTCATCTCTGTTAATGCCATCACATCCACGCAATTTCCCAAATCAGAAATCTGAGCATTCCCATATCCCTTTCCTTCCATTAAGCACCACATCGAGCAACTCATCAGAGCCCATATTCATCTCCTAAGTTCACATTCACCAGAGTTCATATTCAACTCCTAAGTATCTCTTGAATCTTGTCCTACATTAACATCCTATTTAATTCAACCTGTATTTAGGACAGTTGAAATTTCTGAATGGTCCTCCTTATCAGTCTTGTCCTCTCCACTTCTCCCCCACCCTCATCAGTCTCACTTCCCTGATCATGCAATTAACATCTTCTATAGAATGACCCACCAATGCTTCAGATGTTATTCTTGCCTACATTTTAGCATCACCTCTACCATTTGCTTTGTCACATTCCTTTGTGCCTTTGTCACACTCCACTGCATATCCTATGCTCAGACCATCTCCCTGGGAAACAACCTGTGGTTTCCTAAACTTGAATGTTTTTCTATCCCTTTGTACCTTTACACATATAAGCCCCTGGGCCTCCCTTCTTCTCCCCTTAAGAACTTTATACTTTAAGGGGTGCCTGGGTGGCTCAGTCAGTTAAGTGTCCACTTTTGGCTCAGGTCATGATTTCATGGTTCATGAGGTCAAGCCCCACATTGGGCTGTCTGCTGTCAGAGTGGAGCCTTCAGATTCTCTGTCTCCTCCTCTCTCTCTTTCCCTCCTCTGCTTGTGCTCTCTCTCAAAAATAAATAAACATTAAACAAATAAAGAAAGAAAAGAACTTTATGCTTTAAGAATCAGCTCAACCATCACCTCCTTGGGGTTCTCTCCCCAAGCAGTACTCATTACTCCCTCTTTAGTACTGCTCTGTTACATTTTACCTGAACGTATTTTGGCACTTATCACTTTGCTTATGTGATGTAAATGTAATGTACTGATTATGTATTTATAGGCCTGTCCATGATGAAACTCCGGTGGCATGCAAGATGTTTTTTTAAACAGTCTTTATATCCCCTTATCCCTGCACAAAGTAGGTGCTAAACAAAGTCTGAGTGAATGAATGAATAAATATAAAGCAAGTTATTTCAATAGTGAACATTATAGGACACAGAAGCAGATCCTATTAGACGTTGTGTAACCCATTAGTTAAAAATCAGTAACATTCACACCCGTTAGGATAGCTATCAGAAAAAAATAATAAGTGTTCGTGAGGAGAAACTGGAGCCCTTGTGCACTGTTGGTGATAATGTAAAAAGGCTCAACCACTATGGAAAACAGTGTGGTAGTTTCTTTAAAAATTAAAAATATAACTGCCAGCGATCCCACTTCTGGATATATATCCAAAAAGGTCGAAAGTGAGGTCTTGAAGAGATATCTGCACGCCCATATTTGTAACAGCACTATTCACAATAGCCAAGAGGTGAAAGCAGGCTAAATGTTCATCAACAGATGAATGGATAAAGAACACGTGATGTATACATGCAGTGGGATATTATCCAACCTTAAAAAAGGAAGGAAATCGTGTCATGCTATATCAGATGAAATTTGAGGACATTATGCTAAGTGAAACAAGCCAATAACAAAAAGATAAATAAGGGCGCCTGGGTGGCTCAGTCGATTAAGCGTCTGACTTCAGCTCAGGTCATGATCTCCCGGTTTGTGAGTTCCAGCCCCACATCAGGATCTGTGCTGACAGCTCGGAGCCTGGAGCCTGTTTTGAATTTTGTGTCTCCCTCTCTCTCTGCCCCTTCCCCACTTGTGCTCTGTCTCTCTCTGTCTCTCAAAACTGAATAAATGTAAAAAAGATAAATAAAGATTCCACTAATATGATATATATAGTAACGCAGGCAAACTCTTAGAAACAGAAAAAAGGGGGTGCCTGGGTGGCTCAGTCGGTTAAGCGTCTGACTTCGGCTCAGGTCATGATCTCACCGTTCGTGGGTTCAAGTCCTATGTCGGGCTCTTTGCTGACAGCTCAGAGCCTGGAGACTGTTTCAGGTTCTGTGTCTTCCTCTCTCTCTGCCCCTCCCCTGTTCACGCTCTGTCTCTGTCTCAAGAATAAATAAACATTAAAAAAAAAAATAAAAGAAACAGAAAGAAGAATAGTGATTACCAGGAGCTAAGAAAAGGAGAAAAGGAGAAAAGGTGAATTGTTGTTTAATGGGTATAAAGTTTCCGGTCTGCAAGATGAAAAAGTTCTGGAGATCCTTTGCACAATAATGTGAATGTTACTTAACACTACTAACCTGTCTACCTAAAAAGAGTTAACAGGGTAAATTTTAATTTATGTATTTTGCCACAATAAAGAAAAACAATAAAAACACAATACACAACACATTTGACATAAAATAGATAACTATCTGGAGGCCAAAGGCTTGAGAGAAAGACTAAATATTTATGACATCTGCTTTTATAGGTCATATCAGGTTGAATATCTTTATATCATTTACCTTGATGCTTTTCTTTGCAAAAAAATTCTATAGGACAAAGAACATAATATTTGAATATAATAACAAAACATGACAATGTGAGTTGGTTTATATGGGTTATAATATGGTATGAATAACCAAAAAAAATTCCATTTCCTTTTTCAGGAAAGGTGCTCTACCTTTCGCCATGTCCATTATGCTTATGTTTTGAGTACCACGTAATAATAGAGTTCAGCATTAACACACCTAGGTGAAGTTCTCTTGGAGCTTATAGTCTGAAGACTATGACCCAATGCAGACAATTGGACAGTTGAGAACAGGGTGCACGTGAAAATATACATACATGAACATGAGCCTGTGCACTCGCACAAACACACGCGCCACTTGCTGAAGCTCATGAAACATTCACAAGTCAGGTTTTTGAATAATTAAGTAATGTTGAGTAAATAAATATTTCCAGGAGAGGTATGCGGAGAAAATGTTTCTAAAGAAGTAAAGCAGAAAGCTCAAAATGTCTGTACTGATCTTCATTGACTTAGAAAGGTTGACATGAAATTTATGAATAGCAATCACCAGTCATCCAAACAGTGGACCTCCAGTTTAAGCTGCGTTTTTGGTCTTTAATGATCCTTTAACAGCAGGAAACATCTCACACTTTCCCTTTAGGGTTTCAGAAATTTCCTTTTACCGAGCCTATACATTTTTTATCTTTCCCATGGAAAACATAAACACCAGGGGTAAAATGGAATTCAGGATTCTTAAATGATTCCCTACTCTAATGTGGCTCATTTTCCATCATTGAACCTTTGGGGTTACTTCAATTAAAAACAAAAAAAACCCCCAAAAAACCACAACTCTTAGCCCCTGAAATTGAAGCAGTTGATTCAAACTGGTGAAACTGACAAGGAGGGGGCCTGTGAATTTTGCCATGTGCCTAGGGTGCAAGAAACTCCCTGATATAATACTTCTTTCCTCTGCATCTGCAGCTTGGGGACACAGCACAACCAGCCTCCTGGCCTCTCATCCCTTCCAAATCTGCAGGAAGTGCTTCTCTGTTAGTCTGAGCCTTGCCATTGCTGAGTTGCCTGGGAGCTATAGAAAAACATCATTAACTCAATCTGTGTTAACCTGAAATGCTGAAAATCAAAATAGCATCCAGGAGCCCACTTCCCCTACATTCCTATTATTTCATATAAAGGTTTTATTGTTCCCTGAGCTACTGTCACGTGCTGGCCATCTTCCTCATTAGAGCTGCTCTTTTATTTCTCCAGCTTTATTGAGATATAATTGACATACAACATTGTGAAAGGTGTAAACACCCTGATGATTTGATACAAGTATATACTGCGGAATGATTACCGACACTAAGGTTAGTTAACACATCTATGACCTCACATAACTGGTGTGTGTGTGGTAAGAACACTTAGGATCTACTCTCTTTACAGCTGCTCTTTTAAAATTTCATTTTGCATCTAGCTCTGCCTGTCAGAAAATTTACTTGGGAGAAGAGGAAATCTTCTTCACTCTGTGCAGAGGCAGGAAATGCAGAGGAGCAGGTCTAATACACTGTGAGATCCCCTCCCTAGGCCCACATGTATTTATGTAGATGGCACTACATAAAAGTGAATTCCTTTAAGGAGCAGGCTTAATGGGAGAAGTCACAAAAGCTAAAACTCTTTAGAAACTCTTTGAAAGAATATGGAGGAAGGGAGGGGAGGTGCAGATGTAGCCCCATGTAACCTAGACTTGAGGGCAGTGGAGGGTTTCTAGGTTGTGTGGTACAAAGGCCTATAATAACAGGCTAAATCTGGGCGCCTGGGTGGCTCAGTCGTTAAGCATCTGACTTCGGCTCAGGTCATGATTTCATGGTTTGTAATTCTGAATCCCGCATCGGGTGAGCTCGAGCTCTGCTTCGGGTGAGCCCCACTTCTCTGTCTCTCTCTCTGCCCCTCATGGGATTCCTTCTCTCTCTGTGCCCCTCACTCTTTTTTTTTTTTTAATTTTTTTTAATGTTTATTTATTTTTGAGACAGAGCATGAACGGGGGAGGGTCAGAGAGAGAGGGAGACACAGAATCTGAAGCAGGCTCCAGGCTCTGAGCTGTCAGCACAGAGCCCGACACGGGGCTCGAACTCATGGACCATGAGATCATGACCTGAGCCGAAGTTGGACGCTCAACCGACTGAGCCACCCAGGCGCCCCATCTGCGCCCCTCACTCATTTGCACTCATTCTCTCTAAATAAATAAATACAACGTTTTTTATTTATTTTTGGGACAGAGAGAGACAGAGCATGAGCAGGGGAGGGGCAGAGAGAGAGGGAGACACAGAATCAGAAACAGGCTCCAGGCTCTGAGCCATCAGCCCAGAGCCTGACGCGGGGCTCGAACTCACGGGCCGCGAGATCGTGACCTGGCTGAAGTCGGACGCTTAACCGACTGCGCCACCCAGGCGCCCCAAAATAAATAAATACATAAAGAAATAAATAACGTGCTAAATCTTGCTTTTTATTTGTTACCTTGCTTGTTTGTGTTTTTGGTAGGAACCTGCCACAGAGCCACTGACATTTGACTCCTTGGCTCCATCAGCAAATCATCCTGGGAAAGTGTTGCTTGATTTTCTGATCCTAGCTGAAAGAGATTTCTTGTAGAGAGGCGCATTACCCCAATTTTACCTATAAATGATGACCAGGTAACTTCTCACATAAACCAAGGTACATTTCAAAGTCAAAGTGGTCACTGAGAAGAATTAACAGACAGTAATTGAGCTACAGAGGGTGAAAGCTGGGATGGATGGCTAATCATTCAGCACTAGGCCCCTGAGTAGTGGCAGGAATCCAGATATGGAATCGGCCCCCTTCAGTTTCCCAAGGGACTCATGGGGGATGCTCTTTCCTTCCCAATATCCTGGCAACAAGGGTGAATCCACACAATCATCAGGCCATTCTATTTCTGGTTCACACTGTAGCCTCAGAAAGAAGCCTCTTGCTTGTTGAAATGCTTATTAACAATTGTCTGTTGCTGTCTGCATTAGTTTGCTAGGGCCACCATAACAAAGTACCACAGACTGGGTGGCTTAAACAACAGAAATGTATCTTCTCACAGTTCTCAAGGCAGGAAGTCCAAGATCAAGTTGTCAGCAGGGTTAGTTTCCTCTGAGTCCTCTCTCCTTGTTCTGAGATAACCACCTTCTCACTGCCTCCTGACAGGGTCATCCTCTGTGCACACCCATCCCTAGTGTCTCTCTGTGTCCTCATCTCCACCTCCCATAAAGACACCAGTCTGATTGGATTAGGGCCCACCCTAGAGTCTTCATTTTAATTTAATTAATCTCCGTAAAGGACTTATCTCCAAAAACAGTCACAGTTTTTTTCTTTATTGTTTATTTATTTTTGAGAGACAGAGCACGTGCAGGAGAGGGGCGGAGAAAGGAAGGAGACACGGCATCCAAAACAGGCTCCAGGCCCTGAGCTGTCAGCACAGAGCCAGAGGTGGGGCTCAAATCCACAAACTGTGAGATCATGACCTGAGATGAAGTAGACGCTTGGCCGATTGAGTCACCCAGGCACCCCCCAAAACAGTCACATTCTGAGGTCCTAGGGGTTAGGGCTTCAACATATGAATTTTGAGGAGAAACAGTTCAGTTTATAATACTGCCACTTCTCCATCCAGCTCTCCATTATGTGAGGACACAGCAAGACGGCAGTCATTTATGAGCCGAGAACTACACTCTCCAGGTTCCTACTCTGCCAACATCTGGATCTTGGACTTTCCAGCATCCAGACTGTGAGAAATAAATTGTTATGAAGCCACCCAGTCTACAATATTTTTGTTAGAGTAGCCCGGACAGATGAAGACACAATCTGATCGGTTTGCAAGTTACAAATTGGTGGATTTACATAGAAAATCTGGATGAGGTGCACACTGGGATGTGCCAGAACTGAGTCATGCACTGAGATACGATAAAATGTGAACTGGGAGACTGAAATCACCTCACAATACTATAGTCAAGTTGCTTGGATGTCAAATGCTCACTGAAGTCAGAAAGTCTGTCTGTTTTCATTACAGCCTCAAATGAGGGAGCCCTACGCAAGCCTTCCAGGCTGATGGTGTCATGATGCCAGCCGGTGTATCCGCACTCATTATCCTCAGGGGGAGGCCGCAGGGGAGCTCCTGGTGACATTTCATTCTTTCTATGAGAATGCCAACATGGTGTCTCTGATACAGAAACATGATCTACAGGGATCAGAAATTTGAAAAGTAGTAATGCAAAAAGTATTATTTAGTTTTCATTGTTAGTAGCATTTATGGGCTGCAGATAATTAAGTCTAGGGATGAACTGGAGGAACTTTTATAGGTTCCAAATTCATCTAGGAAGATCTTCAGGAAGGACTGTGCCAAACCATGACTGAGGGGAGAACCCTCATGACGAGACCTTTTGGTTTGGCCTAAATGGCGAAATGGGATTGATTGATGGGTCACATGTGTTTTCCAACATCACCAAGCAATTCTCCAATTCTCAGCAGACCCCGACTGGGTGTCATAATTTAACTCAATTCTGACCCTACTTACTTGGAGAGATAGCCTGGGCCTGGTCCCACAAGATTGCTTCCCCCCCCCCCCCACTTCAAATGCCATCTACCAAGCCAGGTTATCACCTGTGCTTCTTATTTACTTTCACCAGTTTATTATAAAGGATATTAGAAAAGATACAGATGAGCAGCCAGATGAAGAGGTACATAGGGTGAGGTCTGGAGGGCCCCCAAGTGCAGGAGTTTCTGTCCCCAGGGAACTGGGGTGTACCACCTTCCGGGCATGGGGGTGTATATCCACCAACATGGAAACTCATCAACTGTTGTTGTTCAAGAGATTTTATAGAGCTTCATCTGTACCACCCCCTTCCCCTTCCCAGAGGTGGGTGGGTGTGACCAAAAGTTCTAGCTATAATCACACCTCTTTGTAGTCTGGAGGTTATCTAGGGACCCCACCCTAAGTCACCTCATTAGCATAAACTCAGGTGAGCTCAAAAAGGGCTCGTTATGAATGACAAAAGGATAGCCTATCACTGAGGAGATCCCAAGAGTTTTAGGATATTTGTGCCAGGAACCAGGGAGAGAGACCAAATTTCTTAATATATCTTAATATATTTAATATATTAATATATAATTATATTATATATAATATATATATAACATATATATTATATATATAATTAAATTTCTTACTATATCTTAATATATTTCTTAATATATCACAGTGGGGAAGGGAGGGCACATCATTTTTCATTCAATGGTGTTTTAAGACAAAATGGAAATAAACAAAAAAACTTTTATAGAAATAGATAAATAAGCAGAGGCATTTGAAGTTTGTGTCATGGACTGAAAAAAATGTCCAAAATAAGCACTTGGTTGGAGAGGTGGATATGAAAGATATAGAAAGGAGGTAAGAACAAAGGAAATGATCTGGAAATCTCCATTCTGAGGAGAGACCCAGATGTGCCATTCAGCTGAAAAGAAGCAGAATCAGAGTCAGCAAGCTGGAGTCGGAGCCTAAAGTGTCTGCCAAACCAGGAGGAAACAGGCAGAGCAAGGAAATGGATCAAAGTTTGTCTCTGGTTGAGTCTAAACATATTGGCTAAGGTAAGCACCTGAGGGTCAGGGAACCAAGGAATGGGCAGGGAGCAGACACATCTGGGGACGATTTCCCAAGTCTCAGCACAGAAGGACAAGTTCCACACTGCCAGTTTAATAGTTGTCTGATTGCTGATCAAACTAGCTGCCTTTTTCTCTGCTCTCATTTGTTTTGCCCGGGTATGTGCAGACAAGACCTTTGTGGGCTGGTTATTGTCCACTCATCTAGCCTCATCTCCCAGCTTGTACTCCGTGTCAGCAGGCTCTAGCTTCCGTATCCTCTGTGCCTCTCTATTGCTGAAGTGCTACTTATTCTGCCTAACGGTCTTCACTCTTCTTGTCCACCTGGAACGCTCATTCCTCAAGACTCGATTCAGGAGTTATTTTCCAAGTGAAGCCCTCACACACACACACACACACACACACACCACCACAACCACCCCCCCCCAACAAAAACAACACAAAGATACACATCATACACATACATATGTTTGCACATACCGCACACTCATGCACCAACCACACACCCAAATGCACATCTGTGAGCATACACAGACCCCTTGCCATATACAACCCAAAGTTAAGGATCTTTTCCTCAGCAATGCAGGTTGATATGCCTCTAGTGTTATATATAGCACACATTTTTTAATATTTATGTATTTAGTTATTTTGAGAGAGAGGTGAGGGAAAGAGACAGAGAGGGAGGGAGAGAGAGAATCTCAAGCTGGTTCTGCACTGTCAGCACAGAACCTGATGTGGGGCTCAATCTCGTGAACCATGAGATCATGACCTGAGCTGAAATCAAGAGAAAGATGCTTAACTGACTGAGCTACACAGGCACCCCTATAGCGTACATTTTTAAACAGTAATTTTCTTACAATTATATTGAGAAATCGTACTCAGAACATTTCAAGTGGTGTGAATTTCAAAGCGGTTTTCAACCCCTCTGAATCCAACCCTACCCACCACCTCCACTGACGCCAGAACTGAAAGTTTTAGGACACCAAATCCAATGTCAGTTCAAAATCTGTTATACGTGGGTAGAAGGAAGTCACAAACTACTGACAGCTTCTGTTTTAATCAGAAAGACTTGCTTTCTACTCTCTTGGTTTAAGTAAAAATAGAAAGATCTCTGGCATATAAACCAGCACAACAACAGGAAAGGCCATGATCTCTTTTTCCTATTAGAGAAGAGGTGCTTGACCTCTGACCTCTCTTCACCTTAGCTCTTTACCCCTTAAAGATGTGTTATTTCCAACATGACACCGGGTATCCCCTTAGCAACAGTCTCAAATAGGGTCAACGTTATCTCTTCTGATGAAGATCACTGCTTTCTTTAAAAAAAGAAAAAAGCATTCTTTTTACAATTATAAACCCAAGTCTAATTGCACATGATTTTTAAAGTAAACAAAAGTAAAATATAGTTTTACAACAGAAGCCCCTCTAATTGGAAGTCTAATTATACCATATAGGGTACAACTAGTCCATGAACGAAGCCAGCTATGAAATAGCTATGAAATGACCAAAAAGTCAACTATGAGGAGGAGCAGACAATGAAAGAAAGGCAAGAGGCCTCAGTACTTGGCCCTTGAATTATCTAGAAAGCTGAGCCTTATCACAAACGTGGAATTTTAGTGTTTCTGCTGGAAGGAAAATGAAGATCTGACATCCTCTTATTCCAGTAGGGTCGCCCCGAATGCAAGCTCTTTCTAAGGGCTGACGTTATACACCCTAAAGGGCAGACGAGGTTTTACAGCTGTGGGATCAGAGAAGAGCTGGGTGTTCCGTCTTCCAATTCATTACCACACATCATCTATGGCTTTTGGGTAATTGAGCAAATAATGCCCTTGACAACCATTCTCCCTCTTTAGCACCAAGGCAAGGTAATTAATTAAGGCCAGAAGGGGATTGTTAACGGCTGTTAATGAACCACAATTGAGGGAATTACTTAGGAGAGCGCTCTTAGAGCCTATAAAAGTACATGAACTAGAGCAGCTTGGGTATCAAATGTTCCCAGCACTTCCCGTCACTCTTCAGTCACGGAAGGGCACATTAGAGGTGAAATGACTGGGGAGTTTCCAGGACACGGCCCTGCCTGATTATGCTTGTATAACTTGGAGTGGCTATTTATTTTCAAACCCCATCATTTCCAGAGAGACTTTTCTAGGGCGCACACCAAATGTGTAGCACACACTAAAATATGATGACCTGGACAATGAACCGTTTAGCCAGTATTCTTTCAGTGTAGTGTGATGCAGTCTGTTACACAAACACCCTAAATTAGGATGTCAGGTACTCTCTGACCTAAAGAAGTCATCATCTCAAGGGGGCCACACGAGGGACACAAGAAACAAGTGGAGACCAATGTGACCCGATAGTACCTAATTGTGAAAATGAGTAAAGGAAACTTAAAATGGAGCTGGGGGGTGGGGGTGGGGGGAGCTGCCTGGGTGGCTCGGTTGGTTAAACATCCAACTTCGGCTCAGGTCATGATCTCACAGTCTTTGAGTTCGAGCCCTGAATCGGGCTCTGTGCTGACAGCTCAGAGTCTGGAGCCTGCCTCATATTCTGTCTCCCTCTCTCTCTGCCCGCCCCTCCTCCCCCAACTTTGTCTTTCTCTGTCTCTCAAAAGTAAATAAAAACATCACAAAAAAACCATTTTTTTTTTTTAAATGGAGCTGGGAAGCCCTGAAGGGGGAGCTCTCAAGTTCTTAACCGTTCCTTGCAGCCTGCATACCCAGCAGGAAGAAGGAAGAGTTCTTATCTTGACAAGGGAGGACACTTTTCATATAGAAATTTTATTTCTTCCTCTTAAGAGAAGGAAGGCAGGGCTCTTGGCTAGCTCAGCCAGTAAAGCCTGTGACTCTTGCTCTTGGGGTTGTGAGTTCAAGCCCCACATCGGGGGTAGAGATTACTTAAATAAATAAAAATACTTTTAAAAGAAAGAAACATGGGTGCCTGGGTGGCTCAGTCGTTGAGCGGTTGACTTTGATCAGGTCATGATCTCTTGGTTTGTGAGTTCGAGACCCACATCAGGCTCCCTGTTGTCAGCGTGGAGCCTGCCTCAGATCCTCTGTCTCCCTCTTTCTCTATGCCTTCCCCACTTGTGCTCTCTCTCAAAAATAAATTTAAAAGGAAGAAAGAGAGAAAAAGAAGGAAGGTCCCTCCCTGCCCCAGCAACATCGCACTAAGCCCCACTTGTAGCCAAGGATGAACTACCACAACCTCAAACTTGTTCTCTAATAAACTTTTATTCAAAACGGACCTCTCCAATTTCCTCCTAAAACTTAGTACGAGCTGACCTTCCCTTTGTCTTTTCAGACCTGCTAATAATTTACCATAGCTTGCATGTCCCCAACTGCAATTCCTCAACTATCCCCCAGGGAAGATATTTTGCTGGTACAATAACTGGCTGTTTTTCAAGGTCAACATAATCGCTAAACTGCAAGGCCTAGACCTTGAGCGCTAAAGAAGTTTAGGAAAGCAAGACAGCTGTGTGGGCTGGGTGAGTAGACCAGGTTTAGGATAGAGGTGGGATAAGAATTGGCAGAGAGGACCAGGGAGCAGCATGGGTGAGGGCAAGGGGAAGATAGCCTATATGAGAACAACTCATAGACTATATGAGATAGTCTGTATGAGGACAGTGTGAGTCCTGTCTCCCCGGAAAAGAATTTCATGCCAAGGTCTACAGAATAATCCTTCCTTCTTCACTGTCCTTTTCTCCTTCTCCTCCTTCTTCTGAAGTTTAAGAGAGAATTTGAGATCGCCAGTCTCACAACACCTCTCTCCCCCAACACACACACACACACACACACACACACACACACGTCCATCAGGCAATAGACCGAGGGGCTCACACCACACACAGTTATTTGGTGACAGAGAATGGAACTAGGCTCAGATGAGAAATTGGATCACATAATTTTGAGTGTGTCTCTTTTTTGGTAATGTTTATTTACTTTTGATAGAGAACACAAGTGTGAGTGGGGGAGAGACAGAGAGAGACAGACAGACAGAGGATCCAAAGCAGGCTCTGCACTGAGAATGAGCCCGATGTGGGGCTTGAACTCACAAACCATGAGATCATGACCCGAACCGAAGTCGGATGCTCAACCAACTGAACCATCCAGGTTCCCCAAGTCTGGTGTCTTTCTTCCTAGAACATGAGGTTAGTAGATAGTATGAGTGATGGGGTTTTGGAGTGGTGGTGGGGGTTCAGAGCCAAAGACCAAGAAAGAATTCTTGAAGATGTCTTTGGTGCAAAAAAGGTGATTTTATTAAAGCACTGGGACAGGACCCATGGGCAGAAAGAGCTGCACTAGGGTTGTGAGGAGTGACTGGTTAAGTACTGTGGAGTTGGGGGAAATAAAGTCAAGTTAAAGGGATTTCCATATGCTAAAGAAGACTCACAGATTACTGGAAGCCTAGCTACTGTCAAACTAAAGTTGTTTTTCCCTTTACCAAAGCATTATCATTAAGACAGTAGGGAGTTCCTAGAGATTAGGTTAGTGGTAAGGTTGCCCTTTTCTTATAATATTACTAAGATATTTGTAAAGTGATGGAGACTTTTTTCCCCAGTTTAACCATTTGTTTTCTGCCCTTTCCTTTGTTCTTGGGCAGCCCACAGTGCCTGAGAAATACTACACATATCCCGGGGGGGGGGGGGGAAGGAACTAGCTTGTGATTGGCCGCCCTCAGTTTGCACTGCTGGTGCCTCATCATGAGGACAGGGTATAAAAGATCTGAATATCAGCCAGAGAGGTTTGGGCAGATGATGCATTAAACAAGGAGACTCTTCAAGGAGGTACGCACAGAAGTGTTGGGAACAGATAGCCTTGGAGAAATTAGCTATCTTCCCCAAGCCAAGAAAGAGTAGAATCAGAGGGGCACCTGGGTGGCTCAGTTGGTTAAGTGTTGGTTAACTCTTGATTTCAGCTGAGGTCATTATCTCACAGTTTGTGGGATTGATCCCTGCGTTGGGCTCTGCACTGATGGTGTGGAGCCTACCTGGGATTTTGTCTCTCTCCGTCTCTCTCTGCCTCTCCTGTGTTCTCTCCCTCTCAAAATAGATAAATAAACTACACCCCCACACACCCACACCCACACATAGGATAGAACCAGAAGTACTAAAAGCCAAGTTCCTAAGAATTATGCTTTATTGCTTCTCATATAAATCTAGCTGTGGTCTTTATACCTTTTTTTGCTCAAACACCCCTAAAACAATGGTTCTCAGCTTGGGGTGCTTTTGCCTTCCAGGGACACTTGGCAATCTCTGGAGACACTTTTGGTTGTCACAAATGGGGAGAAAAGACTACTGGCATTATTGAGAACAGAACGGGGATGCTGCTGAACATGCTACCATGCATGGTGCAGCCTCTGACAGCAAAGACTTAACCCAGCCCCAAATGCCAGTGGTGCCAAAGTTGAGAAGCCTTGCCCTGAAAGGATATTGAAAGCTGATGACCCCTTCACACATATTTAGGTTGACATTTAAATGTTTCATCACAAGTTTAAACAGTAGCAAAGGATGTAATGTATATCATTAATACTGATATTTAAAAATAAAAGTCCTGAGGCTCCTGGGTGGCTCTGTCGGTTGAGCGTCTGACTCTTGGTTTCAGCTCAGGACATGATCTCATGGTTTGTGAGTCCAAGCCCTGCATCAGGCTCTGCACTGACAATGCAGAATCTGCTTGGGATTCTCTCTTTCCCCTCTCTCTCTCTGTCTCTCTCTGCCCCTCCTCATTCTCTCTCTCAAAATAAATATACTTAAAAAATTTTTTTAATAAGATAAAATAAATAAATAAAAACAAAAGTCCTATCATTATTTTAAATGTATCCAGTGATATTTAAGCACCATATCAAATTGATATCTGATATCATCCTTTTGAAGGGATACATGAACAAAGTATACTTCCATTCCACTTCCTCCCAGGAATATTATTCTGATGTAATATAGTTTATACTTGTAAATCTTATAATTACCCAACCATTTTCTCTACAACGACAACTATGTGTTTGTGTGTGTGCACGTACACTGAAAAATTTAGAAACATTTCCTGTGACCCTAGGGCTCTAAGTCTGCAGCTCCCAAACTATTTGGGAAGTGTCCATGAAGTCACATGGGTACTGCAGGATATTTTAAATTTTCAAGGGAAACTCAGTATGAACTACCAGTTTGGAAGTAGTTCACAGCGTTCACATTAGGTCGAACTACATTCCTTTGATGATGTTATATTTTTTGCAAAGGTGGTGTTTTTTCTTTTTTGTTTTTTGGCAGTTGCTGTGATTAAAAATCAAGTCAGCACAAAAGCCAGCTTGGAAGAGGAAATGAGGGTGGTGGGGCCCGATCTGATACCCAGGTTAGCGAAGTTGTGCAGCATAAAATGGGCACACACATGTCATTGGCAAATTGTGGTTATTTAAGAATGACATAAAGATATGATTTCTCCTCTTCATGCTTTATCTTTGCAAATGGCTGTAACTGGGGTGCACGAGTGCAAGAGTACCTGACTCTGGGGGTCCTATTCAGACCAGGTTCAGCCACTTGCCGCTGATCCAAAGACATGGGAGTGGAGGTGAAACAAGAAAAGAATTAATTTCAGTGAGACCAACAGCGGGAAGATGTAGACAGAAGACTAGCATCTCAAAGAAAGTCTTCAAAGTGCCGAAAATACTTCCAGGTTTATATAAGGAAAAGGTGGAAAAAAAGCTGGTGGGTACAAGCAGGTGGGCAGTAAAGTTCATGTGGATCACTGTCTCGGAATCAATCACAAGGGGTGATGCTAGCTCAGGGCAGTCCCAATTGCTTGAGGGGGTAGTTTGGTTCCCATCTGGGGATGCTTTGCCTGCAGGGTCTTTTGCCTGAATTAGAGAAAAGTTGGAAAGAAGAACTTAATTAGAAAGTACAGACAAGTCAAAATGGAGTAGCTGAAGTCCTCTTCCATGGCTACAATGCTGTTAGGATATAAATACTTATTAAGTTGTTTGAAACTAAGCACTTAGCTAAATGGAATGGATAGGTATTTTGGTTTGGGGACCCAGTGGAAATATTACTGATTCATTAAGAGCTTGGGAACCTCTGTCTAAGTGTTAAGAAACAGCCTTCTGGGTTGACATATTAGTATAACCACTATTGATATATATCAAAACAATATTATTAATTGTGATCATTATTAAAGACAAAAAGCAAATAATTTTGGAAATTCATCTCTAGTGAATGTCGCTCCCCTGGCCTCAATTAGTCATATACCTGTGGGTGAACAATATTATATACCCATGGATGAATATTACAAATGAACGTAAAATTATATTCCCATCGTTGACCTTAAAAGTGAAAGAGCCAGTTATTTTGTCAGTGAAATAGATTTATGCAGGAATAGCAGAGGAATTGCAATTCAGGACATGCAAACTATGGCAAACCACAGGTAAGTCCTGATGTCAAAGGAGAGGAACTTTATAGAGTTGCTTTATAGAGAAAAAAAAAAAAAGTTGGGAGGAGCTGAGGCCAGTGTTCATATGATGATGGTTTCCTATTGGCCAAGTTGTGATATTTTCTTATTGGTTGAGCTTGTTGCTGAGTCAGGTGGCAAGGTTCCTCTCTTCTGTTGGGTCTGCTATTGATGGGTCTGCTTCTGTTGGGTCTGCTATGGGTGGGGGTGTGAGGGCAACCTCTTCTGGCCTCCCACTCTATTTTAAATGAGGGTTCCTTTAATAAGTTCCACACTATTTCCATTTTAATAGATATAAGCACTGAATAATTTTGTTCACACACATATCTGAAGAGTTCTATTATAGCAATGTCAGTCAATTCTTGAACTCCTGAATTATATGTCAAAAGTCATGTAGTGGTCTAGCATCAACAATTATTTTTAGTGATCCATCAGTTCTACTAGTGTTTGTCTTGTTGAAAGCAAAAAATTGTTGAAAGCAAAGAATTGGAAACATCCAATTTCCAAAAAAACACATTATGCAATTGTTAGAGTTATTTACTTTCTCAGCTCCAGAATTTCCAGCTGGGCCTTTGTGTGTGCACTAGAGGTTTACAACCTGGAGCCAATGCACCTTATCAACATTTGGGAAGGATGAGAGGTGTACTTTTCTGTTGTAAATTAGAAGAAGGGCTAGTGAGGAAGTGAGGTGGGAGAGAGAGCCTGCAGTCATCACTAGTAAGGTCACAAGAAGATCCATTTTAGGAAATCTCACGTGCAGGGTGAAGACACGGAAATTGGTCCCCTCAAAACTTACTGTACCCACATAACTCTTGGAAAGCCTCTGCTTATGGCTAAGAATATTCAGATTCCAGTGTGAGGAGCACTTCCAACCCTAAGGAAAAGGAATTTTACTCCAGGACACCATGGCGTCCTTGGCCACACCTCTATGGCTATATGGCTAATAGACAAACATTTTGGGATCAGTCACTCCTTTTCTTTCTCTTCCCCGAGCCGCAGATGAGTGTGGCCTCCAAGGTCAGACTCTTAAGACTTAAGTTTCAGTTTTCCCACTTACCAGTTTTCTAAATTTGCACACGCGACTTAATTTTGTGCTTCAGTTTACTAATGTGTAAAGTGCCGATTATTATAGTATTCAGCGCATAGGATGGGTATGAGAGTTTAATGAATCCAAGCACATAAAGCTGATGCAGGCTCGCTAGGTCTGAGGACCCAGAGGATCAGCCAAGAGGATCCTTGACTTTGCACAGGACAGAAATCAAACGTGAGCTGAAAGTAAATGAGACTACACTCTACACTCTACACTCTCTCTATGTCTTTAAGAGTCTATTAAAGACATAGAGAGAGTGTAGATATGGACAGAGCATCCAGGAGACTCAGACAGGAAAGGAGAATGAGTCTCCTCTTAGCTTGGGGCCTGGGGTTTTTACTGAGGATGGTGGTCTGGTGCAGGTGTCCTCCCAGTAATCCACACTTGATCTTAGCCAAAAGGCCGAGAAGCGATTCCTCCCAGTAATCCAGAAACAAAGAGTGCTTAGCTGTCCTCCATAAGTCACTTATGCCCTGAAGCCAGGGGTCTTGATGAGTCAGTGGTCTTGGAAAACTTTCATGAAGACCGCCCCTGGTCACTCCTTAGATGGTATCTATTGTGCTGGAAGACTTCAAAGACATCGTGAAATCCTGACGTTTACAAGGAGGATGTACACTTCTGTTCTATAAGACGTGTGTAAAGTGGGGGTGTAAGTCCTAGCAAGAATAGAAGCAGGAAAAGAAGCTGTTCTTCATGGGGTCCCTTTAGTTTCCTCATCTCAAAGCTCTCAAGAAGAGCGCCTGGCATACGACAAGTACTCAATTAATGTGAACTACTGCAGAAGTTCAACTGTGTCCCTTTTTGGGGGGGATCCTGCCCTCCATTCTGGGAGGCCTAGCAGGATCAGGGTGGGATACAAGAAAAAGGGAGCCTTTGTGGCCAATTCTTTTTTTTTTTTTTAAATTTCTAAAAAGTGTTTATTTATTTTTGGGAGATAGAGAAATAGAGTGTGAGTGGGGTTGGGTCAGAAAGACACAGAATCCGAAGCAGACCCTGACACGGGGCACAAACCCATGAACTGTGAGATCATGACCTGAGCCGAGGTCAGACGTTTAACCAACCGAGCCTCCCAGGCGCCCCTTTTGTGGCCAATTCTTAAAAAGAAAGCTCTGGTTTCTGTACCTGAGGCCCATGGAATAGAGAGAGATTGAGAGAACAGACCCACAGTAGACTCAGAAGAAAGGAGTCAAGGAACCAGACGCTTGAGTTTTCTTCTGTTTTAGACAAAAAGAGCCTTCATGAGTTCCCAGGAATTTAGAGCCAAATTGCTGGTCTGCAACAAACAGTGGGCATTTGCTTGTGTTGGATACGCTTCAAATAGAGCTGGGAAGTCTACACTGGGCTCCTCAATTAGGCTGACAAGACTGGAACTCAAGCTGCAGGGTTAGGCTTCTTCCCTTTTGTTCTCCAGCATGAAGCGCATTTACATGCCTGTATCATTCTGCATTTCCTTACTTACTCAACGAAGCAAACTCTTCTGGTTTGTTTCTTGTTTCTTAGAACACTGCTTTTGGCTTCTGCCTAGTTAATACTTAGCATTTATATAAAGTTTGCATTTGTCTGAGATGTTGAAGCTGGGCATTAGGGAGGACAGAAGAGATAGCCTTGGTGCCAGAAGGTGAGTTAAGCTGAGGAATCCATGAAATAAGATGTCTTAAGAAGCTGAGACTTCCCAAGGGGAAGGATTTATGGAGACAAACATCTCTGAATTGGGCAAAGATTGTATTGATAGGCTGACCCTTTCATCCTCATTGGCTATTTCCCTTGTTGCTTTGCTTGGTAAATAGGCAGGTAGGGTGATAGAAAGAGTTGAAACTGGAAAGGAATCAGGATTTTTTGCAGTCAGAGAAGGGCTTTGGTGACTTACATAAATCTTAGTCAAAACACTCCCTTTGAGCAAGAAGGAAGATGTTCATGCTTTGCTCCCACAACAACAGGAAACAGTAAGACTTGTGCTTAACCTGTTTTCATCTTTCTTATGTTACTCCAGGACCCTAAGAAGCCATGATAATCAGCCTTTTTTTTTTTTTGTCCTGTGGGAGACAGGAAAAAAAATCCCCAAAGCAGTCGTAGTTTGGAGGGTCAGTGGGGGTGAAGCGAAAACAGTGGTAGGTAATGAAACAATAGTCAAAGATTTAGAAATCTTCGTTCTGGTTCATTTTATCTCAACTAAAAGATAACTCTGAGGGGAGCCTGGGTGGCTCAGTCAGTTAAGGGTCCAACTCTTGATTTCAGCTCAGGTCATGATCTCAGAGTTCATGAGTTTGAGCCCCACGTTGGGCTCTGCACTGACAGCACAGAGCCTGCTTGGGATCCTCTCTCTCCCTCTCTCTCCCTCTCTCTCCCTCTCTCTCCCTCTCTCTCCCTCTGCTCCTCCCTGACGTTCACTCTCTCTCTCTCTCTCTCTCTCACAATAAATAAATAAACTTAAAAAAAAAAGATAACTCTGTGAGAGTGTCATCCACGGCTACAAATCCTGATGGGGGAGGGGCTTTGGGAGAACCATTCTGGCAGATGTATGAGTGTGGCTTGGAGACATCAGGGCTAGAGAAGAGCCAGGGATGGAAATGGGCACCTGGATGAGACGAGGATGAGTGAATATAATTGATCTGAACTCCACTGGGTCATGACCAGGATGAGTGAATATAATCGATCTGAAGTCCACTGGGTCATGACAGTTGTATGAAGCCACCTCTGAATGTAAAGCAAAATATAACCACTGGGAGACTTGGTGCTTCTTTTCTAGACAAATGTTGAGTTGTCAGTACCACAGCTAAAGAACACCAAGACCATACTTGCAGTTGAACAAATTGGGCTCATACCTTATTGCAGCAAGGAGCAACGTACACCATGGAAAACCTCGGGGCATCTCACTAAGAGGGGGTTAGAGAGAACGTATTTGGACTTTGGTGGGGTGACTCAGGGAAGGGTCCAAGCAGGTGGGAGATTCCCTTTAGATTAGATGCTATCAGTGGAGCATTTCTATGATTGGGTATCTCAATACATTTTACCTATAAGGAGGGAAATTGTAATGAGTATAAAATTGTCCCTGGGAAAAGTAACAAAGTCACTCTTTTTGGCATAAAGAGGGGTGTTTGGTGCTTGGTGGTTGGCACCGTGACCCTGCTGTTGTGAGTGCTTGGACAAAAGTATGAAGTGGCCTTGTTTTTCATGATCTTGGAATAACCTTGTCTGAAGCTGGTATTCTGTGAGGTTGCCAATATCTAATAGGAGAATAACATGGCTTATGAGTGTGTGCTAGGTCAGCTTTTGAATGTCAGTGGCTACTCCTCATGTGCCCACCCACATACACACTCATTTTAGGTCAGGACTAGCTAGCCATTCCTCAGGACTAATTTAAGAGCTCAGGATACTGAGACATGGCCTATTAGAGTCAGGCTAGACATTGTGGAGTACAGGGCTAGTCAGGCACCAGACAAGTTCCAGATATAGCTGACCCAGGAGGCTCACACAGGTGCCAGGCAGAAGAGTCAGGCACATGCCTGAACACGAACACTGCAAGTCAACAAGGCAGTTACAGATCAGGGGGCTTTTCACGTGGAAGACGCTGTGCTTCCTAGGGCTTCGATCCATGGTTACTCTAGCTTCCTCAGGTTTGTCCTGGTCTCACAGCAGAACACTCTGGACATAAAAAGCATTCAACATCTGGGCACCTGAGTGGCTCAGTCAGTTAAGCATCTGACTTTGGCTCAGGTCGTGATCTCATGGTTTGTGATTTCGAGCCCCACATCGGGCTCTCTGCTGTCAGCACAGAGCCCACTTCCGATGGTCTTTCGCCCTCCCTCTCTGCCCCTCACCCACTCACTCTCTCCCTCTCAAAAGTAAATAAACATTAAAAAAAAAAGCATTAAACATCTCTTTGACCTCTGATCCTTTGGTATGTTGAATCCTTCTTAGCCCCCAAGACAAGCGAATGCATGTCAACTTCTATAAGATTACAATTGGAAGGGATCATGCAGGTGTCCTTTCTATCCCAATAATGTCTGTCAATTGTTCGAGGTAGATTTACAAGGTCTTTCTTCGGTTAAGTCCAAAACAAAAAACAAAAACAAAAACCAAAAAACAAAACATGAATTCCTCCTGTACTTTTAACGCATGGATCCTTGTTCCGACCTTTGGAGCTACACAGTCTGATCGGTCTTGCATGTGACAGCCTTCCAAATGTTGGAAGACAGCTACCACACCCCTAGTAGGTAGTGTGTCTTCACTACTGCTTCTCTGGGCTGAATCAGGTCTTGTGGTAAAGGCACCAAATCCTCACCTGTGCGGGGACTGCTGGCCACAGATCTAGCTGGTCCTGACCCCTAGGAGTCTCCTTACAACAGGGATCTGCACTAGGCTAGAGGGTTCCCAAAGCGTTTGTCCAATGTCCCAGGGACCATTTTCTGATGTTTTCTTAGGATAAGGATCAGGTATTGGAGGCTGTCTAATAGTTGGTACCGTGCTAAAGATTTCTTTAACTCGCACAAAAGCCCTATACTATAGGTTCTGTTATAATACCCATTTGGAAGCTCAGTGAGGGAAAGCAACTTGTCCAGTAAGTAGCAGAGTCAGAGAGGCCACCATGCTGTAAGAGGAAGGCTCATGCAGTCAGTTCTCTATGCTAGTTATGCTTCTGTGCAAGGAGACAGAAAAGTAAGGTGTGGGCACTGTGAAGGCTCTCACTTACAAGATAGGATGTGATTGTGACAGACTGGATTCTTGAAATGAAGATTCTGGAGGGGTGTAATTATTGCACCAAGATCTACAGTATCAGAAGAGTCCTTAGGCTTGTGAGGACCCTTTATTTCCTTTTAGGATGATCCCTTAGAATATGAATTTGGATGCCACATACATATGGCCAAGGAAGGCATCTATTACCTCCCCCCCTCCTTCCTTTTTAAATTTAGAAGATCAAATCATTGTAGGTGACCATTTTTGCTTTAGCTTGGGGAAGGGAGTAGAAAAAGAGGCAAAGAGTGAAAGAGAACCATAGAGATTTTCCTGCACTGATCTGTAGTCCTCAAAAGTGGAAGAGGAAAATTAAAATCATTATCTCCATCACATACACACACACACACACACACACACACACACACACACAATCCCCCAAAGTCAGGAACACCTTGGTTATAGAGAACACCAAGCACAGCCTCTGGAACCTAGCTTCATTTAACAATGTAACATGACGCTATGCTAAGTTTAAAAATCATCTCTTAGTTACTAATTGGAAGGTGGTGACAAATAACAGAAAATCATCAGCTTGGAGATCAGACTGTCCTAGTTCAAATCCCAGCTCTGCCTCCTCTTAGCTTCATGACATCATACACACAACGGAGTTTCTACGAGCCTTGGTCTCCTCATCTATAAAACGGGCAGCATAATATCTACCTCATAGGGTTGTTGTACAGATGAGATGGAATAATGTCTGTAAAACAAACTAGCACAGTGCCACTAGCTCATCATTACCACCTTCTTTCTCTTTTGTTAAGCTTATCTTAAGAATTGGCCTGGCAGGGATGCAGCATGTAAAAATGAAGGCATCCTAACAAATTGAATTGCATCAGAAAAAATATTTCCGGTCTTGACCCTTCAAGAAATGCATGTTTCTGTAAATCAGATGTCTCCTGCCACAGTCAGACATCCTTTTGACAAGTGCTTATTGATGTGGCAAGAGGGAAGAAGACCACCTGGGTAACTGACTCAGCTGTCTGTTTCTCAGTTTCCTGGCAGCTGACTAGGACATATTCCTATGTGGGTTCTAAGCCAATATGCATAGAGTTTATAAGGCATCCTCACATGTGTTATCTCGTGTAATCCTGACAGCAATCCTGGGATGTGGATCCTAAGCCCCATTTTGCAGATGAGGAAGCTGAGGCTCCCAGAGGTTAGGTGACTGCTCAGTGAAGGGGAGTGTCATCCAAAGGGAGCCATCCTCAGGGCATGGATATGCTCCAACAGAGCTTAGTGAACTTAGCAAACAGGGAAGGATTGGGGCGTGAAGCGGGGAAAGACTTCAAATCAGCCTTCTCTCCAGCATGGTGCATGGCCGGCAACAGGGTAGCATTTTCATCTGCCTCATTTTTTTTTTTTTTAATTTTATGTATTTGTTTTGAGAGAGAGAGAGAGAGAGAGAGAGAGAGCGCATGCGTGTGCATGAGCAGGGGAGGGGCAGAGAGAGAGGGAATGAGGGAGAACCCCAAGGAGGCTGCACATTGTCAGTGTGAAACCTGATTCGGGACTCGAACCCACGAACCATGAGATCAAGACCCCAACGGAAATCAAGATTCAGAAGCTCAACCAACTGAGCTACCCAGGTGCCCCTGCCTTGAATGTTTTGCCTTGCATCTTCCTGAAGCTGATTGACTAAAGGAGATCCATTTGAAAGTTCAACCAATATTCCTAAGCCAACTTCACACCGTTTGGTTTCAGGTTTTTGTTTTTGTTTTTGTTTTTGTTTTTGTTTTTGTTTTTTTTGGAGCAGGAAGACCTATGTGGTGCATTTCATTTCTCCTTGCCTAGGGGTCTGACAGGAAAGTTAGCCTTCATCTGCCGACTCACTCTGATGAGATTGCTTTGGAAGTCACTCCAAAGTCAACATGGCTAAATGGGATGCGGCTGTTAAGATCGAAATGCATTTCAGTTAATACCTTGGCTGCACTGAAGCTAAGCCAGTGCCAGCCCTAATTCCTAAAGGAAAACAAATCCACAATAATCCATCTTCTAATTCTGTGCAGACTGGCACAACACCAGATCGCATCAGTTGTGAGTCACCGTGGCCGGGACCAGCCCTTCACAATTTGAGGTCAGCAAATCGCACACATAGAAGTGTGAGGTCAAGACCACATCAACGACTTCCTTGATTTATCTGAAATGAGGGCCTTTATCTGAAATGAGGGCCTTTACTCTGAAGAGAGAAATAAACTCATTCTTTTCCAATGGAAGATTAACTTTTCGAGAGCGGCAACCAAAGTGAGTTCTGTTTTGCAAGTTGCGGTGAGGCTTTATTGGCTTCAACTTGGTTTTGTCTTCCTGTTTCCTTTGGAGTATTCTTAATCTTCACTATCTCCCCAGGCTCTGAGGAGCAGCCTTGATATTTGCTCATTCCCACCAAGCTGTAAATGACTGATCTGAGAGTCCGTTGCTTTCTAGAAATTGTAACATTTGAATATCATTGTTTAACTGGAGCAAAATGAATAGACAGAAGGAAACAGACAAGGTTGAAGGGGAAGAAACTGGTTTAGTGCTGCAGGAAGGAAACTATAGCCTGTGGGCCACAGTTGGCCGGATGCCTATTTTTGTACAACCCCCACTCTAACAATGATTTTTACGTTTTTTTAAGGGTAGAAAATCAAAAGAAGGGTAGTCTGTGATGTGAAAGTTATATGAAATTCCAACGGCAGTGTCCACAGTTTTATTGGAACAGAGCCATGTACCTTACACAATGACTGTGGTTGTTTTTGCACTGAGGGCAAAGTTCAATAGTTGCAACATGCAGACCGCATGGCCCCTAAAGTCTGAAGTATCTATGACCTGGCCCTCTGCAGAAAAAGCTTGCTGCCCCTTTTAGGGTAAAACTGCTTCACAGCAAGCAAAGGGCTCCCAAGAAGAAAGCAGTTTAGAAGGGGAGAGATTATATCCTTTTAACAACAGATGTGTCTGAATGGGCCAAGCTTTTACTTCAGCTAGTGCGTCCCTTGCTGGCACTAATCAGGAGGCCCATCCTAGGGATAGGAGGCCACAAAAAGTTTCCCAGGGCAGTCGGCCTTGGGTCATGTTCCCTCCAAAATGCTTGCTCAGGCAGGACACAGGTTACCTCACTTACGGCTGGACGGGTGTGCAGTGGCTTCTGGGTAGCTCTGCTCCAGTGCCTAGTTGCCACAGCCACTCTGACTGAACCGATGAGGAAACAGTAAATCCCCTAGGAAAACACTCCCTCAAGTTATCTTTTGGCTTAAAGTAGCTTTTCATTTTTTTTAATAAAGAAGAGATTTTAATTTAATTTAGTTTAATTTAATTTAATTTAATTTTAAGAGAGAGAGAGGGAGAGCGTGAGCGTGCATGAAAGCGGGGGGGAGGGGCAGAGAGAGATGGAGAATCTTAAGCAGGTTCCATGCCCAGCACAGAGCCCAACCGTGAGATCATGACCTGGGTTGAAATCAAGAGTCAAGAGGCTTAACCAACTGAGCCCCCCAGGCGCCCCAGTAGCCTTTTCCTATTAACTTATTTATTTATTAAATCCTTTACTCTATAAACATTTGTTGAGCACCTACTCTGTGCTTGGTGCCAGACATACAAAGAAGACTGAAATACCACCCTAACCCCTGCTTTTGAGGGGCTCATAATCTAGTGGTGGACATAGGTTTATAATACAGGTACACGTCTGTGGGAACTCAGAGAACACATAGAGCTTGGGACGGAAACAGCTAGAATGAATGTTTCACCATATACTAAGTAAATCTATTGATGAATCACTTGGTTACACATAGAATTAAAAAAAAAATTTTTTTTAACGTTTATTTATTTTTGAGACACAGAGAGACAGAGCATGAACAGGGGAGGGGCAGAGAGAGAGGGAGACACAGAATCTGAAGCAGGCTCCGAGCTGTCAGCACAGAGCCCGACGTGGGGCTCGAACTCACGGACCGTGAGATCATGACCTGAGCCGAAGTCGGACGCTTAACCAACCAAGCCACCCAGGCGCCCCTACACATAGAATTTCAAAAACATGTACGACTGACACCACCTAACAGGACCCTCAATGCTACTTCTGGCTTTCCAAAGTCTCAAGCTTTTTCTCCCTGCATTAGTTTGCTGAGGCCACCATAACAAAGTACCACAGACTGTGTGGCTTAAACAATGCAAATTTACTTTCTAACAGTTCTGAAGGCCCGAAGTCTGAGATCAAGGTGTGAGCAGAGTCAATATCTTCTGAGGCCTCTCCCCTTGGTTTGTAGATGATTGTCTTCCCCCTTCTCCTTTTGAGCTAACAATTCTACTTCTTTTTTTAAATTTTTAAAAAAGTAATCTCTATGCCCAATGTGGGGCTTGAGCTCATGACCCCGAGACCAGGAGACTCATGCTCTCCTAACTGAGCCAGCCAGGTGCCCACAATTCTACTTTTTGATCTGAGGGAAAGGAAGCTGTAGGTTAAAAAAAAAAAAAATCTCTTCCTTTTTATAGGAAATAAGTAAGATGCTGACACATGAGATTTTTGGTATTTTGCTAACAAAATGTTACATGAAAAAGGGGTGGGCGGTGATTCTTGTTTTTCACTGCTTTGAACTTGAGAACCCAGAGCATCAGGAGCAGTGTCCAGCAAATGTAGCAGGGCTGGGGAGGGACCAGTTTCTCTGGAGTTACCAGCAGGACCAGAGAAAGAAGCAGAAAACAACAGATGATACCTGATCAGGCATCTTTGTGACAACTGTGAGACTGAATACACCCCAAAATATTTGGTTCAGAGGACTTTGCTGGGGGCTGAGATCATGCAGTGAAACAGGTTACAGTAGATTTTACATTTTTTTTTGTAATGTTTTATTTACTTTTGAGACAGAGAGAGACAGAGCATGGGTGGGGATGGGGCGCAGAGAGAGACACAGAATCCCAAGCAGGCTCCAGGCTCCAAGCTGTCAGCACAGAACCCTACGCAGGGCTCGAACTCAGGAACCGTGAGATCATGACCCAAGCCAAAGTCGGACGCCCAACCAACTGAGCCACCCAGGCGCCCCAGTTACCGTAGATTTTAGATCAAAGGATTAGGAGCATTGGTTCTGAAATTATACCAATATTAAGTAAACGTTATGATCTGTATTGCATGGGAAGTTGGGCAAAATCTGCCTTCTCCTCCTCTCGGTGGGGTGGAAAATATAAGTCTATGTCAGCTCAGCAAGGCTCCAAGCCCTCATCTAGTATAAATCTGAGGTTTCTACCTGCCTGGTTTTAGAAAAAATCTAGTCTTGCACTTCCCCAAATGACCAATGGGTGAATCATTTTTAAAGGAAAAAATAAGTGCTCATAGAATCCCAGAATGAACTAACATTTTTTAATGTTATCTATGTATAAACATTAGTATGCTAATGGCTCTTCTATAAATACAAAACCAAAACAAACTTGCACATTAAGTGCCAACAAAATAGAAGACTAATGAAAATTAAATTTAAAATAGCAACTAAATGTGGTAACTAATGATCTACAGAAGCAGAATAGCTGCTATAGGGTTTAGTGCTAGAAAGAATTAGCCTCTAGTACAATAAATTTTTATATATCAGGATAAAAATCATTAAAGCAGAAAATACTAATACTAATAATCAACTGCTTCCAATAATCAGGTTCTCAGTATATCTATTCACAAAGTGAATATTGTAAGATTGCTGTGCTGGGGACCATGTGATGACTCCCTTCTCCCATCTTTTTCTCTAGTCAAACTACAACCAAAGCTTTAAGAGAGCACACCAACATCTGTGACCCTTTACAGAGTCTGGGTGTAAACACAAGCCAATTCAGGCACCAACAGTGAATGGCATCTTTTTTTTTTTAAGTGTTTATGTGTTTATTTTGAGAGAGAGAGAGAGAGAGAGCAGGGAAGGAGCAGAGAGAGAGAAAGACAGAGAATCCCAAGCAGGCTCTGAGCCATCAGTGCAGAGCCCAATGTGGGACTTGAGCTCATGAACCATGAGATCATGATCTGAGCCGAAATCAGGAATTGGTTGCTCGACCAACTGAACCACACAGGTGCCCCATCAGTGAGTGGCGTCTTAATCATAAGGCAGTTATTCAGATGATTAGAATTGTGTTAAACATACCATTCAGAATAAAATAACAGCATAATATTAAAAATATTTACTGAAGAAAAGCCCTTGGACCTCTGAGGACATATCTATGGACCTGGACCCCATTTTGACAAAGTCACTTTTATAAGTTTATCAAAGACTATCAAGAGAAAGAGGCCTAATTCCCCAAACATTTGGGGCTCTTTGAGGAGGGCATTGGGCAGGGCCAGAAGGTGGCACTAAATGTCCTCCATTCTGCAGGGTTGAGTGCTGAGCTTTTAATTCCTTGAGCTGCCAGTCTTATGGAAATATCTAACACTTGAGAAATGAGAAGCAGACTGTCTACTTAAAAATGTTCATTTGGGGGCACCTGGGTGGCTCAGTCGGTCGAGCATCTGCCTTTGGCTCAGGTTGTGATCTCACAGTTCATTGGTTCAAGGCCCACATTGGGTTCTCTGCTGTCAGCTCAGAGTCCACTTCAGATCCTCTGTCCCCCTCTCTCTCTGCCCCTCTCCCACTCACACTCTCTCTCAAAAATGAATGAATAAACATAAATTTTTTTTCCATTGTCTGTGATGTTGAAACCACAGTTCTTTCTTACTGACTTCTATTTCTCCTCTTATTCTGAGAAGTCTTTGACCCTGGCTTGGAATGTTTAAAATCATCCATCTGGGGGCGCCTGGGTGGCACAGTCGGTTAAGCATCCGACTTCAGCCAGGTCACGATCTCACGGTCCGTGGGTTCGAGCCCCGCGTCGGGCTCTGGGCTGATGGCTCAGAGCCTGGAGCCTGTTTCCGATTCTGGGTCTCCCTCTCTCTCTGCCCCTCCCCCGTTCATGCTCTGTCTCGCTCTGTCCCAAAAATAAATAAAAAATGTTGAAAAAAAATTTAAAAAAAATCATCCATCTGAAGCACGATTTATTTGTTAGGGGGAAGACCATGTGCTGGGTCTGAATGCAGCAATGGCAAAGGTCTGTGCTCTTGTTATTATGCCATCAGAATTCACATCTGTCAACCTCTGGGGCATCACACCAAAACCATCTGCTTGAACAGTATTTGCTAGGGGGATTGGGAATAGGGGTGAAAGGGACAGAGAAAGAATAAATCGGAAAACTTTCTTTTGGTCTTTCAGGGTGGCGAGAGGCATCCAGATTCAATTGGTGCATGAGGGACATAGAAAAAACATTCCTGTCCTCTTTAGATGTAAGTAAAGCTGGAAGCCAAGCTTTAGGGCACAAGAATCAAATTCTCTTTTCCTTGTAGTTTTTTAAAAAGAATAAGAAAACCCTTGAGAACTTATGGATACATAAAATTGTACCTATACATGTGTGAATCAGCCACAAAAACTGAATTCTCTCAGGTGATCAAGCTACATGAGTGAAAAACCTCAAGTAGCTCTTGATTTGAATAGTCAACACGACCCCAAAGGGAAAAAAGAGGCATTTCTACATTGATAAAAACCACTACCTCTCCCTCCCACAGCTAAATTCTCTGTTTACGGGTACATGGTTAGTATTGAAAAGAAACTTTCTATGTATTTAGACTCATGGTGCCCAATTCTGGATGTACATAGAGATCGCTTGGAAAAGTTCTAAAACATGCTGTGATCTGGTCCCTTCCCTGGATATTTGGATTTAATTGGTTCAAGGGTGGAGTCTAGACATTGACATGCTTTACAAGCTCTCCCAGGAGAGCCTAATGTGTAGAAATTCGGAGGACCACTGGTTTGGAGAGAAACTTGATATTTTTCTGCAGTGGCTGGCAAGCTAATTTCAGGAGCTAATCATTCAAAAGAACCTGTAGGTCAAGAGAAAGAGGTATGAGAAGGAAGAATCAAAAAGAAGTGTGATTCAGTGAAGAAAAAGAATAATATCGAAATCAGCATGGTTTTTTCAGTAGTCTTAACATTTTGGGTCAGATAATTCTTTGTTATGGGAAACTATTCTGTGCATTGTATGATGTTTAGCAGCATCCCTGGCTTCTACTATGCCAGTAGGAACACTACCGACCCTTCCCCAGGTGTGACAACCAAAAATGTCTCCAGGTGTTGCCAAATGTCTCCTGGTATGTACCCGGCCCCTGCATTTGAGAACCAATGATCTAGACAATTACAATGTGGGTTTCCCCCTCTTCTTTATCTAAATCTGCTCTATCTTCCCTAAAATGAACAAGTTGACTAAGTTTTTAAAACGCATCTGGAACTGGCAGAAAAGTTACAAGATTTGCAGAAAGGCCAGGGAAGCTCTGTTCAATGATGAAAATAGCCATCTTCATGGATGTGTTGAAATTAGGGTAGCATCCAAAATGAAAGAGTTTTTTGTGGCTTTTTTTTTTTTTAAGGTAGAGTCATGTTTCTTTTTATAAATGTATCTTTTGGAGGAAAAGACCTTAGATCCAAAATTAGTGTTTACAAAATACAAACCACAATAAAATTGTACTCTAGTCGAGCCAAGAGGATAGTCTTGACGAATTTGTTTTAAATTTACTTCTTAAAATATCACTAGATTTACTCAAACTGAGGAAGGAATCTGTGAACTAGTATAAGGAGGAGAGCCCTGGCGGAAGAGTGGAATCATTCATGTGGTACCATGACACACCTCAGGGGGGTTGTTAATTTTCTGGTTTCAGATTGACTTATTGACATCAGATATTAAAGATATTACAACAGTCCCCATGGCAACAGTCCTTGATTTGAAAAGCTGTAGTCTTGAAAATGAATAGAGGCTGAGGTAGTCAGGGCAGGGACTAAACACTGCTTCTATTATAGTACGCAGAATTCTGTGGATCTACACTGGCCAGTGTTTATCCATTTACTGTGTGCCACCCCTGTGCTAGGTGCCTTACTCGCATTGTCTCTTTTAACCTTCACAACAGCCCTCCGGGTAACTAACCCCTTTTTTTTTTTTTTTTAAGCTCCACGGACAGCACAGAGACAAACACAGGGCTTGAACTCACAGTCCTGAGATCAAGACCTGAGCCGAGATCAAGAGACAGACCCTTAACTGACTGAGCCACCCAGGTGCCCTGGGGGGTGTTAGCCTTATTATCCCCATTTTGTAATTGAGGAACGTCTGGTTGAGCTTAAAGTGTTAACCCTCCCAAGGCCACGATGCTGGTAAGTAGTGTTACATCTCCATCTCAGAGGCTCCCCTGACTTTTTTGGTTCATGGTGTCCTTAGTGATTCAGGAATGTTTTCACAGTGCACCCGGTCCGAAAGAAACACTCAGGAGTTCCATTTATCATGTAGTTGGGTGCAAACAACTTTCTACATATTTCTGTCCCAACAAGTTAGTAGTCATTTGAGAAAACAATACACATAAATTGGAAAAAAAAATAACATGTTTTACTTCATTCCTAAGAAACCACACTTACTAGTGGGACGAGTGTATATGACATGCGTGGCTTCTCGAACTCGGAATCAAATTGGATACCACCAGCCTCATCTTCTATTCCATGTTGAGTTTTGCATGTTACCTTCTTTTTAGCACAGCAACTTCCAGAAACCTCATTTTGAAAAGACATGGCACTATCAAAAGTGCAACCTAGGGGCGCCTGGGTGGCGCAGTCGGTTAAGCGTCCGACTTCAGCCAGGTCACGATCTCGCGGTCTGTGAGTTCAAGCCCCGCGTCGGGCTCTGGGCTGATGGCTCGGAGCCTGGAGCCTGTTTCCGATTCTGTGTCTCCCTCTCTCTCTGCCCCTCCCCTGTTCATGCTCTGTCTCTCTCTGTCCCAAAAATAAATAAATGTTGAAAAAAAAAATGAAAAAAAAAAAGTGCAACCTAATGTCGAAGCTGTGAATGAACTACTTTGAGTTGGTTGTTTGTGACATACCTGACAGATGTCAAATCTTGCTGTGCTTTTCTTGCAAATTTAAAAGGTGCTTACTGAATGGGAACTGCAAGTCTATCTGTTTCCTTCCACGAGGCTGTGAGCCATTTGACAGCCAGACAAATTCTCTTATTCAGTCCTATGCCCTCACCTTTAGCATAGGGCCTGGCACATAGCAGGGCATTGGTGGGTGAATGTAGAGGTCTGAACTGTTCCTCGTTTTTGGTTCTACCTCTCATTCTCTGGAGAGAAGATCAGAACTCTTCCGAGTCTTTGAAGGGTGACTTTCTTCCCAAAGCTTGTTGATTTCAGATCACCCCCGACCTAAAGATGAGCTCAAACTAGCCTCTAAGGGCCAGGGAACCCAGAGTCCCATCACCAAGACCTGTTCAGTCTAGCAAAGTCAGAATCACCCAAAGCTGTCCACACAAAGGCAAACTCTTCATGACCTCTGTGATCCACACAGCTGTCCCCCAAATCAGCAGCTCCAACAGTCACACATGTTTGCCTCCAAGGCTCTGACGTAGCTCTTTTTGGAGAATGAGAACAGGGAGGGAGGTGGGGAGGAGTTGGCAGCTAGGACAAAGAGTGACCTTAATGGGTGTGAATGCTCTCGCATTGGTTTCCACGGTCCTGATACATCAGTAGATTTATTTGACTGGTAATACATATTTCAATCTGTCAACTTCCTGAGTCCCACTCCAGGGCTGTGGCTGAAAACAACCACCATTCACCCTCGTTTGAAATACTGCTCTTCATTTCATCTCCCACAGCACAGAGTTCTCAAGTAATTCTTGCTATTGATCTAACTTCTGGCCTTGGCCTTCCTTTACATAATGAATGCTGATAGCACCAGATTAACAAATACACCCCATGAAAAGCCCATGACATCGCTGGTCCAGTAATCCCAGTACTAGGTACTTCTACAGATATACTCACATACATGAGAATGACATACATGTATTATCAATTATGGCAGTTTTTTTTTTTTTAATGTGTATGTATCTTGAGAGACAGAGAAAGCAGGGCAGGTGCAGAGAGATAGGGAGAGAGAGAATCCCCCGCAGGCTCCACACTGTCAGTGCAAAGCCCTATGCAGGGCTCAATCTCAAGAACCTATGAGATCAATACCTGAGCCGAAATCAAGAGGTGGGTGCTTAACTGACTGAGCCACCCAGGTGCCCCAATTACAGTAGTATTTTTAATAAAAGATTGGAAATAACTGATATATCCTTTAATAGAGTACTATTAAATTATGACCCTTTACACATAGAATATTAGGCAGCCATTTAGAACAGGGGTCTGCAGATGTTTTCTGTAAAGGGCCATATAATAAAATCTTAAGTTCTGAAGATCATACATTCTCTGTTGTCCTACCATTGTAGGACAAAATTAGCCACAGACGATGAATACATGAATGAACATGATTATGTTCCAATAAAACTTTATTTGAAAAACAGGTGCAGGGACACCTGGGTGGCTCACTTGGTTACACATCCGACTCCTGGTTTAGGCTCATGTTGTGATCTCACGGTTCATGGGATCGAGCCCTACATCGGGCTCTATGCTCACAGAGCAGAGCCTGCTTGGGATTCTCTCTCCCTGCTTCGTCTATCTGCCCCCCTCCCAAATAAATAAATAAAAAATAAAAATAAACAAATAAATAAAAATAAATGAAAAAAAAAAAACAGGTTCAGACCCGTGAGGTTTGACCCTCATTTAAATAAATGAGGCAAGTCTGTGTATATTGCCACAGAAGGATTTCTAAGATACGTCGTTGTGCAAAGTAAACCAAGGAGAAAAAAAGTACAAGGACGTAAGTAAATACACAGAATACTCTGAAAGGCTGTACAAGAAACTGAAAATGTGATTGTATCTAGGGATGGGAGCTGAGAGGTTGGGAGATGAAAGGGGAGATGAAAGGAGAGATGCTGCCACTGAATATCACTTGTCCCAATTGGAGTTCATATTGTGTGCATGCAATACTTATTCAAAAACAACAAACTATTAAAAAGTGGATTCATAGGTGCAGAATTCCAGGTTGTGATATCAAGGCTGACCATTTGGACACTCCTTCCAGCATTCCTCTGCCTGACTTCCCCTTATGACTGAGGCACATTTGATCCCCCATGTAAATGGCAAACTCCTTTGGAAGACTGTTTTCATATTTGCAGGCCTTTCCTGCTTCCTGCCACAATGTACTCTTTATCACAATCCACTTTATCACAAAGTGGATCTTCTCTATATACTTACGACATGAAAACTGTAAAATAAACATTCGTTGTAAAAGTAATGGTGGGAGGGAACCCTTCCTCCACTCTCCCCACAATTCAGTTACTTTCGTATAGGTAGGGTCCAATTAAAGCACACTTCAAGGACTGAAGGAAACAATGTGTGGAAATACTTGGCCCATGATGGGTGATCATTCCAGGTTGAACACCCACCTAAATTAAAGGACCATTTGTGGCACAGTGACTGCTCCGTGTTCACCACACCGCTTCTTCCTGGGCACACATGAAGACATTCCCTGTCCTCCAGTGTTTGAGTGGTCCCTGGGTTCACAAGGGATGTGTCTACAAAGGCAGCGGGCTCCCAGCTTTCTGGAAACCTACACACTAGGCATGAGTCAGGGCAAAATAGGAAACACCCTCTCCTCCCTCAAAGGAATGTTATGTCCAGTCACCGCTGGCTCAGCTGTGAGATATTTCCAACTCATGGGGATGTGGTGTGGGTGGTAGTGAAGAAGGGAGACATTTGCTGTGACTGTATTGATGGCTGCCTCCTCATTCTCCTGAAGTACTCACTCAGCTTCCTCCCAGAGAACAAGAGGACAGGGTAATGCAATTCTCAGATGCCTCCTTTCCAGTGATATTATGACCCTGATGTGAGTTGCTGTGACAATTTCCACACATTAGATCCACACTCTTTGGATCTTTTTATGTCTTTATGGGGACTAACGCTTGTGATATTCTGTACTGAAATTCTATCCATTCTTACAGACTCTCCAGGTCAGAGGTTTTGCCCCCAATAACACCAATGTCCTTGCTCCCAGTTGTCCTAGCAGATCACCCCTCTTGTTGATGGCCTATGGTTGCTATATGAATGGGGATCTGGGCATGGATTCAGGCATTTAGGTATACCCTGAGCTGGGGGAAAGAGAGGAAGAGAGGAAATAGTTTTTCATAAGAAAAATAGAATCACCTGATTAAAAGTCAACCACAAAATCTTGGATTTGGAAGGGATCAGAAAAACTATCTAGCTCAGGTGCAGCATTTTTGCAGATGGAGAGTGAACACAGAAAAGGGAAGTGACCTGTCCAAGGTCAGAGAGCTACTTAGTGGCAAACACAGGATTAAAACTTGAGTCTCTTGACTCCTTTTCCAGTTCGGTATCTTTCTAGATGGCATGTAATAGGAACACCATATAACATAGAATTTCTCAAAAAGCAGAAAAGAGGGCCTGCCTTCCTTTAATCTATTGCTGAAGAGTTGCATGCTAATGTTTGGTGCTGGAGGCCAAGGGTAGTGATGGATGTTCTTAGAGATACTAATGAATTCTTTCCTCTTCCATAGACTGTGCCACAGGTGCATGTGGGGTAATGCAAGGGAATTGATTGCCAGTGATCACTTTACCCCGGGTCTCCAAAATGTCCATTCTAAAAAGGAAGCCAAATAACAAATACATTTTTTTTTAATGTAAAAAGAAGGCAGACACAGTACACTTAGTTTCGGATTTGCTAGCTCTGAGAATCTGCGAACTCTTCATTGCTTTTGCAATGTGCAGAGTTTTAGAATGGAAGCACCTTGATAGGTAGCACCTATCTATCACCTATAAGGTGATGATGAGGAGGAAACATTTTTTCTTTTTGTAAAAAGATATTTATTCATTTTGGAGGAGAGTGCAAGCGGGGAAGGGGCAGAAAGATGGGGACAGAGGATCCAAAGTCGGATCTGTGCTGACAGGCTGACAGCAGCGAGCCCAATGTGGGGCCCAAACTCATGAACTGTGAGATCATGACCTGAGCTGAAGTTGGACGCTCAACTGACTGAGCCACCCAGGCGCCCCAGAGGAGGAAACATTTTTTGAATGCATACTAGGTGCTAATCACATAGCTAAAACTAGATCAGATGGGAAAGGCTTTGTATTTTATCTTCTCAGTAACCCTAAGAGGTAGATATTGTTATTCCCATTTCCAGAGAGTAAGCCGAGGCTTAGGGAAGTCTCATGGCTATGAAAAGGTAGATGCAGTATTTACATTCAGACAGGCGTGAAAACCTGTCTATAGACTTTTTCATATAAATTGGAAACACAGCATTTAAAGCTGGCAGCGCCCTGTCTCACCCAATGCCTTCCTTTAATAGGTGAAGAAACTGGCAGCCGGAGAAGTGGAATGGTTTACATAATTAGTGACAAACCCCAGGTTTCCATGGCTCGGAAGAATGCCCTCTACTGGATCATTGAAAAGGTTTTGTTTTGTTTTGTTTTGTGTTTTGTTTTTTTGTTTTGTTTTGTTTTGTTTTTTAAGTCTCTGACAGTGCATTTTGTCAGCAGCTCTCCAGATAGTTAAGGAGAGCTGTTTAGCGGTGGATCAATCCAGATGAGCTGTGCACCAAAGGGGTAGTACTGTGTAGTGGTGAAGAATTTTGGCTCTGTGATCCACCAGCTGCAGTCTGGTATTTATTTACCCTCTCTATGCCTCATTTTCCTCATCTATAAAGTAGGGGTAGCAACTTCACGGCATTGTATTTATGTACAGTGCTACACAATGGGGACTCTGCATAAGTATAAACTAGCTTATATAGTGATCTGTTCTGATGAATCTGGAGGGGAAAGGGGGGAGGGGAAGAGGGGCTGTCCCCACCCTGTGCAAGTAGCACTCTGGCTGGATATTGAAGGCAGGTGACCACTCTGCCCCTTCTCCCTGATGCCTCTTAGAGCTGTGTCCAATCTGTTTGCCACTTCCTGAGCTCCAGTCCATCGGAGCCACATTTTGTGTGTGCCACACAACGACCAAGCACTCCCTGCCCTCCCTCCACCCTCCTTGAGTGCCTTGGGTTGGGCAAGTCACTTCACTGGCAACTCACTTGCGCTGGTCTTGGTTTAGTCATCAGTTAAAAGAGCAACCGAAGAGATTGAAATGGTATGAATTAATTTAATTATGTAGTTAAATAGAATTTTTTGGGTGATCTAGGAATCTGTCAAGCATTATTTCTCTGGGAAATGTGCTTTGGGTTCCAAAAAACTATTTAACAAAGAAATTTTGGGCATCTAATCCCCTTGTGATCTGGAGATATCCTATAACAGCCATTCAGTTTAGGAAGGAGGAGGATTTTCAAAGGGAGGGGACAGGGATGGGAGGTGGGGGTAGGAGATGGGGAGAAACCGTGATTCAGCTCAGAAGTTGTATTTGAATAGGAGGGCATAGAAATTGGAACCACATGAGGGGCTGGGTCCTGAGCATTCTGCTGCCTTTCTGTACAGATAATTACTTTGATGACTTAGGGCAAATCCAAAGTGACAGCTGACATGATGCTGTAATCCTGAAGGTTGTCAACCTCAAGTAGCCCAGATGCTGTTGCTGTAGCATCTATGTTAGGTGATACATGAACCTGAGATGTGTAGAGGGAGGGCATAAGGAGGGGAATGTTCTCAGAGCCTGAGGTCAACAAGCTCACACTGCCCTTTTAGAGAAGCCCCTTCCTCACCCCCACCCCCTGCCCCAATCTCCAGTTCTGTTTTCTTCCCTTCCCTGTGTTAGTTAACTCAACCTGGCATCTGAGGACCCAGGAGCTATACTGGCAGATGTTCCCTGGGTGTGTCAGCCATTGCTCAGTTTGGGCAACCGCTGATGGAAATCGCTGCTCTGACTTGGGGATTTCTAGAAGCACAGCAGTCACCAGCAGATGTGACTGCTGCAGTGGGAATGCAGAAGTGACTGGCTGGGTCATCAGTAAAGAGTAGGAGATGACTTCATCTGCTGCCACTTTGACCATTCCATTAGACTCTCCAGATCAATCTGACATTGCTTAAAAATCTATTGATTAATAAGTCTATCAATTACATAGACATGGTGAAGTAGGCTCCATGATAAGCAATGGGGGATATTGGACTGAAGAAGCCCTAACCATCGTTTTGAGGTTCTCACTGCCCAGCTTTCCCCTCTCTGTTGTTAGGTCCACCTCTGCTCCTTCCCAGTGAACCTGATCTTCCTTGTCACTTGTGAGCATTGGTCCAAACTGTTTATAGAACAACCTCTCTCTTCCTGCCACCTCCATTCACTAACATCTCATTTCAAAGTCAACATCCCTCCCCCCATGAAGTTTACCCCTCCTCCAACTGCCTCCAGAAAATCCCTCACCTGTCCCCCCTCTTCAGAGCACATTATTATCATTATTGTAATTATTATTTACCGTTTGCCGTTGTGCTAGCCATAGTGTTGAGGTCGGAAGAAGATATTATTTATGTACACAGCCTTCCATCTCCCATTCTTAACCTCAGAAGGCTGGGTTCTGAGAAATAAACTGTTTTGCACAGGGGGATACATTGTGCAGTTTGCATCCCTCCAGTAGGTAAGAAAGAAAGAGCACGGGCTGAGTTCTTCCTCTGCACTTGAGGCCAGGCCACAAGCCGTGGCAGCCCACGGGAAGGGGCAGTGTTTTCTAACTGATGTGCAGGTTGCCTGTGTTGAATTACCGCATCCAGTGGGGGTGCATCTTTACAATCTGTCTGCCTGAAGGGGGTGCTTTTTTTCTAACTCACAAAGTAGACTGGGGGCTAGTGGTGGAACTGTGCTCACCTCTTCTGCATGGTTTCTTTCATGTAACACAGATCCAAAAGAATGTAATGAAAACAGGCTGAATTTATGTTTTTTACAAAAGGTAAATTATGATCCTCTTATACAGGCATAAAAGCCTCTTTTATCAGAAAAAGAAAAAAAGAATTCCTTTCCTATTATCATGTATAACATATGGGGACTAAAAGAGAATCAGTATTCCTGCCAGGTCAAGAAGGGCAGAATTCTCCCCGCTTAAAGGGATTAAACCTTCCGTGGGTAAGATTCTCACTGGATTTCTCTCTCCTTGGGCAGGGGCAGACACCTCATAGATCTGCTTATGAACCACAGGTAGAACCCCACCGTCTGAAGGGAGGGCTGAAGGCTCTACTGCAGTTGCTGGGTGAGTTCATTGCTGAGCCAGCACGTTCCATGGGGAGGTAATTAGACAGATCAGAACCAGAAGCTGCCCCAGAGAGCATGTGGATTAAACACTGGAGGCCCCGAGTAAAGGAGCTACTTCCACTTAGCATCAGCTTCACTTTTTCATCTTTAATTTGGGTTGAAGACTTCTGAGATGTCAGCATTCCTAAAGGGCCTTTCAGTTTTCAGATCTTCTTTTTTCTCAAAAGTTACTGGCTGTCTACTGCAAACACACACACGCACGCATACACACACACACACACACACACATATACACATTATATGTGTATATATTTGTATTGATGCTTTCTATGACCCATCCAATTACATACCCCGTGCTCAGCATTTGTCTTTACCTTCAAAACCCAAAATCGGGAAAACTAACACTCACCTTGGATTTTATAATTTCAAAGTGTTTTACATATATGTCCTCAATTGATTTTAAAAGAATTTCATGACCTGGGAGGATCTCATTATTTTCCATTTCAAAAGTGAGGTAACATCTCAACAGTTAACTGACTTACCCAGGATCATACAGCTGGATAAGGACAGAGTGGAATCATCTCTGATCCAGTTCTTTAATCACCAGGATAGGCAAAATGATGAATGTGAGCAGTTCCGGGCTTGGAGATTTGTGACCTTGAAAACAACAAATTCCCTGTTGTTCCAGATATAAAAACTATCATTGGGGATAGGGATAATAGGTTTGCTATAATCCGGCAAGGTATTTAAGTTGCAGTCCTGATTCAGCTGTGTGTCCTTGGTCATGGTACCCACTATCCACAAGGCTCTATTTTCCTATCTGTAATACCTCCCTTACTAACTTATTTAAGGAACAGGAAATACTGTATGTAAAGGGCCTAGAATATTTCCTGGCATGTAGTAAATGCTCAGTAAGCGTGTATGAATATCAATATTCCAACATTCTCTAATCTCTTTCTAGGAGCATACCATCTTTCCATAAGCTTATAGTCTTCTATTAAGAAATACTGTGAAAATAAATAAATAAATAAATAAATAAATAAATAAATAAATAAGAAAAGAAATACTGTGAGGGGCACCAGGGTGGCTCAGTCAGTTAAGCATCGGACTATTGATTTGGACTCAGGTCATGATCTCACGGTTCCTGATTAAGCCCCACATCAACCTGACTTCCGCGCAGAGCGGGATTCTCTCTCTCTCTCTCTCTCTCTCTCTCTCTTCTCCTTCCCCACTTGCACGCATGCAAATGCACTCTCTCTCAAAATAAATAAACTTAAAGAAAAAGAAATACCGTGAAAGACTCTGAATTGGACAACAAAAAAGATCAGTAGGTGTCTGATCTTGCCCATCCATCTGGGTTGTTTCCACCTTTGGTTCTCTTTGACAAAGGCTGTTTCACAACTCTATAGAGCTAAAAATTATAGAAAACCAGTAATCATACAAATGTTTCTCATTCATGTGATTCCTGTACATGGCAATGCAAATGGACTTTTTTTTTTTTCCCGGTAGAAGATATAAATTTCAGTTAATCAAATCCTTATCTGAGCCAGTTGTAACATCTTAGTTAGTGAGTTGGATAGAAAATTTGACACATCTTCATTTTGTATTTGTATGAGAATCATGATTACATGCTCTTTTAGGAATTATACTTTAACCCTTGCCAGTGCCCACCTTCTTCTTTCTTAACTCTCAGCTGTGCGGCATCCTACTCACTCAGTCATCTGTCCCTGCCTCCACACACAGCCGCTGCAGCGGCCTGGTAGATTCTACTCATTCTGTGGGGCTTAATGAAATAGATTCAAAGCAGATAAAAATCACTAATGACCAAGTATTGAGACTGAGATCTGAAACCTGAATGGGATTTTGAAAAGCTTAATCACTCTGTCTTAATACTTGAAAGAAAATATATGAAAACCACACACTTATAGAGCACATATAAGCAGATGCTGTGGGTCAAGTAGGAAGAGGTACTCACTACTCAATATTCTAGAACTTGCTAAAGGGGTTTTAGGCAACTTTTTCCCTTCTCAGGATCACTGCTTCAGGCAAGAGAACATATTTAATAGACCAATAGAATGATTCTAAAGCAGGAAATCTCATGGATGTGGGTAACCTGTGTGCTGACTTTTCTCCTTGTAATCTGAGTCATTTACTAGGTCTGTTTATCAAGAGAGAAACACACTGAAGTAATTGCATGGACATGGCAAGGACGATATCCTTATGATTGAACTTTAAATAAGAATAAGGTATGAAAGGGGTACCTGAGGGGCTCAGTCAGTTGAGCATCTGACTTCGGCTCAGGTCATGATCTCACAGTTCATGGGTTCAAGCCCCGCATCAGGCTCTGTGCTGACAGCTCAGAGCCTGGAGCCTGCTTTGGATTCTGTATCTCCCTCTCTCTCTCTCTGTTCCTTCCCCACTCATGCTCTGTCTCTCTCGGTCTCTCAAAAATAAATAAATGTTTAAAAAATTTTTAAGAAGAGAATAAGGAATGAAAGTAAAGTCTGAACAAAAACCAAAAAGCTTTGCACACAGTATTAATCATAGTTTAATAGTTACTTACAATGTCTTCAGTAAAAGGTGCTAAAAAAATTTCATTTTTATGAATCTTAAGCACGACATGAAAAATAGAAATCTTAGAGACAGATGATAATTTTGTAAAGTAGCAATTAGCTCCAAATATGGTTTTTCCAATTCTGCTATCTGTACATTAAGTCATTCATTTATTCATTAACTAAACTTTCAACGAACATTTATAGAATATGTATTCTGTGCCAGGCACCATGCTAAACGCCAGAAATATATTTAAAAAACCATTTTTGTTGCTCTAAGGGAATGTACAGTCTATCAGGATGAACAAAAAGGGAACATCAAATTGTAATATAGTACAATAGGTACTAAGTTACTGACAAAAACAAAGTACCAAAAAAATACATGGGACATGGCCCTAACCTGGAGCAGGAGGGAGGAGTCAGGAAAGGCATCATAGAGGAAGTGATGGATGACTATGTACCAAAAGGCATTGAGTGGTGTTGGGGGCACAAATGGGGTTTAGACTAAGATCTGCAGAGATATTAAAAAGTAGACATATTTAAGATAAACTATAGAGATAGACACGATCAGAAGCACTGTCAAACTGGGTGTGAGGTTGAGGAAAAGGATGTTCCGTAGGATGGATTTTTGCCTTGAGCAGCTGCATGGATTAGTAGTGTCAGCTACCAAGACAGAGAAGGCTGGGATGGAGTGATGGATTGATGATGAAGGCTCCCAACATAAAGAAGGCTGAGGGAGGACAGCTTTGTAAGGGGCAGAGAGCAGAAATCAGAAGCTTAGTTTTGGAAGTGCTGAGTTGGAGTTGCCTATGAGACAGCCAGGTGGAAGAAGTGAGTAGGCAATTTGAATATGCACATATCAATTTAGAGTAAAGGGCTTAGCTTGAAATGAAAATGTGGGTGTCAGCAGCTTCAGAGGGACTGGATGAGATCACCAGGAGAACAAGTGAAGAAAGAGAAGAACAAAGCACTTAGGGTTAACTAAGTCCTGAGGAACTTCAATATCATGCTTTGAAGTCAACAAAGTAAACTGAAAACAAGTGGCCAGTGAAAGTAAATGGAAATACAAGAAATTAAGACAAAGAATTTTTTAAGAATGAAGGTGCTAAGAATTTAGGTAAGATGAGAAGCAGAGAATTAATCATTGGTTTTGGCAACAAGAAGTGTGTTGGTATGTTAATCAGGTTCTCTAGGGAAACAACCAATAAGGTGTGTGTGTGTGTGTGTGTGTGTGTGTGTGTGTGTGTAATATATATTATATCCATATTTCTATCTATCTATCTATCTATCTATCTATCTATCTATCTATCATCTATATATCTAGAGATTTATCTTAAGGAAGAGGCTCATGCAATTGTGGAGGCTTGGCAAGTCCAAAATCTGCAGGGAAGTTTGGCCGTCTGAAGACCCAGATGAGAGTTGCACTTAGAGTCAAAAAGTGGTCTGCCTGTAGCGTTCTCTCCTTCTAGGGAGGTCAGTCTTTTTCTGTCAAAGCCTTTAACTGATTGGATGATGTCCACCCACGTTATAGAGGTTAATGAACTAAACTTAAAGTTTACTTATTTAAATGTTAATCTCATTAAAAAAAATACCTTCACAGAAACATCTAGAATAATGTTGACCAAATATCTGGGTATTGTAGCCAAGCCACGTTGGCATATAAAATTAACCACCACTGTCAGTAAACTCAACGAGAGACATTTCTGTTGATGGTGGAGGCAAAAGCCTGATTGTAATGTATTAAAAGCTAATAGGAAGTAAGGAAATATGTCACTGAGACTCATGGTTCCCAAACCTGGTTGAATTTGAAAACACCTGGGAAGTTTTTAAAAATCCCAGTGTTAGGCAGTATCCAGTATCAACTAAATCAGGGTCTTTGTTGGTAGGTCCCAGGCATTGGTGTTTTCTAAAACTCCTCCACTGATTCCAATGTGCCAAGTTTGAGAACCCCTAATATAGATCAATGCCTCTTAAACTTTAAAATGCACATTAACTTCCCAGTAGGTCTGGGTGGGGACCCATGATTCTGCATTTCTAACAACTGGAGCCCCCAGTGATGCCAGTGTGGTCTGTCCATCCACAGATCACACGTGGAATAGTGAGGGGATAGATAATTCTTTTCACTAAGTTTGTGAAAAATACAGTGAAATAGGACACAGAGCTAGAAAGGAGATACCAAGTTAAGGAAGGATGATTATTATTACTTTAAAGGGCAGTATAAAAGTATGTTTGTACAGTAATAGGAGTAGTGTAGGGGAAAGAGAGGAAAGTTAACAAAGGAAGAGAGATGGGGACAACTGAAAAAACAACATTTGTGAGGAAGCAAGAGGAGTTGGGTCCTGAATGCAGGTAGGGTAAGTAGAGTCTTAATGGACAAGGACCAGCTGGGGAGAAGAAAGAGGAGGAAACATGCACACAGGCCCAGAGAAAGAGGCCTGGGAGAACATCTCCTGCCAGCAAACTGTAAGTAATTCTATACACTAAGAGCACAGGAAATATTTGGAGCACTGATACATATAAACTTCAACCTCAACCTCATGCCAGATATAAAAGTTAATTCAAAATGGATCATAGGCTTCAACATACAATGTAAAAACATAAATATCTTTAGAATAAAATGTAGGAGAAACTCTTCAGGATCTAGGATTAGACAGAGAGTTATTAGACCTGACGCCAAAAGCACATTCCATACAAGAGAAATATGGTAAATTGGGCCTCATCAAAATGAAAACCTTTTGCTTTCAGGAAGTCGATGCAAAGAGGATGAAGAGACAAGCTACAGACTGGGAGACAGTATTTGTAATCCATATATCCAACAAAGGACTAGTATCTAGACTATATAAAGAACACTCAAAATTTAATCATTAAAAAAGAAAAGTCAGACAATGCAATTCGAAAATGGGCAAAAGATATGAACAGACATTTCGCTGAAGTTGATATAAGATGACAAACACATGAAAAGATACTCGACATTATCAGCTGTCATGGAAATGCAAATTAAAACCACAATGAGCTATCAATACACTCTTATCAAAATGACTGAGATTTAAAAAAAATATATAGTGATAACACCAAACACTGGTAAGAATGTGGAGGAAATGGATCACTCATATGTTGCTGATGGGAATGTACAATGGTACAGCCACTCTGGAAAACTATTTGGTATATATATATACTTTTTATAAAACTGAACATGTAATTGCCATATGACTCAGCAATTGACCTCTAAGGTGTTTATCCTAGAAAATGAAAACTTATGTTCACATAAAAACCTGTTTTTTAAAAAAATTTTTTAACATTTATTTATTTTTGAGAGAGGGAGAAAGACAGAGTGCAAGCAGGGGAGGGGCACAGAGAGAGGGAGACATAGAATCTGAAGCAAGCTCCAGGCTCCGAGCTGTCAGCACAGAGCCTGACACGGGGCTTGAACCCACGAAGCGTGAGATCATGACCTGAGCCAAAGTCGGATGCTTGACTGAGCCACCCAGGCAACCCATACATAAAAACTTATAAATGCATGGTCAGAGCAGCTTTACTTGGAATAGCCAAAAAGTAGAATCAGTTCAAATATCCTCCAAGTGAATGGTTAAACAAATTGTGGTATACATATACCATGCAATGTTACAAAGCAATAAAAAGAAATTAACTATTGATACACACAACAACTGGACAAATCTTCAGAGAATTACACTGAATAATAAAAAGCAAATCTCAAAAGGTTATGTAGTGTATGCTTTCATTTATAGAACATTTTTGAAATGGCAAAATTTTAAAAATAGAGAACAGATTAATGATTGTCAGGGATTAGAGTTGGGGATGGGATTGCTTGAGGGAGTCAGGTTTGTTATAAAAGGGCAACCTGAGGAATTAATTGTGGTGTTTGAATTGTTTAATATCATGATGATGTTGGTTAAAGGAATTTACACAAATGATAAAATTGTATAGAATTTAATACGTACGTACATGAATGAGTACAAGTGAAATAGGAAGCCTGAATAAGGTGAGTGGATTATATCAAGATTTCTGTCCTGGTTGTGATACTGTATTGTAGTTTTGCAAAGTGCTATCATCAGGGAAAAATGAGTAAAGTGTACAAGAGAGAGCTCTCTGCATTATTTCTACAACAATTTCTACAACTGTGTATCTACAATTATCTTAATAAAAATTTTAATTGAAAAAAGACAAACCATAGATTGAGAGAAGATATCTGCAAATCATGTATCTGATAAAGGACTCGTATTCAGAATATATAAAGAGTTCTCAAAACTTAATATTAAGAAAGCAAACAACCCAATTACAAATAGGCAAAACATTTTAACAGACACCCAGACATATATAAATGGGAAAAATAGCATGCAAAGATGCTTAACATCTTTAGTTATTAGGGAAATGCAAATTAAAATCCAATAAGATACTACTACACAACTATTAGAATAGCCCAAATTAGAAAGACTAACCATACCAAGTGTTGATGAAGAAACAGAAGAAATAGAACTCTTATACATTGCTGGTGGGAATGTAAAATGATACATCCACTTGGGAAAACACTTTGGCAATTTTTTTTTTAAGTTGACTATATTTTTAGGGTATGACTAAATCATTCTATTCTTAGGTATTTACCCAAGAGAAATTAAAACAGATCTTTATAAAATTGGGGCACTTGGGTGGCTCAGTCAGTTAAGCGTCCAACTTTGGCTCAGGTCATGATCTCACGGTCTATGTGTTTGAGCCCCATGTCGGGCTCTGTATTGACAGCTCAGAGCTTGGGGCCTGCTTCAGATTCTGTGTCCGCCTCTCTCTCTGCCCCACCCCTGCTTGTGCTCTGTCTCTTTTTGCCTTTGAAAAATGAATAAACATTAAAAAAATAAAATTTAAAAAGAAAATGAAAGAAGCCAGTCAAAACAAGTACATACTGTAGATTTGATTCATATAAAACTCTAGGAAATTCAAACTAATCGATAGTGATAGAAAGCAGATAAGTGGTCTCTGAGAAAGGGGAGAGGGTGATGGTTTGGGAAGAACAGAGTGGAGAAATTACAAAGAAGAATAAGGAAAGCTTTCAGGTGATGAATATTCTCATTATCTTGATTGTGATATTGGTTTCACAGTTATATACCTATATTAAAACTTACTACATTGTACCATTTAAATAAGTGCAGTTTATTATATGTCAATTATACTTCATTATTTTTAAAAAGGAATTTTAAGAAGAAAGGGGTTGTTGATTTTATAAAAATGTAGCTGACTGTGCTGGGATAATCCAGTGAAATGTATTTTTATTTTATTTTATTTTATTATTTTATTTTATTTTTTATTTTTAAAAAAAAATTTTTTTTTCAACGTTTTTATTTATTTTTGGGACAGAGAGAGACAGAGCATGAACGGGGGAGGGGCAGAGAGAGAGGGTGACACAGACTCGGAAACAGGCTCCAGGCTCGGAGCCATCAGCCCAGAGCCTGACGCGGGGCTCGAACTCACGGACCGTGAGATCGTGACCTGGCTGAAGTCGGACGCTTAACCGACTGCGCCACCCAGGCGCCCCATATTATTTTATTTTTTAATGTTTATTTATTTTTGAGAGAGACAGAGAGAGACAGAGCACGAGTTGGGAAGGAGAGGGAGACACAGAATCTGAAACAGGCTCAGGCTCTGAGATGTTAGCACAGAGCCCAATGTGGGGCTCGAACTCAGAAACTGTGAGATCATGACCTGAGCCAAAGTCGGATACTCAACCGACTGAGCCACCCAGGCGCCCCAATTTTTATTTTAAAAATATTATCAATTTAGGTGCAAGAGAAACAAATATTAAAGATTGGGCAGTGTGTATGTAATGATGGTGGATGGGCAGAATTTATAAAACTCCAGAAGAAAGATATACTTAGAGAGCTTTGCAAGTGTTTAAAAATTATTTTTCGGGGCGCCTGGGTGGTGCAGTCGGTTAAGCGTCCGACTTCAGCCAGGTCACGATCTCGCGGTCCGGGAGTTCGAGCCCCGCATCAGGCTCTGGGCTGATGGCTCAGAGCCTGGAACCTGTTTCCGATTCTGTGTCTCCCTCTCTCTCTGCCGCTCCCCCGTTCATGCTCTGTCTCTTTCTGTCCCAAAAATAAATAAACGTTGAAGAAAAAAAAAAAAATTAAAAAAAAAATTATTTTTCCACTTGAGAAAAACTGATTAAAAATGAAAGAAAATGGGATGCCTGGATGGCTCAGTCAGTTGGGTATCTGACTTCAACTCAGGTCATGATCTCTCAGCTCGTGAGTTTGAGCTCCGCATCGGGCTCCATACTGACAGCTTGCTCAGAGCCTGGAGCCTGCTTCCAATTCTCTCTCTTTCTCTCTCTCTCGCTCTCTGCCCCTCCCCCACTCACGCTCTGTCTCTGTCTCTCTCTCTCAAATATAAATAAGCATTAAAGATTTTTTTAAATGAAACAAAATGCCTTACAGATGTGATTTACTTAAGAAAGGTAATACAGAACTATAGTCAGCAGACCCATCTCAAAGTAAAAAGCTATGATTCTATTTTGAATAATTAGCAAATGAATATATATATTGATGTGACCTAAAATAAAATGTTTAAGGTAAGCATCATTTTGACTTCCCAAGTTTAAAAAAAAATTTAATGTTTATTTATTTTTGATAGAGAGACAGAGAGAGTGAGTGGGAGGAGGGGCAGACAGAGAGAGAGAGAGAAACACAGAATCTAAAGCAGTCTCCAGACTGAGCTGTCGGCAAAGAGTGTGACCTGGGGCTCGAACTTATGAACTGTGAGATCATGACCTGAGCTGAAGTCGAAGTCGGACTCTCAACCTACTGAGCCACCCAGGCACCCCTGATTCCCCAATTTAAGAAAGTTTTCAGCCTTGCTAGCAGTTTTGATGTTGTCAAATAAGAGGTCTGTACATGATGATGTAGAGATTTTTGTAATAAGCCCCAGATTTCCAGCTAAGCCAGTATGTATCTTACCTTAAGTGAAAAGGATGGGGAAGTTCTATCAAATTCCTCATGCTGTCTTCCCTCCTTTGGATGCAACTCCCAAACTCTAGCACCTTTAAGTGTCTTTCACTCTCAACCTCTAGAAGTTTGAGTTGAGGGTATAGAAAATAGGCTCAGATGCCCAGAACTCTGCTAAGACATGAAAACCATTTTCCACTGCTATAAATAAAAACCTGAAACCTGTCACACTTGGTTAATATCACCCACATTAGGAGACACAGTCAGAAAAGAAAGAGGCAAAAACAAAACATCTGTTGCTTTATTTAGAAACCAAGCACATGCCAGAAAAACAAGTCTCCGGTTTTCAGGCATGTGGAGATTTCAAATGCTTTACCTGATAAGCCGAGCTAGGGAGCACCATATTCTGTCCCAGTTAGTGTTTGCAACACTTGGTACCAACTAGAGCAGAAGGAATCACAGTGAGAGCTTCCTTCTCTGCCTCTGTTGACACCAACCACCCAGAGTAGGAAAAATCTGCATCTCAGACTCAATCCCTTCATTCAAAGACTCATCAGAGGGAAAGCAGTGCCCATCCAAGGCCTACGGATTATTATCATCAGCCCATTTCTCAACTCAGCTGTTCCTGGAGACCACGGAGCAGCCAGAAGGAGGTGGTCTGCACACCTCTGAGAGTCAAGGCTGCTGCCAGGAAGCTGCCTGACAAGGGTGATAATGTCAGAGTAGGTGGTTCGTTGGGTTCTAACTGGATGCTTAGAAGCCAGCAACAAAGTCATGGCCGCTAATTGGAAAAGTTAGAGGCCTGTCCTGGCAGCATTCCACAAGAATCCTGATCCGACCAGACTGGCCCAGGATGGCAGGTGCCATGACAGGAAACCCCTGACCAAATTAGGAAGAAAAAGCAGGAAAGCCTGCTTCTCACCCCAAGCAATGACTATTCTGCCCCCTAGTTAAAAGCTAAAAGGTAAACAAAACTCAATCCCCAGGATGCAGAGCTGTGTCTCTAGCTCACCTGCTCTTATATCTCAAGAGTATACTTTTCACTTTAATAAACTTTCCCACTTGTGTTGCTCATCCACTCTGTTGTGTGTCTGTCTTTGAATTCTTTTTTTTTTTTTAAAGTTTATTTATTTTTGAGAGCGAGCGAGCAAGTGGAGCAGGGGTTGAGGAAGAGGGAGACAGAGGATCTGGAACAGGCTCTGCACTGACAGCAGAGACCCTGATGAGGACCTTGAACTCATGAACCACAAGTTCATGAGCTGAACTCAGATGCTTAACCGACTGAGCCACCCAGGTGCCCTGTCCTTGAATTCTTTCACAAGACAAGGTCAAGAACCTTCAGCAACACCTTTGGAACAGGCTGGGTTGAGGATCCAGGGCCTAGGGTCTCTCCAGTTCACCTAGCAACAAACCCATCCCATCAATAAAAATTTGGGGCACTTTCCCTCAAAGTATATTTATATTTTCTTTATAAGTCATATATATATACATGTTTTCCTGCATTAATATATTCCACTCATTTTAAATCAAACACATCAAGGGGATAAGTTAAAGATGAAATATTTTTATTTTTATTTTTGTTTAAATTGAAATAATTAGGGGCTCCTGGATGGTTCAGTCAGTTAAGCGTCTGACTTCAGCTCAGGTCATGATCTCACAGCTTATGAGTTCGAGCCCTGCGTCAGGCTCTGCTGTGACAGCTCAGAGCCTGGAGCCTGCTTCTGATTCATTGTGTGTGTGTGTCTCTCTCTCTGCCCCTCTTCAGCTCATGCTCTGTATTTCTCTCTCAAAAATAAATAAACATTAAAAAAATTAAAAAAAAAGATGTGCCCACCAAAAGTAAAAAAAAAAATGAAATAACTATTTTTAATACCTAGATAGCCATGATGACTTTGTATCACTATCAGCAAATACCCAAAGGCACTTTACACACTTAGGACAAGGTTCACTGTTAAAAATAGAGAATGTAGGCCTCACAAATTCATAAAAATTCAGGATTTGGGAGACCAACTGCTTCAGCTCTCATTCGATCTCCATTGTTTTTACTTTCCAAAGAAGCTGATGAAAAAATCTATTAAAAACAAAAATTCAACTGAGTAAATGTGAAGATCTAATTGGCTTTGTTAAGTGATTCATGAATGGGGCAGCAACTCATCTGGCAAGGGGAGGGGAACTCTGAGGAGTTGTACAAAGTGGAAGGCTTTTATAGGCAGAGTGATGGGACAAGGAAGTTATTACCAAAAGAGAAGGAAGTTCCCAGGCAAGGTCACTTTCCCTCGGCAGAAGAGCTGAGGGCCTTATGGGGCCTATTACCTCATCTTCCCTTGGGGAATAGAGAGGGTCCATGTGACACATTACCTCATCAGTGCTGACCTGGAAATTCCTGACCGACCAGTTGAGACTCTATTTCTGGGGAAAGTTGAAACTGTAATTAGGTAGGTATTAAGATCTGGTTTGGTGACTTGGCCTAAGTGACACCTGACTGTTGACTTTCCATTGTTCCTCTCGCTTGCGCTACTGGCAATTTCCTTGGAAACTTCTCAGAAGCTGTTCCTCCCCATCCGAAGGAGGGTGTTTTAGAGCCTCTTGCACATGAAACCCCTCTCTCCTTCTCTCTTTCCCCCCTTTGGCTTTTTCTTCAACTCTTCTCTCCTTCTCACCAACCCCTCTCTTCTATGAATCACTTAGCTTCTCTCTTATGTCCCAGGCCCTTTCTCCACCTTTTACCAGAGGCTCCCATCTCCAAATATTCTCCATCTCAGTTCAACAAAGCTTGTGTGTTTCCCTTTACCTAGTCCTAGAGGAGAGGGGAGAAGAGCATGGGGAAGATGAGAACATACATATATTAATAAACCAGTTCTTCCCCCCACCTCTATGAATATGAGATTGCAGTGAGAATTAGGAAGAAACATCTCTATGAACAACCCACAAGGAAATCTGAAAGAGAAAGTGATGTCAAGTACTTGAAGTTTGGGAACCATTCCTACTTAGATCAAGAAGGTGGTTTTAGGACAACACAATAACCTTGGACAAAAGTGAAAGAACTAGACCTAAGGAAATGATCCATGGACCAAATATTTAGGGTCAGAATGTCAACAACAAAGATGGAACGTTACTTATTTATTGTAGTTTGGTCATCTGCACTTTACATTAAGAAGGGAGTGAGCTAGGTGAATGGATGTGCATGATGTGATTTGTATGTAAGATAGATTAGAGATGTTAAATGCAAAGTGAAAGAAAGATATAGCCCAAGAATAGCTGAAGCTAATCCTGTCAGAAGTCAGCCGTGTCTTTCTACTAGAACAGGCAAAAAATAAAGGGTATCCAAGAGGTGGAACAAGTGAATTTGGGGTATATAGAAATCTCTCAAAGAAGAGGGTAGAGCCAAAGGATTTACAGACCAACATAGACAGTCCTGGCTGGACAAGAATTTGCTGGAATACATTGATGGGGGGGGGGGGGGGAGGGGGAAGGCAAACAAAAAGAAAACAGGTACTTTGGTGTCTAAATGGAGTATCTCTCCCAATCAGATGGGGGCCCCCAAATGTGGGGCAACAATGGGATGGAGACCGTTGACACAGGCAGTGAAAGAATTCACCTGAGGCAGAACAAAGGAGGTAGAGGTTTATTGAATACACCTTAAGGGAGCAGTGGGCAGGACAGCAAAGGAGAGGCTGTCTGCAATGAGGCAGTAGGTTGGGACTCTTTTTAAAGGGGGAAGAAGAAAAGGCATGGTGAAGTATGGAATTTTTCCTTTTTTGGTAACTGTGCCTAGTAGTAAGCAACCCACTGGTCAGTTAGGGCTCATGGACATTTTGAGGTGGGTTGCCTGATGGGCCTGTCTGTATTTGGCCAGGAGGTGACTGTGGGCCCTTTTCACATTCCATCGCTGAAGACTGTTTGCCTAAAAGCGGCCTCTGTATGTACAAAGTTATAAATCAGGGTTACGAGAAAAGAATGAGAAGGGCAGGGAAGAATGAAATAAAATGTCCTTGAAAATACAAGAAAAGGAAAGAAGAAAGGGTGATAGTGGGCTTAAAGAGAGAAAAAAGAGCAATGTTCAAACGCTAGGAAAAGAGAAACTTACAGTGTTGAAGGAGTTTTTATGTAATATTTTCGGGGAGTATCAAAAGTCAGGGGGAAAATGTGTCCCCAGCCTTGAAGTTATTTCTAAATGAGGAAAACCTAGTCACATGTTTATTCCTAAACCAATCATTGGCAAGGGGAAATATCACTATGGAGTTTGGTTCCCAGGAGTGCTGCCTCACCTAAAGTTCATGGCCACCTAAGAATTAAAGAAAATTGAGGGAAAAGGAGTAAGTGGAGGTGAATTGGGTAGGAAACTTCTAGATAGGACCTGCTGAAGCACACATGGATTTGGTGAAATTTAGGCTAATCCTTGAAGAATAGGCCAGATATGGACATGAAAAAAATGGGAAGAAGGGCCTCCCATTTGGAGGGAATACCTGAGCGAAAGCACAGAGACAGTGGAGTGCTGAGTGTGTTTCTGTCTGATGCCATCAGAGAGTGGTGCCCACACGGGGAAGTAGTGTTAGATCATACCCAAGGATATATTGTTTTCAGATCATAAAGAGCCTTGAATGCCAGGCAATAGAATCAGGACTTTATTTGGTAAAGCAAATTTATTTTTTTATTTTTTTATTTAAAAAAAATTTTTTTTCAACGTTTATTTATTTTTGGGACAGAGAGAGACAGAGCATGAACGGGGGAGGGGCAGAGAGAGAGGGAGACACAGAATCGGAAACCGGCTCCAGGCTCTGAGCCATCAGCCCAGAGCCCGACGCGGGGCTCGAACTCACGGATGGCAAGATCGTGACCTGGCTGAAGTCGGACGCTTAACCAACTGCGCCACCCAGGCGCCCCAAGGTAAAGCAAATTTAAACCCACTACTTCTTACTGTATTCTGAAAAGTTTTGATTCTGGTTTTTCTCCCTGCCTTCCTGATGTTGGGGTTTGAAAGGGTCAGAAATAGTACCCCTGACAGTCCCCTTGAATTTAGAAACAACTGAGAGATAGATGTAAGAGTCGGGCAGGTGGAAATAAAAATATCACCTGTGTTTCCACTACAAGGTTGGTTGAACTTGGAGGGCACGGTTTGGGAGTGCGGCAACAATTGGTTCCCTAATATGCATCCCCGAATCTGACTTATCTCCTCCATCGTTCATGGTTGCCCTGGGTCTCCAGGTCTCCCCTGTGGGTGCCATGGAGGAGTGCAGTGGGATGTGTGCTCTTGGACAGGTGGCAGATCCCCAAAGAGGAAGACGAAAGGAGATGAGACAGGCCCCTTTAGCTTCTCGCAAGCTCACCCATCATATAAGCTACTCTTCCTTTATTAGAGAGCAGAGGGAAGGATTGGTGATATAAGATGCAGCCATCTCTATTTGTAACATGAAACCAAGGGAAACAAATCCCCCAGACCCCACACAACCTGCTTTGTAAGACCCAATAAACTTGTCCTTACAACTATAGCATATCCACTGCCTTCCAGATAACCTTGGCCAATGATGGCTCACGTGAGTCATTCTCACACAAACTGTTGCTATGGCCCCTCTTCCCATGTCTGTCTCTTGAGCAGACATTGACTCGCTTCTTCTAGAACTTGATACTGCTTTTAGCCTGCAACATAAACTGTGTTTTATAAATCTAAATGTTATTGATATGGCCTTGAAATTCAGCGTTCTCTGTTCAATGATTGGACATGTCCAAGCACATAGCAGAGTGGTTGCAGACCCATAAAATTTTGTTGCCTCTGCAGCCCCATTCTCCCAGGGCTCCTTTTCCTTTTTAGGTCCTTGGCCTTCCCCTGCCTCCCTGCCACCTCTTTCCCACGTCATTTGGTGGGTTGAGCTCTCTTGATTTTGAGAAGTTTGCTCTTCAACATAACACTTCGTCCTCACTAGTCTTTTTCAACATTTGCAGATGAAACCTGAACTTAGTACCCTTTTTTTGTCATCTCCCACCGTGAAACTTGAAACTCCAAACTACTAGACTCCAGAGCTGTTTCAGAGGCTGCTGTGTGAGATGTCTTTTGATTGCTTTTGCCCTGATACTCCATTACACTGTACTGTATTCATGCATCATTAAATGAGAACCCATTTTTTAATCTGCTATTAAAAAACAGAATGAATCTCCAATGAAATTGATACCAGAGATGCTCTCTTTCCTGTTTTCCATTATATAAACTATTCCACATTTACTCTCCTTTACATTTCCTTTCTTTTCTTTCTTTTTTTTTTTTAAGTTTATTTATTTATTTTGAGAGAGACAGAAAGCTCGAGTTGGGGAGGGGCAGAGAGAGAAGGAGAATCCCAAGCAGGTTCCATGCTGAATTTACAAACTGTAAACTCATGACCTGAGCTGAGATCAAGAGTCAGACACTTAACCGACTGAGCCACCCAGGCACCTCTACATTTTCTTTATTTTCAGTCTCCCTTTTCTGTTTTCTTCCCTTCCCTTTCCTATCCCTTCCCCTCCCTTTTCTTTTCCTCCAAAGTCATGCCAAGAACCCATTTAATGTTTCCTAATAATAGGGGACACCATTTGCAAGGGGGCTTACAGCTTACCTAGTGCTTTTGTAATTCAGAAATGAGCCTTCATAGGACAGAATTCTTGAATTCTGTTCACTTTGATTCTTAGAATCAATCTGAGCCAAAGATATGTCTCACCTAGTGCAGAGTCCTCTAAATAAAAAGGCCTAAAGTGTTCTGATCACCCAGTTATGAGGATAATAGTAGGGTTTTTGAGAATTGGCTGAATGTACACTCTTAGCGCACCTCCTGGCTGAGGCCTGGGACAGTCTATCACATAGCCCACTAGGGAACTGACAATAAACTTCATCATCTCTGTGTCTCTGGCCCCACAGTACTCCTGGCCTGTGCAATTTGCAGAGGACGTGCCTTGTGCTGGATGGATGGCCCTTATTTTGATGTTATCAGTCATCATGGTGTGCTGACTCAATCAGCATCCAGGACAGCCATCACACAGGTTTGGCTTTCCTCCAGTGGGCTCAGCTGAGACCCGGCTGCCTGCTTTCTCCTGGCTGCTCGTCCCTCTTCACCAAAGTAAGTGCCCTGTGTCTGTGTTCACTCGGCCCAGTTCAATCTGTGTGTGGGAATGGCCTCAAGAAATGTTTGAAATGCTTTTAGCAGGAAGTGTCACTTTTTTCTTGGCATAGAAAGAGATGTTTTCTTAGTAACATCACCCAATACCCCCCTCTTCAACCACTTTGCTGAGAGCCCAGTGAGAGGCCCATGTGCAGTCTTAATACTCATGTCAGTGCTGCTGTCTGCAGCTGACATCTAGAACAATGCCGGCCACCTTAAGGCCTCAGAGGACAATCTAACATATTGAAAATGGCAAAGCAATGAAACAGAAAATGTCTTGCATTCTTGATGCTGATGTTGAGCCACCGAATTAACCAACAGTGGAATTGTCTTATCTCTGGGTTTTGTTATGTGCTTTAATAAATTTCTTTGGTTAGCTATGTTCAGTTGGGTCTTCTGTTACTTGATGCTAATAACATCTTCACTGATATTTTCCCTGGACACCAATATTGGGGATAATCTCTGCCCGCTTTGGATTTCTGTAACATGTTAGCTGTGTTTCTATTATGGCAAGTTTCAACCTTCTACCACAATGATTTGTATAAATGTAATTTCCTTTTTATCAATCTGTACTCCCGATCTTAGTGAACAGCATTATTCCCCACAAAATGCACTCCAAGGACAACTAATCCTGTGAGATGCTCCATAAACACAGGGTTCTGTGGTCACTGAATTTTGGGAGACACAATATGCCATCTTGTCCCTTCCTTGCAGATTCACTATATTCATTAGCACATGGAAATGATATGATGGAATTGTTAAGGGCGAGATTCTACTCCTTGCTAGATGTGTGGTAATCTTTGGTTAGTTAATTTATCTTTATGACCCCCAATTTCCCCACGTGCAAAATAGCCATGGAACACATACCCCACAGTGTTGTTATGGGAACCTAAAATACTGTGTATCAAATATTTAGTCTTGCACCTGGCCATGTCTCACAATGCCTTTGGCTCATATCACCTGCACTAGGAACTTCTTGCTTCATGACCCATATTATTACATTATTAGTACACATTTGTGTATTTGCTCACAGGTTCTTTTCGAGTTTCAGAACAGTCTTCCCAGGGACTTTCCTTCTTTCCAAATTGCTCAAAGCACACATAACAAGTAGAACTCCTGTATATGCCTAATAATGATAGTTCTTATTGTTAGCAGCAGCCACAGCATACTAAGGCTCTGAGAAGTCCTGCAGCAGAGAGATCTGATTTAGTTTTGTTTAAGTTGATGTTTCACAAACTTATCTAAGGGTATAGCTGCTTTTGACACAATACCTTCACACATCCACAGAGCTGGTGTTACAAGGCACACATATTTTGCAAAATGCAGCTCTACCCACAGCACCCAAGCAAGAAACCTGGCAGCCTTCCTAGGCAGATCCCTCTCCTTCATCATCCCACCCCACAGGTTCAGCCCATCATCAAGCACTTCTAGTTCTTCTGATATTTCCTCCCAAATTCTTCTGAGACCCACCCCTCCTTTCTGTCTTATCAGAAAGGTGCCTTGGAGCACCGATATCTTTGCACAAGCCTAATGGATCTGTCTGCCTTCAGTCTCACTCTCTAAACCCACCCTATCCTTGCACCAGAGGGATCTATCTTTGCAAATTGGTCATATAATTTCCTTATTCACCACCCTTCTGTGGCTCCCAAACTCCTGCAAAACACAGCTCAGTTTCCTTTCCAAGACTCTCAAGTCCCTCCTTCACCGAATGCTGCCTCCCTGGGATTTCCAGCTGTTAATGCTCTGTGCACACCCCTCTGCCTGCAACTCCCTCTCTAACTTGCTTCATCTGACTCTTCCTCCTCCTTCACAACACAGCTCAGGTGGCAGCTCCCATGGCAACCTGTGCATATGTTTACATTACCATTTGTTCTATTCCCTTGTTCATGTAAAATCTCCCACATTTGACTGTGAACTCTTCAAATGCAGAAACCATGTCCTTAATCCTCTCGCCCCACCACCCTCACCTTTCTACCCTTGGTGCGGCACTTATTAAATCTATGGTGGATTAAACCATTCTGAGCACCAGACCTTTACTGCCTTCATCCTCCGACTGAAAAGATCAAAAGGTTCAGGCCCCAAACAAATGTCTTGTTGCCCTCTGGGGTAGCGTAGCTCTGACCCTCATATTCTGCCATGGCCACAGCCAGCTGGACCCGGTAACTCCAGACTCAGAAGATTTCAGCCTTGCCTCTCTCTGAGCCAGATGCCAACATGGCCTACTGAGCCACAGCTGGGCTGTGCTGAACGGGGAAAGAACATCAGGCTGGCTGCCTGCCGTCTTGCCGCTTCAGGGTAGCTTGAGATGAGTGGGCTGAACAAGCCAACCTGGCAACAGCTGTTCCTGCCTTTGGGGAGGAGGAGGCAGAAAGGGAGAGAAAAAGGGGGCCCTGGAGAGCCCAGAACCCGCCCTACCTGGGGATTCTATGGGTGCCTGTGCGTCGATAGACACCAGCCCTTTGCCATTACTTAGCATCAAGCCTCACGTTATAGTTAATAATAATGATTAAAAAAACCCCAATTACTGAAATCCATGCAGCTGGATTGCTACTCAGAAGGGGTGAAGGAGTCAGCTTGTATTTTAAATCAGGACCTATGGCAGACCAGCTTGACAAGGCTTCTAGGCACAGGGGATATAAGGCAGCATTGGCTTTATCAAGTCTGATTTGATTAGTTTCTCCAGTCGATTCTGTGCACTCTGGTCACGGGATAAATCACCCTTCTCTCTTGATGTTCTGCTCTTTTTCTGTTGATTTAAAAATAGTGACCTTATTTCCCTGTCAAATGGTTATTGGACTTCCCTAATGGTGTTCATGTGGAGAACCCATGGGGTCTCCTGCTATATCCTCAGACGCCAAATCCCTTCTCTGGCTAAAAGAAAATTGACCTAACTCTGTAGCCAAAGGGTTGTTTTACTTCACCCTTTTGTGCCCAAATGCAACCCCTGGGAGTCCTTTAATCATAGGAAAGGAAGTTTTAGAATGATGTTTTCTTGGCCTTCCTCGACTCACTTAGAAAATGTAGTTCACATGCCTAACCATTTAGAACTCTGCAGTTTTTCTTCCTTTTTAAAACATTTTTTAAAAAGGAAGGAATGGGGCGCCTGGGTGGCGCAGTCGGTTAAGCGTCCGACTTCAGCCAGGTCACGATCTCGCGGTCCGTGAGTTCGAGCCCTGTGTCGGGCTCTGGGCTGATGGCTCAGAGCCTGTAGCCTGTTTCCGATTCTGTGTCTCCCTCTCTCTCTGCCCCTCCCCCGTTCATGCTCTGTCTCTCTCTGTCCCAAAAATAAATAAACGTTGAAAAAAAAATTTTTTTTTTAAATAAAAAGGAAGGAATATTTTATTTTTTATTTTTTTAAGTTTATTTATTTATTTTTATGTATGTATGTATGTATGTATGTATGTATTTATTTTGAGAGAGAGAGAAAAGGGGAGAGGCAGAGATAGAGGAAGGGAGAGAGAATTCCAAGCAGGCTCTGAACTGTCAATGCAGAGCCCAACGCGGGGCTTAAACTCACGAACTGAGATCATGACCTGAGCTGAAACCAAGAGGCAGATGACAACTATACAGTTCTTCTGGGCTATGAAGGACCTTAGGGACAATCAAGTTGGACCATTTCATTCCACAAGAAAGAGCTGAGGGCCAAGATAGGGGAAGCCCTCACCTTGCCAGGTCATCCAGCAGGTTGGAGATGTGATTTGGGAGGATATTCATGGTTTCAAGGGAAAGTTACTGGTCAAAACTTAAATATGAATAATAGAAGAAGATTGCTGATCCTTTAAATACTTCACCTTTAGAGAAAAAAGAAAAAGACTTGCCTTAAAAATTCTTTAACTAAATATTTCATTTAAAAATATGATCAGAGGCACCTGGGTAGCTCAGTTGGTTAAGCATCCCGCTCTTGGTTTTGGCTCAGGTCATGATCTTGGCGTTCATGGGTTCAAGCCTCAAGCTGGGCTCTGCGCTGATGTGTGGAGTCTGTTTGGGATTCTCTCTCTCTCTCTCTCTCTCTCTCTTTCTGCCCCTCCCCCCGTTTGCATGTACATGCCCACACGCTCTCTCTCTCAAAATAAATAAACTTAAAATATATATAATCCAATTTACCAAAGTTACATTTAAAAAGAAATTTTCAAGAGCAACTCTTTCTAACTGAGACAATCTTCTCACTTTCTTCCCACTCCCATTCCAACTCCATTTCCCTGGCTCACGACCAGCCCAGGAGCAGGATCCTCCCTGCTCCTCTGTCAGGCTTGCCCTTCGTGGTACTATTCCATTAAATAGATCCTCTCCATCCATTGATTTCAGCATTGGTTCCACCTTCTGAGTCTCCATTGTTACCAACCCATACTGATTTCTTCCTTTTCTGATCACGATGCTCCCACACTGCACATCTATATCCTGATTCTTCTTGATCCCTGATGTATGTCATTGTTCCTAAACTAGACTGGAAACTTACTACACAGTGACCATGACCTATTTTTAATGGTGGCTCCATAATTACTAACATGATGCTGGGTGTATAGGAGACACCAGTGGTGTGCTGGTAAAGTGGTTTTCTAAAGAAAAAAGAAAGTCTTGATTTCCATCATTTGCTTATTTTTTGGTGGTATAAGTGTTCCCAACATAGCTACTAACATGAAGTCACTAAATGTGAAATTGAGAAGAGATGTCCAGAACTGGCTCTCTTAAGCCTATACAAGCCCATTCCAGCACACCACTGGTAGAGGATAAACAGATGTCTGGCCCTGTCACATGCGTTGTGTGAAGGGTATATCAGTAGTCCTAGGGTTGAAGGAGATACGGCTTGTGAATGTTTAGAGTACATTCAATACAAGTGGTCATCATATTCCTCATTCATTCATTCATTTAAAAATTGTTGAACATTTACTATTGTGTTAGGTACTATTCCAGGCACTAGAACTTGCAGCTAAATATTAAGCAAACAAACAAAAGAACATAGAGATCATCATTACTTAATTATAAATTGTAGTATCTGTTATGAAGAAAATACAGGGTGTTAAGAGAGTATAAGAGGTGGGAATGAGTGATTTGGGAGTGGTTTCTCTAAAGAATTAATATTTCAACTGCTACCTGAAGGATAGATGAGCAGGTGAAGGACAGGGGCAATCGCAGAAGAGGGGACAGTGTGTGCAGAGGGCCTGAGGCAGGAAAGATCTTGACCGTATAAGGAAGTAAGAGAAGGGCTGTGTAACAGAGAGTTACATGGGAGAATGGAAGGAAGGATGATTTGACAGACGGGCAGGACTCAGATGACACAGGGCCTTGTAGACCATGTTCAAAAGCTTGGGTTCTAGTTTAAGTTCAAAGGGAAATGATTTCTTATTTTCAAGCCAGGAAGTGACATAGTTTGATTTCTGTTTTAAAAATATTACTATGATTGCTGTATGAGAAATGGATTGGTGGGTAGGGTGGAGGTAAGGGCAAAATTAGAAATGTGGAGATCAATAAGGAAACTATGGCAAGAAAAGAGGTGAAGTGTGATGGTGGCTTGGCCTAGGGTAGTAGCACTGGAGACTGAGTAAAGTGAACACACTTGACATAGGTATTGGAGGTGGAGTCAACAGGACTTGATCAGGGAGCAATCGAATGAATGGAGTTGCCATTTACCTGAGTGGGGCATATTAAGAGAGTGTCTTTTTCTTGATGCGAGAGAGATATCCCAACATTCAAAGGTCAATTCAAGATGGATAAGCCAGTAAAGAATAGAGGAGGGATGTCCTCTAAAAGAAAAAAAAAAAAAAAAAAAAAAGGAGGAAAAGCCAAGAGAGTAGATGTGTTATCAGGGACGCCAAACTCACAGTCTTTCAAAGACAAGGGAGACAGAACTGTGTCTCAAGCTGCTAAAATGTTGAGGAAGGTGAGAAATGAAAGTCTCTGTTAGCTTTAGCAATAAAGAAGCCACTGATGACCTTCATAACCAGTATTGTTGGTGGAGGGGTAGAGGTGCTGAAGGCAGGCTAGCAAAAGGGAATAAATGCAGATGGCAACTCCTCAGAGAAACTTCTCTGTGAAGGGGAGCTGAGGGGGAGCGCAGACCCTGGAGGAGGACATGGCGTAAATGGAGGCACATTTTTTTTTTTTTTTTTGAGATGGGTATACCGTGACATATCTGAAAGCTCGGGAAGGATGAGAAGGATCTGCAAGACAGGGAAGGATGAAAGATGGCAGAAGAGAGTCAAAGGTGCGAGTGCTGGAAGGTGTCAGGTGGGGCGGGAACCCATCACACACGCAAGGATGAACAGTTGATAGCCCTCCCCCACCAGTATGACTTAGAGACAGTTTTCCAAAGGAGTGGCTAAACCACTTATGTTATCTAAAGAGAGATGAGAACCTGTTAATCCGTATTATTTTCTTCTCAAATTCCAAGATTTAGAGTGCAATTAGAATAAAGCTGTTTGGCAGCCTGATGGATCTGTTTTGTTCAGCATTATTTACTTGTCTCTCACCTGTTTTCCTGTTTCAGTAGAATCCAGCAATATAATCTAGGGTTTGTATGCTGGGCTTGTCATGAAGTAATGGAGATTCTCTTAATTCCTCATGTTGACGTGGATCACATTCTTTGGGATGGGAGACTGAGGGCATTGCTAGGGGGCTGGTAGGTTTAGTAGAGAAAAAGTAAAGGAATTCCCTTCTGAGACCTTCCACTTTCTCTAAAAATTATAAGGCAAGGTCATTAACTTAGATGGAGGGGACTAGACAAAATAATTGATGATTCCAAGAGAAAGGATGGGATCTGACACAGACACTGTAGAGAGTGGGAGGTGGAGTTCATTTTTTTCAGAGTAACGAAAAGCAGTAGAGTTCTTTGCAGTAAATCTTCACATTTTCTCAGACCCATTCCTCTCCATGCAGGGATTAAATTTCTGTTGTTGGGCCAGTTGTCCGAGAGGCACTTTTTCCTCCAGTTGGATGGGATCTCTGGAAAAGTATGTACATCTTCTCCAAATCAGGTATGTTGGTCTCAGTGATGTGTATTCATGGGCTTTCCAAGAGGCACTCACCATTCGCTCTTCTGTCCTCCTCACACATCCCCTCTATGCTCCTCTGGACCCCTCCTCCATGGTTTTATCTCATCTCTTCGGTGTCAGACTCTAGCTTGCAACTGCTTCTCAAAGCATCATCTGAGGGATTGGTGCTCACCTGGGAAGCATTTATTCCCCCTTGTGAAAGGAAAAGGAACTCACACCAGAACATGAACGAACTGTTGCTAAGTGTGCTGTTCAGCTAACATTGGTTTCAGTGCAAGATCTTCTCAATGAAGGGGGTGCTTGGGTGGCTCAGTCAATTAAGCGTCCTACTGTGGGTTAGGTTATGATCTCGCAGTTTGTGAGTTCGAGCCCCGGCATCAGGCTATCTGCTATCAGCACAGAGGCCATTTCAGATCCTGATCCTCTGTCTCCCACCCTTTCTGCCCAGTTCCCTCTCACGGTCTCTGTTTCTCTCAAAAATAAATAAACATTAAAAAAAAAAGTATCGGGGCACCTGGGTGGCTCAGTTGGTTAAGCATCCGACTTCGGCTCAGGTCATGATCTCACGGTCTGTGAGCCCGAGCCCCGCGTGGGGCTCTGTGCTGACAGCTCGGAACCTGGAGCCTGTTTCAGATTCTGTGTCTCCCTCTTTCTCTCTCCTCCGCAGCTCATGCTCTGTCTCTCTCTTCTCAAAAACAAATAAACATTAAAAAAGCATTTTTAAGAAAAAGTGCAACACTTAAAAAAATTTTTTTCTCAATGAAGGAAGCATCTCATTGATTTCCATTGTGATGCAATGGAAATCCTTTTCTGTCGGAGACCACCACAGACAGTTCCCTGAGCAGTTCTGTGCAGTGGTTTCTAAACTACAGATCACGGTCCATCAGTTGGTTGAGGGCAATCAGCTCTTTAAGAGACAGAGAGAGAGAGAGAGAGAGAGAGAGAGAGAGAGAGAGATCAGAGTAGAAAATATCAGTGTGCATTATACGTAATAATTGTACATGTAATGATGAATGTTCCATGAAATTTTTGTTTCATTCACATATATATGGAAGTGTGTTTGTGGGTCACTACGAAAAATGTATTTCTCACTGTAGGTCAAGGTCCAAAACATTTGAGAAACACTAGTTTCCAGTACTTCCTATTACAACAAAACCTTCTTGAGCCTACTTCTCCCCTCCCTTGCTCAGGCTGTTTCTTCTCTGTAGCCACCTAAGGAGCTTCCTTTCCAAGCACAAATGTTCTATGCTAAATCCCAACATAAAGAACAACAGTGACATTTCCTAGTTCTCTTGTCTGTCACTAGAGAAGAAACAGAGTTTCTCATTTTCCCAGAGTTAAGAAATTATTTTGATTTGTGTTTCTGCAGCAAAAATGTGCTAAAAAAAAAATGTTGCATAAGATTGGTCAGGACAGACATTCAAAGTCTCGTATTATAGTCTGAGAAGAGTTTAGGAATACAAAGCTAAAGATATCTTTTTCTGATTTGGGAATAGCAAAGCTTACCTTGTCGTTCAGTGTCCAAACAAGGGAGGATCAAAGTTTGGAGGCAGGTAGGGCAGCAGATAAACAAAAGTTGCTGCTACTCAAAATTTCAGATTAACAACACCACTTTTTTTTTTTTTAGTATAACTATGTCTGATTCAATATTTGGAGTAACAAAACATATTAATTTTTTATCTAAAATTTAAATTTAACAGGGCATCTTGAATTTTTATCTTCTGAGTCTGGAAATCCTAATGAGGTGGGAAGTTTATACATTTTGGGGGAGGGGTCCTCTTTAAGTAAGAGAATACCAAAGTACTTTGAAAAAATGAAGGATCTCTCCCAACAGCTTGGAAAAGACTATGAAAGCGAGGGGCTCTGATACTATGCTTCATGAACTTAATGGGAAATTCTCTCTGTGTCATGTCCCGATGTAAGGAGGAAACCTTTTTGTCAGCCCTAAGGAACGGCAAATAGAGAGCAACTTCTACCCCATTTGAGGATGGAGAATTTTTTTTTTAATTTTTTTTTCTTTTTGTTCAACATTTATTTTATTTTTGGGACAGAGAGAGACAGAGCATGAACGGGGGAGGGGCAGAGAGAGAGGGAGACACAGAATCGGAAACAGGCTCCAGGCTCTGAGCCATCAGCCCAGAGCCCGACGCGGGGCTCGAACTCACGGACCGCGAGATCGTGACCTGGCTGAAGTCGGACGCTTAACCGACTGCGCCAACCAGGCACCCCGGGGATGGAGAATTTTAATGGCTGTCAGAGCATCTGATATTGGAGGAGAAACAGGTGCTCCCTGTTCCTATCAGATGATGAAGGGAGGGAGGGAAACGGGAGGGAAGAAGGAAGGAAGATCCAGAAACTCATAAATACAGAATCCCAACAACAAAACCCTATTCGTTTCCATGCACGTGGCTCGAAACAGTGGCTTTTCAAAAATATGATTTGCTTACTTCTGGGGTCAGGAAGAGTTTGCCATCTGTACACAGCATCGAAAGCTTTGAGAAGATAATCTTTCAGGCTCAACTTCCCTATAACCTTTCCCTAAATACTTTGCCTGAGAACGTCTCTGCTGTCACAGTCTCCTGTTACCTGCATCTTCATGACAGACACTCTCCCATGTGAACAGAAAGGCACACTAATCACCTTTAATGCTACCAAGCCCTTTGCTCTAGGAGTAAAAACAAATGGTCAACTCAAGCACACATCCCTCCGAGGGAGGGTCCCCTGGCAGGAAGCCAAGAAGGGTTGGATGAGAAATATTGAAGAGTGCAGTGGTTTTATGTCATCCAGGTGACACTCTGTTCTCTCTCATTCTCTCTCTCACACTTAGGAGAAGGTTGTCAAGGGGAAATGCATATTAAATAGGGTAGCTGAAGTTTTTAAATTAATTTTTTTTTCTGACACAAAGTATTCCTGAGTTCCTTATTAGTTTGATAAGGAGGACAACCTTTGTCAATTAGTTTATGTGGTAGATACTGTCAATAGATTGTACTAAATCTGTAACTTCAAGGTTTTGTTGAAAAGATCTTGAATGCGCATAGACAACATACTGTATGTCAGAAACTACATCCTTTGCAACTACAAAAATGCATGGTAAAATTTGTTAATTTAAACTGTCAGAGGGGTGCCTGGGTGGCTCATTCGGTTAAGCGTCCAACTTCAGCTTAGGTCATGATCTCGCGGTTTTTGCAGTTTGTGGGATCGAGCCCTGCATTGGGGTCTGTGCGTCGGGGTCTGTGCTGACAGCTCAGAGCCTGGAGCCCGCTTTGGATTCTGTGTCTCCCCTCTCTCTGACCCTCCCATGTTCATGCTCTGTCTCTCTTTGTCTCTCAATAATAAATAAACGTTAAAAAAAATTTTTTTTTAAAACTGTCAGAGGTATATAGTTTTTCATAATTCTTCAAGCAGGTATAGGAGGAAAACATTTCGAAGAAATTGCCATGGACTTTGTTGTATTTTAGTGATGCTTCCTTTATTCCAAGGCTGCTCTCATTGCTCATGTCAGTGATCTGATAAAGGGAGCTGGAGAGAATCTTCTTAGGGGAGGCTGAAGTTAGTTGTGTATCTGAGGACTGGGTTGAGCTTATAAACTTGGACAAGCCCATCCTGACCTGTAATGGCATAGCACATCTCTATTGTTGTGATATAAAGCATCTCCGTTTGCTTTTGATTCTGATATTTAGAAGCATTCCACGGAAGTAAAAGGACACCAGTGATACCTTTCTCTCTCTAAGCATGATGCCAGTTGGCTGTGGATGCCAGGAATTGCCGTGGTTCTGTGCTATCTTGGGTCCCTTTTTATGTCTTCAGATTGCACAATGTGAGATTTAGAATGAAGACGTTCCATAATAGTAAAGGATCCCTTTGCTGAAAGGCTTCTTGCTCCTTGCCTGGTTGGCTTTACACCTAATGCAGCCCCTTTCTGGCTAGGATTCCACCAGGAAAATAATAGCCACTTCAGATAGGGCACGCTTCGTTTCTGGCACTGCTGGACCCCTGCAGCATGCCAACTACACAATGAAACATGAAAAAATTCTACGTGGTTATATTTGAAGAGACTGAAGTCAGCCTGCTTTCTGAGAGCCAAATACCAAGAGGTTTATAAAACCAATGAAACAGAGGACCTTGTGCCCCAATGTGCCTGGATTGTCACTAGGTTGTCAGGGAGTTTCTGTGAGTACTTATTGCGCTGGCTCCACTTGACCTTAGTAGACTTGTGAGGACACCAAAAGTCAATTAAAAAAAAAAAATCAATACTATTAATGGACCATTAGCAAATGGTCAGGCTTAAAGTAAAAATGTCCAGTGTGGCTTACTGCCTATTATCCAAATGCAACTTTTGAAATTTGTAATCATTCAATATGTTTCTCCAATAGGATTGTGTCCTAATGAGTTATTGGGGGAGGAAAGAAATCCTGGTGTACTGAAAAAAATGGAAGCTTTGGTGTCAGACAGACTCTGATTAAAACCTTGGTTATTGGGACGCCTGGGTGGCTCAGTTGATTAAGCGTCCGACTTCGGCTCAGGTCATGATCTTGCAGTTGGTGAGTTAGAGCCCTGCATCGGGCTCTGTGCTAACAGTGTGGACCTGGAGCCTACTTCAGATTCTGTGTGTGTGTCTCTCTCTCTGCCCCTCCCCCACTTGCACTCTGTCTCTCTCAAAAATAAATAAACACAAAAAAACTTTTTAAAAACCTGGTTATTAAATCTCTTTGGGTTGCAGTGTACTTATTTGTAAAAAAGAAAAAAAAAGATTATCTCTATCTATGGTCATTATGGGGATTAGAGAAGATGTAAGTAAATCTTTGGCATAGTCCCTGATGCATATTGAGGATTGATAAATTACTGCCACTGCCCTTATGCTAATAATAATAATAATAATAATAATAATAACAACCATAGATGAGGTGTCAAATTTGCTTAACCATATTGAGAATCTAAAAGAGAAGCACAGTTGAGATAAGCAATGAAGAGATATAATATTATGGAGAAAACCATAATGACTAGGTTTCCTTCATTTTCCGTTTCAACATGTATCACATTTACTGAGAAGAGAAACTATCATTTGGGAATGAAGCCCAGAGAGTAACTTCCACAAGGAGGGCACATGTCCAAATCACATCTGGCCTGGGAAGAGATTCAAATTTTAACATGCACTTCCAGGGGCCAAAAACTTTTCTTTCTTCCTACCGCTGGGTAACATGATAGAAATATAGAACAGCTGGTGATTGCCGATCTGCTCATCAGGAAAAAGCAAGTCAAAAAGGAGGCAGAAACATTCTATGAATGGAGTTCCTCATTTCCCTTGGTATAAACTCGGAGCTGAGCACCTTCCCGACTGAACACCCTCCTATCACTGTAAATCTCTTCATCAGTGTGGCTTATTATTACCAGGAATTGGGACTGATTCACACTACAGACCCAATAAGGAAATAACTGGTTTGCTGAAATTTCCAGCAAACTAAAGCAAAGGAAAGTGCCTACTCAAACTTCTATCTCCATAAAAATAAACTTAGTGAATGATTCTGAACCTTTCAACTTACTGAGGAGATCTAAAATCGGATCAATATATTTTCTAAATGGCACCCCCCCAAAAAAATTAACTATAGTTAGTTGGTCATTGAGGATGTTGTAGTAAATATATTGGTGGTCCCTGTGTTGTGCTGATAAATGTTTACCAATGGGCTCTCCAGGGGCAGGTGTGTGTGTGTATATGTATGTATATATATATATATATGTATAATTATACATACTGTATATAGTATATGTGCTACATGTATCAGTACTTTACATGATAGATTTTACTAATATAAAGGGTGTGTAACACCAAACTTATAAGTAATAATAAAATATACAATATTTTTAATAATTTATATATATATATATTTTTTTTTTGAGAGAGAGAGACAGAGACAGAGACAGAACACGAGTAGGGGAGGGGCAGAGAGAGAGGGCGACACAGAAACCAAAGCAGGCTCCAGGCTCTGAGCCGTCAGCACAGAGCCAGATGCGGGGCTTGAACTCACAAACCGCAAGATCAGGACCTGAGCCCAAATCAGTTGCTCAACCAATTGAGCCGCCCAGGCGCCCCTGCAGTATTTTTTATTGTGAATTTCATAAAACCAATTGATTCTCACAGAATGCTTTTGTTGATTTTTTTTCTGAACTCCTGTACCCATGATTATTCTATGGTTGCTGGTAAAAAATGAATGTAACTCTGACCTGAACGTTGGTTGCTATGCTCATTTATGTTAATTTATAATATGGAAGTGAAACAAGGAAGATTTTTGTCAAAACTTCACTCATTTATCAATGATGCAAATGACTTTGCTGCTTCAAATAATGGCTTTTGAAACCTGGAAGACCATTTCTTCAGTATTTTGTGCTATTCACAATATAATGGCTACAGGTAAAACACATTTTTAGTTCTAATATGCATTGATAACATTTTCTCCATCACTTTCTTAAATGATAATCAGCCAAGCCATAAATCAAGCCCTGATTTGTATCATTTCACTGTTTCCATGGTGTAAATACTCATACCATGGCTCTTTTCAAGTGGTCAGTATGATATCACTGAATACAGGGTTGAGAGTGCACAGTAGCTCTCCATTACGTAGTATTTCTACCATACAGATACAACTGTAAATAACACCAAAAGCATAGATAATAGTGTGATGTAATAAAAATAATTAGGAAGTAGTGACTTTACCTTTCCTTTAATACACTTTATTTTTTCATGTTTATTTATTTATTTTTGAGAGAGAGAGAGGGAGAGAGAGAGAGAGAGAGAGAGAGAACAAGCAGGAGAGGGGCAGAGAGAGAGGGAGAGAGAGAGAATCCCAAGCAGACTCCAGGCTTAGCATGGAGCCGAACAGGGGCTCGATCTCATGAACTGTGAGATCATGACCCGAGCCGAAATCAAGAGTCAGACACTTACCTGAGTGAGCCACCCAGGTGCCCCTAATATACTTTAATTGAAAGCTTATTATAATTTAATTTTTGATAATGATTGTGTTGGACCCTAGCGCTCAAAATTCCTAACTTTAACAGTTGGCTCTTACAAACCTGCACAAGGCAGCCCCAGTCCACCACTGATCGTCTATCCGATGCTCATCCTCCTTTCTTCCTTCTTTTATGTTCAAATATCTCACCTCCTTCATCATCACCATACATGACCTTGAGGAAACTGATATTGTCCTCAGTTCTGGGGCAATTTGCAGCCCATCATGGCAATCCCATCTCCTCGCATAGTTGAAGAAATGCCATGTAACTCAATTCTGTCTAATTCCGGTGTGAGGTGGTCTTCTGAAGAAGACTTATTCTGAAGAATAAGTTTCCACATTCCCGTAGGCACTTATTCTCTCCAGATATTGTCATAACTTAAGGGGCTCAGGAATGGTCACAGCCATTCTCCTACTGGCCTGAAGATGAAATCAACTCATAAAAGAAGGCGGAGCATCACAGAGAGAGGTGGAGCTGAGACCCCAAAATGCCAAGCTTAGAGCCCGCCCTATGGCTGGTCCTCTAACTACATGAGATAAGAAATGTCCTTCTTGTTGAAGCTAGTTTGAGCTGGAGTTTTTATTTGCAGCTGGAAGGAGTTTGGGAAGCATCTAATATAAAAAGTATATGATAAATTAGCCTCTTCAGAAGCTCAACTCCTGAATAGGGGATGAGAGTAACTCACAGGAAACAAGGAAACAATCCAATACAGATTAGAAATATCTGTTTTTTACACTGTGTGGCACAGACTCTTAATTTAACAGTATTTTAGAGAAAAGTTTGGCCAGCAAAATTAGAGTCACCATCGATCCCTTCATGGGGGAGTTGGGGTTTGGCTCAGGTCATAAAGAATGAGTGAGGTTTGAGAAAAGGGAAATAATATTTCAGATGACCTGGGAAAGATAAATGGAGAGACTCCTAAGAATGCCACCCAGAGTCCAGTTGTGTGGGCTACAAGCATTCTTAGGGTCAAAGAATATATCTCCTCACTTTTTTTTAAACCAATTTGACAATAAATTATATTAAAAAAAAGAAGCTGTGCATTTCCCTCTAAAGGAAGAACATTCAGCATGGGGTAGACAATGAGTTGCAAGCAATACACAATAATAACTCTTGGAATGCTGGGGACTCAGTTGAGGAGGAAATTAAGTCTGCCTGGGGGTAGTAGAGGTGCTCAAAGAGGTCTTCCCATAGGCGGTGCCACTGAAATTTTGTGTAGAAGGATGGGGAGACAGAGGAGAGGGGTCTCTATGGGGTCAGAATATAGGATAGAATATGGGAGGCTGTCTGTGGCACATTCAGGAAAGAGCTTGCATAAGGACAAGAAAACCACGCCTCACTGAACACTGTCCTTGGACACAGTTCCTTCACTCACTTCAAGAAGCTTCCCTGAAATGGACAACGCGAAATTCTTTTTTTCTCTATTCTCTGGATCACAGAGAGCAAACAGCAGTAGCCTTTCAAAATGTGTCCACCTGAAGGACAGGGTTGCCACTCATCTCCTTTGATGTCTCAGTGCCTTATAGATGCCCTGAAAGTGTCTGGGAACCACAGACATCCCCAGACCAACTTGGAGAACCATGCCATCTAGAACCTCTTGCAGGCATGCAGCAGGCAATGGAATGCCCACAGCAGCCGTGTTGTGACAAGAATACCTGAACCTCTAATTTGTGTTTATTTATACACTGGCTACCCTTTACGGGGATTTTTGTTAGTCCAGACACATTTTTTGTAAAGTCCTTGGAATTTTGAAGAGTATGGTATTACAGATATGCCTAATTTCATTCTCTTCTCTTGTTCTCTTCCCCTGGTCCTCTTGATGCTTCCTATATATTCCAACCTGTCAGAGCCCACTCAGGTGGCATAATGGGATGGATACACTCCTGCTTTAAGCCGGGCTACTCTCTCATATCTAACTGGCAATTACCTGTACTTTTTTTTCCTCTTTAAGCCAAAAAGGAGAATCCATAGTTTCCCCTGCTACAGTATTTATGCCTTTTTACTCTCACCATTTGAGAATCTTTCCCCACTTTTCACCCAGGTCCCTACTGTTGATGTATATGACCATTCTTCTCTTATCCAATCCTCAACTGTTGACTTTCACTTATAAAAAAATCTCCTCACGTACTGAAACCCTCTGGCAAATCTCTCAAGCATATATGTGACCTAAGTGTAAGGCAATTGCATTGTTTTTAAAATCCTCTTCAAAGGGGGTGCTGGACACTTAACAATATCCAGCAGAAGGAGTTGTGAGGAGGCTGTGACAGGTCCAGAAGGAATAAATGGGAAGAGGGCACTGATGAGTCTTTGGGACCACGGTTCTCCTTGCTTGGTTCCCTGCCCTCTGAGAGGCATGTATTTTTGGATGCCACTTACTGCTTTGCTCAAGATCATGAACCAATTAATTATGAAGACAGAGGGCTTGAAATGAGAAAGACAAAGACAGAAGCATAAACCATAAAACCCTCAGAACCAGCGATGATATTTATCACAGATTTCTTCTCAACATCCAACATAGAAATAGCCTACTTTCTTCAAGATTTCAACATAGCCTATTGCACACCAGGAACGGTCTCATAAATTGGCTTGAATTAATATCAATATTTCTTTTGGCTTTGCCGTTCCCTGACAGCAATATTTCCTCCTTATGTCTACAAAGTATTAGGCATTCACACAGCTACTTAGTTGAGGCAAACACTACAATTTTTCAAGAACAGTTGTTCCTTATAATTGTCAAGAAGTATTTTTAGGTCTCAGAAGGAAACTACCTACCCTTTTTTTAATGACTTGGTTTGTAAATTGGGGAAGTAACCAGGCCAGTCTAGATGCCGGCCTTTATGGTTAATTATGGGATGAGGAATGTCCGAGCATGAGGGCAGGTAAGAATAGTGAGAAGAATTGCAGGGTAAGACATGCAGAAAGATTGGCCTGGGAGGCAGGGGCACATAATGATTCACAGCCTGGGTTTGAATCCCAGGTCTGCCCCTGATCAACAGAGTTATCTAAGGCAAATGATGTGTCTTCTCTGTAACTTGGTTTCCTTATGTATAAAATGGGGATAATAATAGTCCCTACTTAGACCCTTAGTTATTAGAATTAAATGAGTTAATGTTTGTAAAGTGCTGGTACATTTAAAAACTTGTAGGTGTTAAATACATTTAAAACACCAAAAATCTAAGTTGCACCCGACAACTGTCAACCCTTGTGAATTTAAGCAGAAGAGGATATTGGTTAGCTCACTGAATACTTAGGAGGAATAGATGGGTAGTCCACAAAGCTGCTTCCAAGAAGACAGCACAGGCCTGAAGGTAAGGCAGCACAGACATTGCCATTTGCCAATGCCATGTTGCCAGACAAAGGGCGTTGCCACTGGCAACTGGAAGTAGCATCTGCCATTCTTCCCAGAAGGAATTCTGTAGCACCCTGCCTTCTTGGGCTGCCAGCCTCCAATTCCATGTCTGGGGTGAGAAAAGGCTCATGTGTGGGGTGGGGTAGATTAAGGCTCACGTCATAACTGCAAGGGAGCTTATAAAGTTAGAGGTAAGCGCAATTCACAAATTTGAAGAATTCCCAATTTTAGAAATGGAAGACACTGAGAAGTCAAAAAGAATGCTAAATGGGCAAAGGGCACCAAGAAATAAAAGTTAAAGGAATGGTACATGAAAAACAAAACAAAACAAAACAAAACAGGGGCGGGCGCCTGGGCGGCTCAGTCGGTTAAACATCTGACTTCAGCTCAGGTCATGATCTCATGGTTCGTGAGTTAGAGCCCCGCGTCAGGCTCCCTGCTCTCAGCACAGAGCCTGCTTTGGGTCCTCCGTCCCTCTCTCTCTGCCCTTCCCCCACTTGTACTCTTTCTGTCTCCCTCAAAATAAATAAATAAACTGTAAAAAAAAAACCTCAAAAAACCCCACAAAAAAACAAACCAGCAATCCACACATAAGGCTGAACATATCATAGGCTACCTAAAAATACTTATTGATTAAATCTGAGTGAGAAGTTGTTATTAGGGGATGAAAAATGGATATAAGAGAAGATCATCCAGGATTCCTTAAGGAGCTCAGGAAGGGAAAATACCTTGTTTGCAAATAATATGATTGCCCCTGTCGATTTTTCTGTTCTTTCTTGAAGTCTTCATTTCTATCATTCAGGCCCTTCATCTGCTGCAACCGTCCTCCCCTGCTCTCACCCCAAAGATTATTCTGCATCCCATTTTTCTCTCAATCAATTATCAATTCATTTTCTTGCAAAAGCATTCACCCACAATTGAAGTGGCAACTGATATACCATTAATGTGTGAAGTTTTCCAGAGAGCGTGTGCATTTCAGGAGGAAAAACAAAGCCTTCAAGCTCTGGAAAAGTGACAAAAGGTGGGGACAGTATTTTGTGGCAGAGAGCTCTTCCTGTAAAATCACTCTAGCTAAGGAACCTGCCTGCAATGCCAACACAGATCTGCAAAGGGCCCTTCCTCATGCTGAGTGGGTCCAAATGAGGCAGACTCGTCCACAGACGCAAGGCTTCTGAGGGTCAACCACTGAGCACATGCCCACCACAGAGTGCATGTGCCCACTCTCTTCCCTGCAGTCACTGTTTATATCATCCACCTTTTGTCCTATGAAGATACAGCCTTCCCTAAAGCCCAGTTCACCCCATTTTCTCCTCTCCTAAAGATTAAAATAGCACTCTCTTCAATGACCTCAATAATTTAGAACCCATGAATAAGTCATTTTCCCAAGAGACTACAGTAGGACTTCTATTTTTACTCATAGTCTCTCATCGAGCAAAGTGACCTCTCTCAAGAAGCCAATGTTCACACCCGTTGATCTTCTGGCTTCTCAGGGAACATCCCAGGCAGCACTTGCAATGCAGAGTCTTTTCTCAAAGGCAAAGACAGACCAATAGGTGTCACTGACTTCAGAATGTGCATAACCAAACATCAACTTAGGCACATATGCCTTGTTCAGAACTCCTGGAGCCAGTTAGAACATGCTCCAGGAGGGATACTCTCTATAAAGGAGGGGAGCAAATGCTGCTTACAGTGACCTTCCCTGGGACCCTTTCTTCCCTAAGACAACATTTTCTAAACATTGAACCTCAACAGAAGAGCAATACGATAGCTCAGGTGCCTAAACCTCTGGGGTTGCCCCAGCCTCCCAACTATATGCCTCCTTCACTAGCCTTCAATGCACATTCCCTTGCCCCCTCTCTTCTATGTACTACTTTCAGTAAGGTTAGGCACTTACTCTGGGCCAATCCAGTGGTCACTGAGAAGACTCTTCCTCAGGCTTTTGGCCACCACTTTATAAAAATAAGTTTGATTTTTTTTCCTCCAGATTGTCATACCTAGGGATTGTTCTGGTTCCCCTACATTCAAATCATAGGATTCTGTTATAAGCCAGCTGCTGGGTTGGGTGAACTTAAAGATCCCTTCCAATTTTGGGAATCTATAATTCTAAGAGAAAATTGAAGTGTGCCAAGAAGAATTCATTGGGTTTTGTAGAGAGGGAACAGAGAGGGATAGCTTTCCATTTCATGTCAGTGAAGGATAGTGGTAGGAACATTAATGGCCTATGCAGGACTGGATGAGTAGATCTCTCTAGCACAGCAAAGGGTACACTCCAGAAAATCATGAAAAATGTGGTTGAATGGGTAGACTGGGTCAGGTAATTGGATGCCTTGTAAATCAGGCAGAGGAATTCCAAGTTGATGCTATAGGCAAGAAAACACCATTGTCATGATCCTGAGTTGGGGCATACTAGGAAGAACATTGTGTCTTTAAGGTAAGAAACCAGGGGTCATCGCTAGTGAAGGTGAAACTTCCCTCCCATTATACACACAACATAATGAAAATGAACATCCCTGAAGCCTAGATGTGTAGCACAGGGACAGGAGCAGAAGACAGTCCTCTCTCCTTTCACAGTTCTTGTTTGTCTGTAAGCCTCATCTCTCAGATTACGATGATGTGGTTTGCTCAATGTTCCAAAGGCTGCTAATGAGATGCAGCTATAATCTATTCACTCCAGGGGGCGCTTGGTTGGCTCAATAGGTTAAGTGACTGACTTCGGCTCAGATCACCATCTTGTGGGTTCGTGGGCTCGAGCCCCACATAGGGCTCTGTGCTGAACACTTGCACGGAGACCGGAGCCTGCTTCAGATTCTGTCTCCCTCTCTCTCTCTGCCCCTCCCCTGCTCTGTCTCATTCTCCCTCTCAAAAATAAATAAATGTAAAAAAAAGAAATTAAAAAAAATCTATTCACTCCATAGCCATCGCTAGAACCAGAGTATGCTCTTCACCTGCTGCATTTCCCCGGGTGCCCACAGGGGCTGGCACAGTGTGGGTGGAGGGGCTCTGGGGAAGAGCTGTCCTTACCTAGGTAGGTCATCGTTCCTCAGTGGGGAATGGAGGAGACGAGGGCCTCCCCTGCCACAAAGCCAGAATGAACAAGGAAAAATCATGCCGAAGGCAAATGAGAATGTTTGAATACAGAAACAGTTTGAGAACAAAGAAGAGAAGACCAAAGACAGACTTCATTATTTAAAGGGCATCTAACCCAAAGAGTAACCAGCGTTCTGTATAACATCACAGAGAGCAGAACAAGGAAGAATCACTTAGAGAGTAGTAGGACTATAATGTTATCTTCCCAGGTAAGCTTGCTTCCTAGCAAGGGCTGTTAACAGGCCAAATCACCTAAGAAGTCTGTGAAATCTGCCTCTGGGTCTTTAAAAGTAGCTCCAATTTGTATTTTCCTGGGGGAAGGGGAAGAGTGAAGAAATGACATGTTGGGAGATGAGAAGGTGCACTAGCCAGACTTTCAAAGAGTCTAATCAAGTAATCACGTCTCTTTCTTTTTAGTTGAATTAATTTAACCCAGTTCATATTTATCGAGCGTGGTTAATATCTGGGGTGTTTTTTTATGTGTGCTCCTGTCCTTATCCCTTCATTTTCTATGTTTGCAATTCTCCCAGGCCCATCAATCTGTCTTTAGAAGGCCACACAAAAATCAACCATGCTTCCACATTCTGTGAAGTCTTTGCCTAATTTAAACAGCTGAACATAAATTGTACTGTATTCTTTACTGTTGGCCAAGTGTCGGTTTTAAATCCCAACTCATGGCCAATTCAAGAGGGTAGAGTCAATATCTTATACTTTGTCCTTTTCCCTTAGACTTCTGTGCAGGATGCTGCAGTTTAATAAATGTTTATTGATTGATAGCCAAGGAAATGTCAAATAAGTTGTATACAGTAGATTTATATTTATTGAGCATCGATATGTGCGAGGTGCTTTACAATCCCTACTTAGCAATTTTTAAAAATAGTAGCAATTTTTAAAAATAGTACCTGGGTGACTCAGTCGGTTGAGCGTCAGACTGGCTCAGGTCATGATCTTGTGGTTCATGGGTTCGAGCCCTGCATTGGGCTCTGAGCTGACAGCTTGGAGCCTGGAGCCTGCTTTGGATTCTGTGTCTCCCTCTCCCTCTTTGCCCCTCCCTCATTTGTTCTTTCTCTCTCTCTTTCAAACATAAATAAATAAATAAATAAATAAATAAATAAATAAATAAAAATAATTTATTTTAAAAAAACACTAGCATTTTTAGAAAATAGTCTCTTAGTGTAACTTAAGATTTTGTTAGCCAAATGTTTCATCACAAGCAAAATGTTGGTTACTTAGAACATGATCATATACAACATGATCATGTACAAACTACCAGTAAACACAATTTAAAAGCTAGATTCCTAAATGCAGAAAGAAAGAGTAGGAGAAGAAACTGTATTTGAAAGTTGAGTGGAAGAAATCTTGATTGAAAAAAGATAATATCAAGGAATATTGCATATATAGAGCACATTAACAGGACAGTCTGTCATGACACTTGCAGTTAGGTAAAAGAAAAAAATAAAGTAAAATGGAAGCCAAGGGGACAGCAAGAGTGTTGGTTCAGGACCAGCAGTCAAATGCATACAGTAGTGGGCAGCTTTGTTGTCTGGGAAAATCAACTTAGAGACTTTTGATGAAAAGCTGGTCTAGAGTCTTAGGAATCTATGGACAAATTCCCAGGAATTATGTTTTGTTTTGTTTTTTTTTAATTAATTTATTTTTTTTGAGAGAGAGAAGAAGAGAGAAAGAGGGAGAGAGAACAAGTGAGTAAGCACAATCTAGGGAGGGGCAGAGAGAGAGGGAGACACAGAATCCAAAGCAGTCTCCAGGCTCTGAGCTGTCAGCACAGAGCCCGACACGGGGCTTGAGCTCACAGACTATGAGATGATGACCTGAACCAAAGTTGGATGCTTACCCAACTGGGCCACCCAGGTGCCCCAAGAATGATCTGATTTAAAATGAAAGAAAGAAACAATCCACTGTGGTCTAGAGATATGGATGACTTAAACCCAAATGGATAGAAGTTAAGGATTAGTAGAAAGTATGACTTGATTTCTTTAAATATTTCTCCTTACATATCATTCTTTAAAATATAGCATTTTTAAATGTGTCAGATTTAATTTGAGGAAAAAAGAAATGGCTGCTGAGTAGAAGACCACGACAGTCTCTCCATTAACCTGGTTGACAAAGTAATTAAAGTTAGGAAGTCTCGGTACTATGGTTGATAAAACTGCAAAACATTTTAACCCCACATCATCAATGGATTGCAATTTAACGATAAATTAGACTGCAATCAAATACCCAATAATGACAGGGAATACTTTAGCCTTCAGTGATGCAGAGGCCCTAAATAATTATGCAGGACCCTAGTTTTAAGAAACTTCACTTTAAGCCATGAAAACCTGGACATTTGAATTGTCTGGTTATTTGGACATAATCACAATCTTATCATAGACCAAAAAATGAATAATGAGGAGGCAGAATTTAGACACCTGACATACTTTCCCTATTTTCCAGGAAATAAGAATGTAGCTATCCTTGAGTTTTTTGTACTTTTACCTTGTTATTAATGACAAATGAAATAATATTTGAGTCTTTCCCAGTCATATTATCTGCAGTTCCCAGATCCTTTCACATCCTGGCACAGATGGGAAATAATAAAAATTAATAATAATAATAATATCAGCAACAACAACATGTGAATGCACCCTGGAATAATGGAGGGGGCTGCTGGGGCCCTGGCCTCCTAGTGTCCCTTCCTGCTGGCTTGGGGGCAAAAGCGACCTGCGTCTTTGCTCACCTAGAACCACCTGTGGCACCCTGGCAGTGAAGTTCTGGAGATGGCCGGTTTGGGGCCACTTCACCTGTGGTGTCTGTCCCCTAGCTATCCTGAGCACGTGGTCTTCCAGCATTCTCATGCTCATTGAACTTGGCACCTTGGGTGAGTAGAAAGGACATGAGCAGCCTCACGGAAAAGAGGAAAGGAAGAACCGGCGTGCGTTCCCAAGTGGAGTGAGCCGAGACCGTCGTTTGTAGGCAGCAGCAGCTGTCATCCTCAGGGAATTTTGCTGACAGTATGAGAGCGGGGCATGATGTCACAGGAACCCTGGCTTGGCCAGAACAGCATGGTGTCCCAGGCAGCTGATCTGTTCATCCAGATTGAAAAGATTTCTTCTCCTGCTGCTCTCCCACCCTCCCCTTCTCCCTGCCAGTCTGAGTGATAATTGTAAAGCCATGCAGTTCCTTTCAGAAGTAGGCCGTGGGATCCAGGGCTGGGTGTTTTCATCGCTGGCATGTTGCAATTATCACTGAGGATGGCTCTGATGACAGCATAATACATGTGGTGTTTTGTGCTAAAAAAGTCAATGCCAACGGCTTAAAAAGCAAAACTTGCCAGCAATCCCAGCTCAGTTTCAATATGACATATGATCTGTGTGGGCCCTGATTCATGGTCACCTTTATCACCCTCCAGATTATTTCTAGAAAACAGTTGATAGATCTCATTCTTGGGAAGCAATATAAGAGAAATTCTTCCCTACTCAGGAACTCTTATGCTCTTAACAGAGTGACAAAGGGATACTTTATACATGTGTCATGTCAGTGTTTAGAATTCAAATTTATCTGAACTTAAGAGGAATTTGCTAGCCTCAGAATAGGACTTTAAGAATATCTGAACCCAGGGTGGCTGGGTGGCTCAGTAGCTTACATGTCTGACTCTTGATTTCAGCTCAGGATATGATCTCATGGTTCCTGAGATCAAGCCCCATGCCAAGCTCTGTGCTGACAGCACAGAACCTGCTTGGGATTCTCTCCCTCCCTCTCTGTCTGCTCCTCCCCAGCTTGTGTGTGTGCTCCTGCACAGGTACTCTCTCTCTCTCAAAATAAATAAAATAAACTTAAAAAAAAAAAAAGAATCTACCACATAGTAGCTGTGTGATTTGAGGAATTTGAGTTAACTTTCTGACCCTTACTGTCAGAAAAAAAAAAAAAAGTGTAGTAATATCCACTTTATAGACTTGTTAGAATTACATGACAAAATATCGGTAAAATGCTTAGCACAAAGCCTGGTCCAATGGAAATGCTACATAAAAAACAGTTGTTGCTATTGCTATATTTGTAGATGTTATTACAAATACCCCTCTGGCTTTTAGGAAGGGAACTCTGTAGAAGAAAATTATTATGTGTGATTGCTAATTCTTGGTACTGACCAAATCACGTGACTACCATATAGTTAATTAGAATCATGTTTCTAATTAAGATGTTGTTTTTTAAAAAAAACAACAACATGTTTTTGTTGTTTTAATTTTCTTTTAATGTTTATTTGTTTTTGAGAGAGAGAGACAGAGTGCCAACAGGGGAGGGACAGAGAGAAAGGGAAACACAGACCCTGAAGCAAGTTCCAGACTCTGAGCTCTTAGCATGGAGCCTGGTGCAGGGTTTGAACTCACAAACAGTGCCATCATGACCTAAGCTGAAGTCGCATGCTTAACTGACTGAGCCACCCAGGTGCCCCTCCAGTTGTAAACTCTTCAAAAATCTTGATATGTAATGTTAGTGAGGAGCTTGAACATCGACAACAAAATAATAATCTTAAACAAGAAGAGGACAATTTGGAATACAACCCCCCTCCACTAGTGCAATCCCAAACTTGAAAATTTCTTCACAACACCAAGAAGTTTAAGTATTCTTTAGCTGGACAAGTTAAAAAATGAATATAATATACATTTAATGTTGACACAAAAAAATTTTTTTCATTAAAAAAATGTTTAACGTTCATTCATTTTTGAGAGACAGAGAGAGACAGAGTGCAAGCAGGGTAGGATCAGAGAGAGAAGGAGACACAGAATCCAAAGCAGGCTCCAGGCTCTGAGCTGTGAGCACAGAGCCCGATGCAGAGCTCAAACCCAAGAACCATGAGATCATGACCTGAGCCAAAGTCGGACGCTTAACCCACGGGGCCACCCAGGTGCCCCTAAGTTGTTTTTTTTTTTTTTAATTTCAGAGAGAAAGTGTGTGAGAGCAAGAAAGAGAAAGAGAGAGTGCTCACGCAAAAGCGAGGGAGGGGCAGAGGGAGAGAGAGAATCTTAAGCAGGCTTCATGTTCAGCCTGATGGGGGGCTCACCCCCACAACCTTGGGATCATGACCTGAGCTGAAATCAAGAGTTGGATGCTCAACCAGCTGAGCCACCCCAGCACCCCTAATGTTGGTATTTTCATACCACAGTCTATAGCTTAATCTTTTATATTACTGAACCATCTAAAATAAGTTAACTTTTCACATTACATGACTATTTTATTTATCTAACCGTGAATTGTCAACCTGAAAAGGCTTTGCCTTATCCATTATTCAGCATTAAGCAGCTACTTTTCACTTTGATGTAAGTTACTAATTTATAGACTGCTTTTACCTTAAGTCATCTGGTGACAAAGCACAGTTCCAGATGTAGATTTTGAATATAAGCAGCTTAAAGCAGGAGAATATTTAAGTCAGCTTGATGTTTGCTCAATAATTCATTAAAAGGAAACAATGAAAAGGAAGTGACTGTTAGAAAATATCTTCTTCACAGTCATATTCAGCTATTAATTTTCATTAAGTATGTTTTATGCAATTGCATTAAGAAATCATTATATTTCGGGAACAAAATGGACAATGAATGAAGGCCTTGGTATATTGGCTATTATAAAAGACAGACTCAAAATTCATTTGGAAATCACAGAGCAACATTTTTCCTGTTAACAGATGCAGAGAACACACCCTCAAGAATGCAAGAAATCAAGGAGACCACGTTTACATTATTCCTCCAAATTAGCATTTATCATAATGCAGAGCTTTCAGAGTTTTCCATTCTGTTATTAATTATTCTCCCCTTCTCCTTCTTCTTTCCTAAATACGAAATACTGAGGCAAAAAAATAAAAAGGGGACTTTATCTTTTCTAGTCTCATCATTGTACAGATAAATGGCAGTAGAGGTTAGTGGGTAAGAGTGGAGGCTCAGAAGTCAGCCTGGCTGAGTTCAAATCTCGTATAACCTTGGGAATCACATGGAGAAGGGACTTATTTGTCTGTACTTTTCTTTTCTGAACTATAAAATGAAGCTGTTCACAATATTGGGTTATTGTGAGAAATCGACAGGGCCATGCATGAATGCCAGGTGTTATTCTAAGTGGGAGAAGTGAAGCTGTGAGGGGTTAGGGGATTTGTGTAAGCTTCCTCAGCTAGATGGCAGTGAAATCCAGTCTCTTCACTCCCGTGCAAGACACCATATTCTGTGAGTGAACAGCATGGCAGTGGGCATAGATCCTTTCTGCCTAAACAGCATCCATTCCTTCTTCTTCTGGTAATAGCAGATTGATGTTTCCTTTGGAGAGCCACCCAACCCCCACTCTTAGTCTATGTGCCTCAGCTTTATTTTTGGAGATGAAGGGGGTGTCACTTAACCTAAGCCTGGGCACCCAGAGCCACTCTGACGACAAGGTTTGCTTCAGGGAGGTACATAGGATTCCAGGTCCATGAGATGCCATCCAGGACTTTTGGCAGAAGAACTGGGAGAGAAAAACCCTTGTTCAATAGATGTGACTATTAAGATATGAGCTCAGAGCTCCCGAAGGCCATCCTGCCTCTAAGAAAGTAAAACCTGAATAACAAAGAAGTCAACAGAGATGAAAAGATGGCTTGCAAATGGAGAAAGAAATATTCATGGTGGTATGACTTGAACACTTAGATCAAGTCATACCTGAAGGTAGGGGAGGTCTATCCATGGACATTCCATTTAATTTAATTTATTTGAACCAATAAAGTGGATCCTGTCCCTCGGATTTTGAAAGTTCTGACTTACACAAGCATGTAAAAAAATATACCACATAGTGCTAGCCCCAGGAACAAGGTCGAGTATTTTCTTGTAAGAACATACTCTGAAATACCAATCTGTGTTACAACACAGAGAGCAAATTCAATGGTCCACCCTAATCCATGATATTGTGTTATTGTCTTGGTCAGGTAAGCAACCTTGGAAAAGCAGCAGAGGGTGGGATCTGGAGTCAGACCTGACTTGGAATTTCAGCCCTTCCGCTGGTTAGTTCCTTCTCCTTGGCTGGTTACTTAACCTCCTGAGCCTTAGTTTCCTTATTGGAATAGATTTATTGCAAGGGCACAATGAGATGATGCTTGCAAAGTGCTAAGAATTAAGAACACGATGGTGACAGTAATAAGGATGGCTAATGTTTACGGACGTGTACTAGCCTGTGTTGGGTACTTCGTGGATATTAACTCACTGACTTCTCATAGCGACTCCATGTGTAGAGCCTCCGTTCCTCCTTTTCCAGTTGAGGACACTGAGAGACAGAGAGGTTAAATAATTTGTATAAATCTGGATAGCTAGTAAGTGCTGGAGCCAGAATTCTTGTTTCAGAAGCCAAGCTCATTACAAATTGCCTCTCATTTTGTCCCATAACTATTAGCTGCTAAGATTGCTGCTACTGATAACGGACTCATGGCTAAATTCAAATGTTGACTTAGATTGAAGGAGTGATTTGGAAGCAGGTGGGCCCAAAGTTTCAAGGATTCATGAGACACAGGCCCTTCTCTAGAGGAGTTTACAACATAGCCGGGGGTGTAGTTGGGTGAGAAGAGACAAGTGTTATTTTGGAGAAGTTATGGTAAACTCTCTGAGCCTTGGTTTCCTCACCTGTAAGATGGATTTACATATGTCCCAAGTTTTAGTAAATGTTAAAACACATCATTATGAAGAGCACTCAGCAAGCTGCCTAGGGATCATCATCATTATTTTTATCATCAATATTTTTTCCCAACAATGCCTATAAAAGCAGGTAGCTCATTTTACAAATCCTCACAGAATTTAGCTTTCCTTAGTGATCTCTTTTGGTGGACAGATCTTGCCCTCATGCTTACACAAAAAAAGAAAAAGGAAAAAAAGAGTATGTAAAAAAAATCCCTGCAACCTGAGATTCTGTTTATTAGCTGTCTCCTAACAGCAAGCAAAATAGCTCAGGAAGAGCTTCAGAAGCAGAGTCAGGGAAAATGCACGTTGGTCTCCCTCCTCAGTGGCCTACATCCACTGAGGGTGGATGCAGCCCATGGGAAGTGGCAAACTTCCAGCATGGAAGAGCTGTTCAACAAGAGAATACCAACTCTGCTCACCTGTACAGTTCTTTCAAAAAAAATTTTTTTTTAACATTTATCCATTTTTGAAAGGCAGAGAGAGACAGAGTGTGAATGGGGGAGGGGCAGAGAGAGAGGGAGACACAGAATCCGAAACAGGCTCTAGGCTCTGAGCTGTCAGCACAGAGCCTGACACGGGGCTTGAACTCACAGACCGTGAGATCATGACCTGAGCCGAAGTCGGCCGCTTAACCGACTGAACCACCCATGCGCCCCCACCTGTACAGTTCTTTTTAGGCAAAGAGCTAACTGGGCCTGATTCTCTCCAAATGTGATCTAGATGGCCATTCTTATACTCTTTTTTCTATTCCCTTGAAATGGTCTATATTGGGCTCTGGCTGTGTCTTCACTCCCCACTTCCCACCAGGGCCATTACTTCTCACGTCATGATCACACTCACCTAATCTTTCCAGGCACACTCACACACAGACCCCTCTCCTCACAATGAGCCTCGGATCTTCTCCGTTTCTTACCACCTCCACCCAACTGCCATCTCCTGGAGAGTGGGACTCAGGGACCAAACCTCTGCTCGGCACTGAAAGTGTAAATAAAAGAGGTCTTCGGTCCTGTCGGGCAGAGCAGAACTATAGGAACGACAGGAACCACTTGCAGGATGGATAGAAAAGCAAGAATGGAGTCTATTTGCTTTCAGTGGGTGATGTTTATCTATTCCCTTTTCTGAAGATTCATAGGTGACTTCTGGTCATCCACCATACCCCGGAACCAGATCACAACTCCCCCGAAGACAGAACAGCAAAAGTAAGAGTGGACAGACTTAAAATCAGTGTTGTGCTTATTCATCTATCACAGGAAGGCAAATCTGGTGGTTTTCCCTGCTTGTCTTCATAAAATATTTTCAAGATTTAGAACACTTCAGTAGTAAGAACAAACAACATCAGTAAGTAAAAGTGTCTTATCAGACAAGAGGTCATGTGCTTTAACATAAAGCTTAACAGTTTTCATATATTTTATCTCCTCTTATCTTTTCCTCTTTTTGGTGATAAAATGATAGGAATGAATATTTTCAGATGCTTTATTGTTGATTATTTTAATGTGGAGTTATATATGCTCATTGCAAAAAACAAATCAGACAATACAAAAAAATATGAAAAGTAAAAGATCATACAAGTGATCCCTCCAATCAGTGCTGAGATTTTTCAGACATTTCATTGTACATTTTAACATATATTGCAAAAAAAAAAAAGATCATGTCTTGTAGCCTGCTTTTATCAAGATATTCTTAACATTTTATAATGTTAAAACATGTAGACCTACTTTAAACTTAAGAAAAATTCCTCCATAGTATTCCATTATATGGAGTTACTTGATTTATTTAACCAGTTCCTTACTGATAGACATTTAGACTGTTTTTAAATTTATTTTAACAATGAACAACTCACTGATACATCTTTCAATACTTGTTATTTTCTTAGGATGTATTCCTAGACACTGCAGTAAAAGCTTTTTGAACTTTTAAACTCCTTTGTCAACTATAGATAAATTACTTTCCAGAATTGCCTTCCTTCTGGAATTCCCTGAATTCCCCTATTCAGGGAATAGAATTACTTTCCACTTTTCCATAGATCACAGCATATTCAACGGCCTCGTGAAGATAATTCACTTACTCGGTGAGGTGCCTACATGTCCACCTGTTAATTGAGATGTTTTAGACATGGAGAGACCCCTTAAAATCAGTCCATCCAAAGTCCACTAGTTTTACAAATTGAGGAAGGAATGTGTGTGCTTTCTGAACTCAAGGGCCTCTCTCCTCAGTCCTTTCTTGAATTGGAAGATATTGTCTGAAACTTCATATGGAGCCATCCTGTGTCTGCCGCTTTATAACTCTGGATTTTCTTTCATGGGTCTGTAGTTTTCAGGTAATCAGTCCTTTCCACCAAGGAAAGGGACTTCCACCACTCCCATTATGTAGACCAGTGGTCAGGGTACAGACAGACTCTCAAACCTTGTGTCTTAGAACAATTTTAAAAAATTTTTTTTATTTTTATTTTTTTAAGCTGGAAATGGTTCTCTTTAAGTCTCTTCTGGTCCTAGGATTCAGGGATGCTGTTGAGACATTTCCCTCTTGTATCATATGTGGTTAGTTCCAGGCCCTCCCTGATGACCACTAGGCGTCAGACTTTCCCGTCTCTCCTCCAACTGTGCTGCTTACCCAGTAATTAACTCATTTGCTCAGAGTCATTAGCTCTTATCTAAGGGGACTTCTTTGTCATCATATGAAGATGACAATGATGGTCATTATGATGCACAATCCTCGCAGATTTCATCGGGACTTATTAAGTCTGACTGTCTCCTAGTTACTAGCCTTTCAACAGAGCTCTTCATGGCAAAGCTCAAGACTTAAACCAGAGAAAACTGGAAAAAGGATCCATAATGAGGCTTTTCACTATTCCCAAGTGAACCAACAGAATTCCACTGCCTTTCACTGAATGGACATCTGTACCCTTGTTGCTAGTAGGTCATCAATGTGGAAAGTCCTGAACACCACCCCTCATTCATTGTAAAGACAATAAATTGTCAAAGCTGTCCACAGCAGGCTCTGAATTCTGTACATAACGTGGGTTAAAATGTAACAGCAAAGCATCAACGAAGCATTTATTCAATGCCCAGGCATACAGGGTACTGTACTTAAAGTCCAGAAAAAGGCATTTTCATTCATCCAGTCATTCAATTATTTACTAAGTACTTGACAAACACCTCCATGGATGGGACTGGAAACCCAGTGATGGAAAAAAAAAAAAAAAAAAAAAGGAAATGGGCCAAGTACAACCAGCAAAACACCTTGTGTGGTAACAAGACCACTTCCACACCTCACCCAACTCTGAGATGCTTGGTCCCTCCTGCCTTAGAAGAGGCTGTATAGGTGGAATTAAAACCAAAGCCATGTGTCCCAGCCAAAGTGACTTTCCCTTGCAACTCATGTTACCTTCTTGGAGGTTCTTTGTGTCATGGGCCCAGCACCTTCTCACTTCCTCCTGACAACATTCCTGAGAGAGGGAGACAAATAAGATCCTCATCTCAGACATGGGGGAACTCAGAGAGAAAAGTGGAAAAGGTTCTCAACTCACACAGAAGGACAAAGACTGAACCAGCATTCTGGGCTCCATGAGCTGCGTCACAGGGGACCTCATGAAAATGGTTTTCAATCAAGACACAGAAAATAACACTAAGTACAGTGCCTTTCAGAGAGCAACTATTTAATATTAGGAGACTGATGTATGGGAAAAGAAAGTCTCCTCGTGTGAACTAGTTTCCATAAAACACAGCATCCTGAATATTATGCCTCTGAGGAAGAAAACTCTCATCCTAGAGACAGACATCTTCTCATCATCCTTTCCTGGAGAAAGAAGTACCATTCCCTGACAGGCGCTAACTCACCTGGGAAAATGCATCACTTCTGATTTCCCACAGCATAGGTCAGACTTCTGCAGAATTGCTCAGACAAAACAATGGCCCAGTCCTTGTAGCTCAGATTCACTCAGATCTATTTTAATTTGCCCAAGAAATCACCATTACCAGAGTGCCTCCTCAAATAACTGGGTGTTTCCTGTTTGATTATTTTGAACTTTGATTAATACAGGATTTAAAAAATAATAATGTCTCCATAAGATATGGGTATAAAATAATGACATTTATTCCTCTCTTCCTCTTCATAAACACACACTTTCTCTAAATAAATCAGAATTGCTCCTTTTTTCCCCCCTGCACTTTACTTTGAATTGGTTAAAAAAAAAAAAAAAAGGTATTATTTCCAAAGTAAATAAGCATAACAACAGGGACAAAACAATATCTGCATCTTCATAGTTCACGAGTCTCAGACTTTCCTTCTCAATTTGCATTGCCAGACCTAAATGATCCAATAATAGAATTGTCCCCTACTTCCTAAGAAATGTTTACAGTGGATATGGAAGCCACATTTCTTTCTTTTTCCACAGCTCTTAAAAAAATGGATGTGACAGCATTGATTCACCCATCCAACCCAATGCTAGGGTAGTGCCTCACCTACCAGCCTTGCTCTGGGATGCTGGTGCCCGCAGGTCAGTTCAGCTCTTTCCACATGAGTCATCTGGAAAATCAAACTGGGCAGCTCAGCTCTTGAATAGCCATTCCACTCTTATGAAGATATTTTCTAAATATGCATTCAGCAAACACACTAACTTCACTTGAGAAACAGACTTAGGGTATTTCCTTTGGAGCTGGGATAAAGAGCTGGCTTCTGATGGCACAGGAGGAAGGCAAAACTAAGCCCTGACAAGTACTTTTAAACTGTGAGCATTGAGATATTTGTAACTCTTACTTTCTCAACTAACCACCGTATATTGAGTGCAAGTCATGGAAGGTCTAGAGATGGGAGCCTGCACCCTTATTTGAGACATTAAGAGCTAGACTAGCCATCAGTGGATGAATGGATAAAGAAGATGTGGTATATATATATACAATGGAGTATTACTTAGCAATCACAAAGAATAAAATCTTGCCATTTGCAACTACGTGGATGGAACTAGAGGGTAATATGCTAAGCGATATTAGTCAGAGAAAGACAAATATCATATGACTTCACTCATATGAGGACTTTAAGAGACAAAACATATGAACATAAGGGAAGGGAAGCAAAAATAATATAAAAACAGGGAGGGGGACAAAACATAAGAGGCTCTTAAATATGGAGAACAAACAGAGGGTTACTGGAAGGGTTATGGGAGTGGGGGATGGGCTAAATGGGTAAGGAGCATCAAGGAATCTATTCCTGAAATCGTTGTTGCACTATATGATAACTAACTTGGCTGTAAATTTAAAAAAATAAATTAAACAAAAATTAAAGAAAAAAAAAGAGCTGGACTAGGAACAGAAGTTTCCAGAACACACTCCTACTCAGGAACCTATATCTCCTACATCTTCTCCACTTCCGGTAAAAAGCTAAGAGTGGCAACATCGCTAACAATCAGGGAAATGCAAATCAAAACCACAAGATATCAGCTCAAGTCAATCAGAATGGCTAGTATCAAAAAAAACAAGAAGTACCAGTGCCGGTGAGGATATGGAGAAAAAGGAACCCTTGTACACCGTTGGTGGGAATATACATTGGTGTACCCGCTCTGTAAAACAGTATGGAGGGTCTTCAAGAAACTAAAAATAGAAGTGCCACAAGATCCAGTAACTCCACTTCTCGTGTTTACCCAAATAAAACAAAAACACTGATTTGGAAAGACATGCATCACTATGTTTATTGTAACATTATTTACAATAGCCAAGTTATGGAAGCAATGCAAGTCCATTGATAGATGAATGGATAAAGAAGATGTAGTGTGTGTGTGTGTGTGTGTGTGTGTGTGTGTGTAATATTACTCAGCCATAAAAAATAATGAGATCTTGAGGTATGTGACAACATAGATGGATGGACCTGTAGAATATAATGCTAATTAAAATAAGGCATATGGAGAAAGACAAATACCATATGATTTCACTTATGTTGAATTGAAAAACCCAAACAAACAAACAAACAAACAACTACCACAACTAAAAATAGAAAGAGACTCATAAATACAGAGAACTGGTAGTTGTCAGAGCAGGGAGGGGGGAATGGGTGAAATAGGTGATGAAGATAAAGAGACACAAACTTTCAGTTATAAAATAAATAAGCCACAGGAAAGAAAAGTATAGCATAGGGAATATGGTCAATAACACTGTAATAATATTGTATGGTGACAGCTGATAACTACACTTACTGTGGTGAGCACTGAGTAATGTTTATAATTGTCAAATCATTATGTTGTACATCTGAAACTAGTATAATGTTACATGTTAACTATACTTCAATTAAAGATTTAAAACTAAAAGAGTAATAATTTTTTTAAAAACCTAAGAGTGGGAGTTTCAGAATCTAAGTACTTAGCAATCAACTCAGACAATTGCTTGGCTTAGCTTATTGACTCGCCAAGATCTTACAGAGCTCAAAACCTGAATATTTCATCACAATTAACTAATAAAAGTATTTGATCAAATAAAAGAAATTATTTTTTTTAGGACAGCTCCTAATTGCCACTGGATAATGCTTACTGAGAGTTCCTCAGGTGTTCAGGGAAGTATATTAATTCATTCTGATTTTCAACAAACATTTATGTAACTGTACTCAGTGCCATGGGAAATAAAAAGAATTATGGTCTGTGGGGAGATTACAGTGTTGTATAGACTGCATTGCACTTATATAAGATCTACTACTCAAAACAATTCCCAATGTTGTGTGTAAATGAATTCTACTCCTGAAACCAATATTGCCCTGTATGTTAATCAACTAGAATTTAACTAAAAATTTTAAGAAATATGGGGCGCCTGGGTGGCTCAGTCAGTTAAGCATCTGACTCTTGATTTTGGCACAAGCCATGATCCAAGGGTCATGGGATCAAGCCCCATGTCTGGCTCCACGCTGAGAGTGGAGGCTGTTTAAGATTCTCTCTCTCCCTCTGCCCTTCTCCCCTGCTCATGCTGTCTCTCTCTCTCTAAAATAAAAATAAAATAAAATAAAAAATAAATTAACTAAAATAAGTAAAATAAAAAGACAGGATTGGGGCCAAAGGAAAAACAACAACAACAACAAACCAAAACCAAACAATATCCAAGAATGACCAGTTAGGTGATAGAGAATATGTGACATGTGTGTGCATATGTATGTGGGAAAAGTCTGGAAGTGGACATAACAAGAATGTTCTACTGAGGTGAAGTTATCTTTCGGGGGATAAAGATATAATATGTTTCACTTTTTAAAATTTTCCACAACAAACATGTAATACTTGTATAAGTTATGTCTCAAAGCTCAAATTAAAACAACAACAACAACAAGGAATTTGGATGAGGAAGTGCTTTCCTGTCAAGAGAGCACCAAGAAGGCTTTGTGGGAAAAGAACACTTGAACTCAGCCTCAAGGACTGGGGAGGACCTCAGAAAGTGAAAAGGAGGCAGGGAATTAGGTGAGAATGAACCATGAACATATAATGTGTATTTGGAAATTGGAAGTTTCAGTGATGGTAGCATGGGGCTTAAATAGTCTGTAAATGGACATGAGTCGAGTAAGGGCAGTTGGGGATTTGTTAGGAAGACTTTTAAATGTCAGGCTCTGGAGTTTGGATTTGGGCCAGTAGTCAGTGGGGGGTCACTAAATTTCTCTAATGGGGGAGTAGATGACCAAGGCAGTGGTTAGCAAGGGAGGCTGCAGACAAGGCAGGGAGAGAAAGTTCTTCTAAGCACCTGGGCCAGAGGAGCTAGAGCCTATGACCCAGTAGGGCTTGAGGGAATGTTAAGGAAATAGGAGATGATAACATACAGCAGGAAAAGGCCTTGTTTTACCCTAAGACACTTAATAAGCTCAAAGAGAAAAGGGGAATGTAATTTCAACCATAGCGATGGTATAGCTGTAACCATAGCAGTGAGGCTGATTTTCAGACGTGGCTACAGAATTATTCTCTTTAGTGTATAGGCACATATGGAAAGTGGATACAATTCGATTGTTGATGGCCCATTCTATGTGAAGGCATGCACAAGAGTGGCATAGCTAAGCTGGTCAGCAGACATCAAGAGAACATCAGGTTCCAGAGGAGAAACAATTCCTGGCTCTCAGATCTAAAGGGAATGTCCTCATTAGGTTGCAGCACAGGGTTCCCTGACCTGGGGGAAGGTCACTTTCCCTTCAAATGATTGGAGTGTTCTAAATGCTGAACTGTGTAATGCCCCGAGCAAATTTAGCAGATGGAGCAGTGGGAGAGGCTTTTGGAAAACGCACTACCATTTCAGTAATTTGATACTACTTGTTCTTATGAAGCATTTTCAAGCTAGGCTTTACATCTGTCACAACTCGGAGATGCAGGCAGGCTGTGCTCACCTTGCTAGGAAGAGGCACAGCCCTGATGCTGCCTTCTTAAGAGGTTATAAAATATCTATTCCAATGGCTGGTGGTTAAAACTACAATTTGAAGCTTCCAAAAATCATCATACTCGGGTGCCCACCGCTTTACGTGAATCCAGCCCTGATTTCTGGGTGCCCCAGTCACTGTTTCAATATTATTTCTTCTTCTCCACTTCATCATAAACGCCTAAAAGTTGGAGCCCTTTCTGTTCACCCCAATCCTTACTCTGTGATCAGTTATCAATTCGCCTTGGCAGATACTGAGACTGATAAATTTATCAGCAACCAGAATAAATATCCCCTTAATACTCATTTGCATACAATTTATTTTGATCAAATGAAAACAGGATACAACATGGCTGTGCTTGCAACCCCACATAGACGTGAGATAGTACATGTAAAAAGACTTCCTTGGTACACTCTTGATCACACACAGATGAAAACCTGCATATGAGACAGGACCAGAGACATTAGCACATCTCCGTTGTCACTCGGAGAAAGCTCATGAGTGACCCGTGGACCTGCACCTTCTGCCCCATGCAGGTGCTGGGAACCTGGAGCTGTGCAGTAACTAACGTGTTCACTCACTGCGCAACCCAGAGAAGGACTTAGAAAGAAATGTAAACACGCTTCTTCTGGGTTTTCTGGATAAGTACTGAAGAGCTGGACCTCAGCGAAGGTGCTGGCTTGACATAGCTAGATATGGCTGTGTCTGGTGTTTTGCTCCATGATAAGCTTAAAGAACGGATCTATTTAGGGGCACCTGGGGGGCTCAGTCAGTGATGCATCCGACTTCGGCCCAGGTCATGATCTCACGGTTTGTGGGTTCAGGCCCCGCATCTGGCTCTGGGTTGACAGCTCAGAGCCTGGACCCTGCTTCAGGTTCTGTGTCTCCCTCCTCTCTGCCCCTCCCCCACTCATGCTTTCTTTCTCTCACAAATAAATAAACTTAAAAAATAAAAAAAATAAAAAAAGAATGGATCTATTTGTCTCTTAGAGTCAACAGTGACTTCCTGGTACTTTCCGGACCTCTTGGGCTTCCCGAGTAAAGCCACAGAGTGCCGCGGCCTTTCCCTGCACCGCGTAGGTATCTGAAACCTCAGTGCTGATAAGGTGCTGGTGTAGGTGGCCCTGAGCTTCACCCTTCATTCATTGTAAGAATGATGCAATGCCAAACCAGTGGACATCAGGCTCTAAGTTCTGTACACAAAATGAGTTGAAATAGAACATCATCCCTAAAACGTTCATTGAGGGGCAACTGAACATATGACACTGCGCTTAAAGTCCAGAAAAGGGTATTTTCATTCATCCGGTCCTTCAGTTATTTACTAAGTACTTGCGGAACACCTCCACTGGACTGGAAACCCAGTGCTGGAAAAAACCAACATGGGGTAAATACACCAGCAGTGCAGCTTGTGTGATAACAGGACCGCTTCCACACCTCCCCCGAGTCCAGCCTTAGAAGAGGCAGCATAGGTGGGATTAAAGCCATGGCCATGTCTCCCAGCCAAAGTGACTTTGCCCCTTGCAACCCATGTCACCTTCTTGGAGGTTCTTTGTGTCGTAGCCTCAGCACCTTCTCACTTCCTTCCCTCCCTCCTGACAACATCCCTGAGAGAGAGAGAGACAGAGAGAGAGAGAGAGAGAGAGAGAGAGAGAGAGAGAGAGAGACAAATAAGATCCTCATCTCAGACATGGGGGAACTCAGAGAGAAAAGTGGAAGAGGTTCTCAACTCACAGAGCAGGACAGGCACTGAACCAGCATTCTGGGCTTCATGAGCTGCGTCACAGGGGACCCCATGGAAATGGTTTTCAACCAAGATTCAGATAATAACAGCAAACTATGCTCTTCAAGTTTTGCTCTCTCTGTGATGTTGGAGAGATAGCAATTATGGGAGAAGGAAAGTGAAGGAGAAACAGGTTAACGAGACAGAGTTAATCCACCAGTAATAATCCACAAGAGCAGTTTGAGCTCATTCGAATGAGGACTCTGGGGTAAAGGAGTTTGAGTTATGCTGCAGAAAGGCGGAGAGGCCACATCCACCAAAACACCTCCAGTGAGAGTCCGACAACTGACCATCATTTTCTCAGACGAACAGTGCACAAAATGTGTTCAGCAACATGAATTAATTCCCACCTTAAACCTTGTCCTCTATCACCCTACCGCCCTCCCCAGGTTTGACTGACCATAAAAACCAGCTCTAACTTGAAAAGTTAGAAACTCCTAACAATTGGTTCTTAGGACATGTCTTTTTGTAAATGGATGAGGGAAACCATGTGTGTGAACCAGCTCATGTTTCTTCATGATTGAATTGTTTCTGTGGATCAAGAGCACAGAGCTGGTGAACAGACGTGCCCTCTCTGCCTCCAGCCATCTCTGCCCTGTCCAGCTGCCAGGACCGCTCGGACAGAGACTGGAAAGTACATGGTGCTTCCTGCCCTTCAGCCCTCCTGAGTGACCACACTGTCCCTTGTCTTTCAGAACAAGACTCTGCTGTTCCTCAGGCAAGAAGCCCATAGACTTGGGCTTGTCAGTAGTTTTGGCCTGCAGGTCACTCTGCTGAGGGGACATCTCTCCTTTAAAGACTATGTAACTGCTTAAATCCATGCCAACTAGGAGAGGCAGTATTAGGAGACATAGGGACAGGTGGGTTTCCTGGAGGACTGTGTTAGGAAAGGGTTTAAGAAGAGCAGAGATGGGGTGCATGGAGAAAATCTGCCAGAAACCTTGAACAATTTTATCAGACAGCTTGTTGCTAAAATCACGTCCCATGTTTACCAGTGAACATATTACAATAAACATATGAGCAGCTTCCTGGGGGGGGAGGAATCAAGCAATATGAAACTGAATTTAGTTTGCTAAAACACCATATTGCCTTTGGATGGCCATGCTGTGGCTTTATAAGTGAGGACAATAGAAGGTGCTGTCTCTGGGGTGTTTTGAAGGGCACTGGGAAAATGCCCCCCTCCAAAACAATCACAACCCCCTTCCCCCATCCACATCTTGCCAAGACCCCTGCAATTCCAGCGTTCGAGAGACGGCTCTTTCAAGTTTCACCTTTTCTAGGCTTTTCCTTTAACATGTAAGTGCTTTAAAAAGGGGTTCCCATTAACCCCTGATAGGTTGCTGGGCATGACCTTTTAGCTTGCTTTCGGCCCTAGTCCCACAGGAAAGGTCTGGGTCTTTGAAGAGCTCTCTCTTTGGGTTTTGGGATGGCTTGGGAAGACAGGTGAGCAAAGGGGGACAAAGAGGCCCAGAAAGGGCATTGCAAACAGTCTTCGTTACACCGTGTAGGGCTGTCCCACACTAAGCTAGACAAGAATCTACAAAAATGGCTAACAAAAATTCCCCTTTGTAAGCACAAAGCCCTGTTTTCACATCAAGTCTTCTGGTATTAGATTTTGACAATTCCTCTCAATCATTATTAGAAGGTAGAATAAACCTGAAGAACTGGTGTTCATATTATGTCTGAGTCCCCTGTGTGTGTGTGTGTGTGTGTGTGTGTGTGCGTGCTTGACTTCCCTATAGCCCTTGAAATAAATTGGGACCAAGCTTTGCAATAGTTAATTTACTATAAATAAATACTCTAAGCAATGTGAGTTACTAACCAGACTCTTCACCATAAATGTCCTATGTGAAAACTGACCCCTGTTTGACACCTCAGCTATTTTAAAGCTACTCGTACAAATTCCTCAGCTCTGCTAATCTGTAAAGGCTAAAATGTCCCTGCTTCTAGGCTCTGTGGGACTCTCCTGACAAGGAAAGTTGATGTCAGGGAATAATTAGGTTCTGTTTGAGAGCGGGAGGGAAATGTCAAGAGCTTATTATTTCTGGTCACCTTGTTAGACATTTATATTGAAATGCTGCAGAAAATAACACAGACATGCAGAATATTCAAGTCAAAGAGAATAACTGCATTGGCTGAAGAGAAATTAATTTGTTTCATTTCCAGGCATCTGGCTGTTTAGTTTTAGAGCATAGACCCTAAGTAAAATAGAAATGTATCAGATTATTCTCTCCATAGAGGACCAATCAAAAAGGCCAGATCTCATCTCATTGTCTAAACTCACTGGCTGTTAACAAACACAGGTGAAATACGTACATCAATGACACCCTACATCCCCCCCCCACGATAGAATGTTATATAGATTACTCATCTCCTTCAGCCTATCTCTCTCACCCTACTTTTACAAACATTTAATTACATAAGTCATAAAAAGAGGTTCATAGCAATGTGATTTTCTTTTTTTTTAATGTTTGTTTATTTACTTTTGAGAGAGAGAGGGACAGCACAAGTGGGAGAAGGACAAAGAGAGAGGGAGACACAAAATCTGAAGCAGGCTCTAGGTTCTGAGCTGTCAGCACAGAGCCTGATACAGGGCTTGAACTCACAAACTGTGAGATCATGATCTAAGCTGAAGTGGGTCGCTTAACCAACTGGGCCACCCAGGGGCCCCACGAATGTGATTGTCTTGGAATGAGTGAGAACTGGTGTGTAATTCACAATCTCCTTGAACAGAATATTGATGCTCAAGAGAAATCATTATTTTTGCTTCTGACAAGTGCAGAATAATTGAATACTTCCAGATCCAGATTCCAAAGTGATCAGCTCTTAGCTAAATTAAACATAGATTAATAAAAAGATGACATTTTTTCTTTTCACCTGGAGACTACAGTTGGGGGATATGGGGAGAGCAAAATCTCGGAGAAACCCAAGCAAAATAGGAAACCTGAAGTATAAATGTCTGTGTGATAATCCAGGACTCTTAATTGACATAGCGAACCACGCTAAGATTTATCTGACCAGTTTGCAGGCCAAGTCAGGAACCACAGGGGCACACGAAGCATTGGGCTCTATTTCATTACACCATTATGACTGAGACAAGCACCGTCTGTGGGGTACTCAGCCTGGTGAGTAGGCGGATGTCAGCCTGAGTTAGAACGCTTAACCCAAATGTATGGGGTGGAGACATGAAATTGCAACATACGTATCCAAAAGTCACTACAAAGTCCTAACACTTTGTATCCATAGGCAAGGAATTCTACTAATACTCTCTTTCTTCCTCTCCCTCCCTCTTTTCCCCTCAATTACCCTTTGTGTAGCCGATTAGCTGGTGAGCACCACAGCTCCTGATTTACACGCGGAGAAATTGAGGAAAGGAGAGGTTAAGTGATTTGCTCAAGGTCACCAACAGCAGAGTTGGATTTAGAAATGACTGCTTCTTGATTCTCTGGGCACTGAGCCAATCTGCCTCTCCTCACTTCAGTGTGAATGTTAAATACCTTTATCTGAATTCATTTTTATTTCAGATCTCTCTCCGCGTGCAACATGTACACGGATGATGTATCTCAGCCCCATTGCTGAAAGCAGCAGCTTGCTCTTTCTAGCAGGCCATTCCATCTTCCTCTGGAACAAGGTGCCATTGGACCCCAGGCCTGGCTTTGGAAGCTGGTCTCCGGTGCTGTGTGTGTGTGTGTGTGTGTGTGTGTGTGTGTGTGTTATGTGTGTACATGAACATAATCTTAAGAGTCTTAATGGGTCCAAGACCCCTGTGAGGGCAGTGTCTTCACATCTGATCCTGCACAAGGGAATAATAGTCACGGCAGCTTAGATCAGGTTCATGTTCCCCAGCTCCTACATGCTGCCCTGCCCTTGTCCCTCCAGATGCCCCATGGGGAGGCTTCAAAAGGGAGCCTTTGGCTGACAAGGAACGGACCTGTCATGCACTCTATGTAGGCCTACTCAGCAGAATATGCCTTCCCAAGGTGGCAGAAAGGGTACAATCCTTTATACACAGTGACTCATCTGTAATCTCTAGCCAACAGGGAATTTAAGTAAAACCTGCTTTAGAAGACCAAAGTGTGTGAAACTGGAGGTCAGCGTGGGGGCAGAAACCATTCAGGTCAGCAGGAGGGCTGGAGCCAGGGCCTAAACACACATTTTGTCCCCCAAACCTTTTCCAGCAGCACTGATCCTCTCTTGTAACCTTCAAGCCTTTGGCTCCTCTTTTCTCTGCTGCCCTTTTCAGCCACCATTTTAATCATCTGCCTGTGGCTTTTCATTTCTGCTGCCCAGTGTCACTCGTCTCCTCCTCCTTCCCAGGCCTCCCCGGCCAGGGCCAAAGGTTGTTTAAGGTCCCCGAAAATTAACTTTAGCCTCCCGCAAGGTGAACTGTGCTTTCTGATGAAGCTTCACACCCTCAATGAGCTTGTGAAAGTATTCCACACAAAAATAGCCTCATGCTCTCTGTGTGAGACTCAAGAGTTTTCATGCCCTCAGCCTCAGATTGCTCCCTCTGGTTTTTCTCCTTGCTTAGAAGATACAATCAATCATTTCTGGATCTTTCCAAAGAATTCATGTATATATATATACATATGTATATATATATATGTATATATGTGTATATATATATTCATATATACATATATACATACATATGTATATATGTGTGTGTATATATATATATATATATATATATATATATATATATATGATGTCTTGTATGGCTTAAGTTAGGTTTGGAATATTTACTGAAAACTACAGACAGGCTTTCTCCTCCCTGCTCACTTCGGATGGGATGATAAAGGATGACAGGAAAAGTCGAGAGTCCACCCTACTGAAAAGATGGACTTTATAGCGAAGAGTAGGACACACAACTCCCTACTCCTTCCTCCAAAGCCTGGATGCTTAAGGGCCAATCCCAGGAGACTGGCAGAAAAAAATCTTGAATGAAGCTTCAAGTCCAACCCAAGGGTAACTGCCATGTGGCTTCAGCTTCCAAAGAGTCCTCTAAACACAAGGTGGCCCTGAGGCGGGTCCCTGAGCAGCTCTCACAGGTCAACCTCGATTATTCGTAAACTTCAGAACCAGTTCACTGAGGAAACTACAGAATCAGTACGAGTCATTGTCACTCTGTCATAGCCTTTCCAGGTGTCTTGTCGGGGCTGCCTTCAGCCATTACCTGTTGTCTCCTTTGTAAGTCAGGGGGTTAAGGGCAGGAGAATTCACTATGTTCTGGGCTATTCTATTTTCTGGCTCAACATACATTCACTCATACGTTCTTTGTGTGTAAACTGAAGATGTCTTTGGGTGAGGTGTTGGAAACACATGTGTATGAGCAAGAGACTTCTTTTTTAATTAAAAAAAAAAACACAAAGATGGGGCGCCTGGGTGGCTCAGTCGGTTAAGCATCCGACTTCAGCTCAGGTCACGATCTCGCGGTCCGTGAGTTCGAGCCCCGCGTCAGGCTCTGGGCTGATGGCTCAGAGCCTGGAGCCTGCTTCCGGTTCTGTGTCTCCCTCTCTCTCTGCCCCTCCCCCGTTCATGCTCTGTCTCTCTCTGTCTCAAAAATAAATAAACATTAAAAAAAAAATTAAAAAAAAAACACAAAGAAGCTTCATTTATAAAATCAAGTGGGAAATGATACAGATCATGAGAGAATGATATTAATAGCCAACATTGCATAGCAGTTTATATGCCAGGCACAGTGTGTGTGTTTTGTTGAGGTAAAAATATATATATATAATTTACCATTTTAGCCATTTTTAAGTGCAATATTTTGTGGCCTTAAATACATTCACATTATTGTGCAGCCATCACTGCCATTCATCTCCAGAACTTTTTCCACCTTCCCAAACTGAAGCTCTGTACCCATTAAGCACTAACTCTCCATTCTCCCCTGCCCTGGAGCCCTGGCAACTATCATTCTATGTTCTGATTTCTGTCTCTATGAATTTGACTACTCTAGGTACTTCATATAAAGGAATCATTCAGTATTTGTCCTTTTGGGAAGTTGTAGGAACTTTCTATGTTTTGGTTATCATAACACTAGCCTTATGAGGTAAGTAAAATTATAATCCCCATTTCACAGATGAGGAGATTGAGACAGAAACAGGCTAAGTGAGAAGTAGAAAATAAATGCTCAGAGAGATCAGAGAAAGGCAACGTCTCCCTTAATTTGGTTCTCTGTCCCCAAGGTTCGGTGAGCCACTTAGAAGGAAGCGAACAGTCCTCCTATGGGAGGCCCGCCCCAGGCACTGGCCAGCCGCATCTCTGCGTCTACCAGGGGCTGAGCAGCTGGACAGGGCACTTGTGCAGGAGAGAAGGGGGAATGTGCTGAACGAGTTAAGTGCCCCTTGTCCCTCCACCCCCCACCCTCACCCCCGGCACCCCAGCACACAGTGCGGGCTGAGCTGGTGACCTGGGCAGGATCGGAGCCAAGGATTAATCCATCACAAAGAGACGTTCTATTTTGGGCAGACAGCTCGAGCAGATGCCGGCACATCTCAGGCCGGGCACCCAGGGAGGCGGCCGCACAGGCTCACTGGCACCCACCACTCCACTTGCTGCCTAAGGACCGGAGAGGAACCGGACAGCGACCGGCGGTTCCCTGCTGAAGCCTGAGGAGTATCAAAATTAGACCTGCAGATGCCCACGGAATTTCTTAGATAGGCCCTTCTGAGAAACCCAATTTTCTTACCTAGACTGTGTTTAGAATCTGCAGAGGCTGTCTCGGTTCCCCCCTTTCCTCTACAAATCCACCCTGCCCCTCACCTCTCACCCACCCTCTCCCTCCTCCAGGCTCCTGCACTTCCACTCCCAAGGCCATGGGGTTTTCTCCAAAATGTGCTTTCCGCACCGGAGCCCCCCAGACCCCACTCCAGGCCGGGAGGAGGGCTGGTGTATATCCCCACCCAGCTCTGCATGATGAAAAGGAAACCAACTCACTGCTGCTGCCCCCAGGTTTAGTTCCTGCTCAGGGCGGGTCAGTGCCCCAAGGCCTCAGTTGTCCTGGGGAAGCTGCACTCCCGCTCCCCTAGAGAGGTTATGCGGCCTCCTCCTACCCATAACCTTGGGCACTTTGACTCCTGTTTACATTGAGCTGGACAGGGCGGCCCAGTGATTCCTTCAGGGATTGCTTTCGAAAGATATGTCAGGGACGAGAAGGAAAAAAAAGATAAAACAGTAGTTGAATACTGTGGGTTGGAGAGCCCAATTTTGAATGGAAATTGCGTTTTAAGTCAATCTTGATGGCTGACTTTTTTTTTTTTTTTTTTTTTTTTGACGCTCTCATCAGCCCCTCCCAAGCAGAAGGAAGCATATTTTGGATTGTGGAGAACATTTTTGCAGGTTTTATTAATGACAGTGAGAGAGTTTTGAAAATCTAAAGTTTTAAACATCTAAATGTTAGATATTTACATAGTACCTAAGTATTAGATATCTAGATAGTACCTAAACATGTTGGGGTGCCTGGGTGGCTTAGTTGGGTAAACCTCCGACTTCAGCTCAGGTCATGATCTCACGGCTCATGGGTTCAAGCCGCGCATCAGGATCTGTGCTGACAGCTCAGAGCCTGGAGCCTGCTTCAGATTCTGTGTCTCCTCTCTCTCTGCCTCTCCCCCACTCGCACTCTGTCTCTCTCTCTCAAAAATAAGTAAACACTAAAAAAAATAGATAGTACCTAAACATCTAAATGTTAGGACATTTAGAGAGGAAGCATTGTCTCTGTTTTTATTGGTATTTTTGGCCTGGTTTTCAAAGTGGTTGAGATGATTTCCCCCTAAATTTTCTAACCCTGGCAGCATGTTTTGCCTAATCCAATGACTAGTTAATGTTTTCACTACTTAATGTTTTCCTTGTTTCTGTCTAAACCACCCATTCTTTTTTTATTTTTAAAAAAATTTTTAAATCTTTATTTGTCAGAGACAAAGACACAGTGCGAGTGTGGGAGGGTCAGAGAAAGAGTGAGACACAGAATCCAAAGCAGGCTCCAGGATCGAGCTGTCAGCACAGAGCCTGATGTGGGGCTTGAACTGGTGAACGGTGAGATCAGACCTGAGCCAAGGTCAAAGGCTTAACCGACTGAGCCACCCAAGTGCCCTAAACCACCCATTCTTTAAGTTTCAATCTTTCTAAAGATTTAGTCGATTAAGATTTTTGATTGATCAAAATGTCAGATTTCTATCTTATAGATCTCAGGGTAGGGAGTAAGTACAAAACGGCTTCTATATGCTTTGAAGCACACACTTTATAGGTATAAATGGTTACTCAAAAGGCCCAGAGCTTTGGAGTCCTAGATAGACTTCCGTGCATGTAAACTTAAGCTCACCCATTGCCCTTTGCCCTCTGCCAGTCTCCCAGGCTTTCTTACTCAGCCCACACTTCCTCTGAGCCACAGAGGAGGAGCGTCTAACCAAAACCGGGCACTGAAAGCAGATTGGGACTAAAGGTACACGAACACTCTAGGCCATGAATGGATGATAGCCAAACACTGCCTCAGGTGAGCTGCTGGCCCATGTTTCATGCCTGAGCACACAGAAATAATCCCTGCCTGGTTTGCTCTTAAAAAGCTGCTCACCTCTACCACTAAGACTCAGCCCTTCCCTCCACCCTTAGCTGTTTCATGTGCTTTAACACGAGGCTCACTCTCTGAGCTGTGGCTTCTCTTCCAGACTCTATCCCACCCTTGCCCCAACACACGGAATCCCTTCTTATCCCCAGAGCCATACTTGGTTCATTGGTATAATGGAAAACAGGAGCTGACTGTGCCTCAGACATCAGTTACTGCAATGATTTAAAAAAAAAAAAAAATTTTTTTTAAGGTTTATTTATTTTTGAGACAGAGAGAGACAGAGCATGAACGGGGGAGGGTCAGAGAGAGAGGGAGACACAGAATGTGAAACAGGCTCCAGGCTCTGAGCAGTCAGCACAGAGCCCAACGCGGGGCTCGAACTCACAGACCGCAAGATCGTGACCTGAACCGAAGTCGGACGCCTAACCGACTGAGCCACCCAGGCGCCCCGCTGCAGTGATTTTTAAATAATGTTCCAGGAGCCTTGGGATTCCTAGGTGGCAAGCAACAGAGGCCACTGCAGACATGGATGTGCGTGTGAGTGACCAAATAAGCACAAGCAGCAGTGATTGTCTAGAAAAGAAAGGCTCCCAAAGTCCCTTATGCACATAGATGTATTTATCAACCAGAACAAAAGATGGTTTATCTCTTTTATGTAATGGGATACTTCCTTGCTTGATAAAAGGATTCTGTTATTTAAAGAAAATCACTTGAAAAACACTGTGAACCCATCGTACCCTTTCTTTATCCACAGGGATGCCCCTGAGTGTGCCCAGGTGGGATTCTCATGCCTGCCTTCCTCTACACAGAGGAGCTCTCTTCTGGTTCCAGCCCTGAATAAAGAGGACAGAGCCTCATGACTCCATCTGGGCCAAGGCGGGTTATTGCCAAGAATAACCTGGCATCAGGATATTCAAACTCTTTGTCTTTAAGCTCTGGCATTACAGTAGAGGCTGAGTTGGAGCTGTCACAGAGAAGTTCAGCAGACTGGGGACAGTAAATACAATCTAAGCACTTGGTTAAAACTCGAGTGTGGCTCAAAAATGAGCACAATGAATAAAACTTGGTAGCAGCTTTCTTTAAACAAACATGTGCATGGTGCTAAGTGCTTTTGCAATAGGACTTGAATTTTGTTGCTTTACGCTCTTGGATTCCTAAGAATCACCCAAGACTGCTCCAGCTTATTCTTGTTCCTCAGAAAGAGTATTTCCCCAGGAGCCTGTGTATAAGTAATATACCTGCTATTTTTAAGAGAAGGACGCCTATGGTCTTCACATGTAGAGTACTTCAAAGTCACTCATACAGAACACTACGTATAGTAAGTGAGATTCAACTACAGTCCTAAGGGAATCCTAGTCTCACCCCAGATCCACAGTGTTTGCTAATGTATACAATGCAGACCATGATAATAGCGATGACCATAATACTATTTACGGAGCCCTTCTGTGTAACAGATGCAATGCTATGTACTGTATATTTAACCTTCAAAAATTCCTATAACATGGGTTCTCTCACCATCCTAGCTCTACGGAAGAAAACACTGATGTTAAAATTCAAGAAGAAATACACCCAAGGTCAAAACTTGGGTGTGGCGGAAGTAGGATTCAAGCAAAATGTACCTGACTCCAAAACCCATCTTCTTAATGTCAATGTTATATTTTGTTATGCTGTTCCTTTTGGAACCCAGACACAGGCCTCATTAAATGGGAGTGGCCAAGGTGAGAGACTATGAGAGAAGAGGAAGGTCATCTGGACTGAAACATCTCTGGGCTTCTACTCTCAATACCAGGAGACTCTTTTCTCAACTGATAATGAGGAGTTGAAGAGCGGCGTGTGCTCAAGAGTTTTATTTTGGATCAATCAGTCCCTTGCCATGTCTATTGAAAGAGTCAAATACCTAAAGCATTGCTCAGACCCAGCTGCCAGTGCCTGCCCTGGAGCCATAAACCACACTGGAAAGAGATCCCACTCAACACAAGCTAAGAGAGGCCAAAGCCAAATCAAATAGAAAACAAGAGATTTAAGAAATATGGATGGCATCTGAATGGCTCACACATTCAGCTGTTGTGCATTGAGTACATAACTGAGGGCTGAGCTTTGGCATTCCAATACATCTTCTCCTCACCCATCAATCAGTTGTCTGGCCAGCTGCAGTGACAACTGGCTGGTCCCTCCCGCTCTCTCTCCCCATGACTCTGAGTATACTTTATATGTAATTTCACTTAATGACTAACACTGGGGAGTAGGCTTTATGGTAGGAAACTAATGACCTCATTTTTTTTAAGTTAATTTATTTTCAGAGAGAGAGGGAGGGAGAGAGAGAGAGCGTGTGTGTGCACACGCCTGCATGCACAAGTGGGGGAGGGGCAGAGGGACAGGGAGAATCCCAAGCAGGCTCCACAGTGTCAGCATGGAGCCCTACTCAGGGCTCATATCCATGAACCGTGAGAGCATGACCTGAGCCAAAATCAAGAGTCGGATGCTTAACCGACTGAGCCACCCAGGCGCCCCACTAATAACCTCATTTTTTAGGAGATGAAAGAAGGAACAGAGTGCACCATCCTCTCTGCAAAAGAAATGTCCTAATGTCAGGACATTTATCCAGTGGTATCCACGTAGAGGTTGTACAGAGCAGTGATTCACACATTGTAAAGTGCATGAAAATCACCTGGGGATCTTATTACAATTCAGAATTTGATTTTTTAGGTGGGGGCTGGGAGTCTGCATTTCTATCAAGCATAGGTAATGCCACAGGAGCTGGTTTCAAGACTATACTTTGAATAGCAAAGGCCCAGAGTCAGAGGAAGGTGATAGGGATCAGAAGAATATGGGGGGGAAGAGAGGAGAGAGCAGCCCCCTAAAGGACACGCCTTAGTCACTACCAAACAGGGAGAGTGGAAGAGGAGACGATGTGGCTTCTGCCTTATTCTGGCAAAACTGCATGAAAGAGCATTGCAGGAATTTAATTCTCCTCAGAATCTGTGGGCTAATCCAACAGAGTCTTGGTCCTATGTGGGCTATTGCTGTGGAATGGTTCAGATGAGTGCTTCTCAACTCACAAAGGTAGCATTTTGTTTTTGTTATTTCTTTAAACGTTTATTTATTTATTTTGAGAGAGAGAGAGAGAGAGAGAGAGAGAGAGAGAGAGAGTGAGTGCAAGCATGTGCATGAGTGAGGGAGGGGCAGAGAGGGAGGGAGAGAGAGAATCCCAAACAGGCTTCCGTGCTGTCAGCACAGACCTTGATGCGGGACTTGATCTCACAACCTGTGACATCATGACCTGAGCAGAAATCAAGAGTCAAGTGCTTAACCGACTGAGCCACCACCCAGATGCCCCCAAGTGGTTGCATTTTACATTCACTAGAATCATGAAAATGTATCCATACTAGATTTACATCTGGAGAATTAAGTCTTAATATCCAGAGGTAGAGTCCCAGCTCAAGTCTGTTTCCTTGTTTTAAATCTCTCCAGGTTGGGAACCCTTGGTCTAATTGCTCCATGTGGCAAAGATTACGTGCAAAAAAAAACGTGGACATAGAGGTCCATACTCTGGCTGGGACAGGGCTAACCCCAGAGTCTGATTCAATAGAACAGGTTGTCCTACTTAGCTGAAGAAGTGAAGCTTGGTCATTTTGCTATTTGGGATTAGTGGATTCTACTTGAAGATTATTTTCAGAGGGATACCAGGTAGAATCATGAACAGAACATTCCCAGTGCAAATCTGGTCACAAAACTTATTTGCGTCTCTTGGATAGTCTTTTCTTTCCCTTTCCGATTTTATCTGTTATGGAAAGTCATGCTGTTTCAATAAAGTTTCTCTAAGAAGTCTGAGAAGACTAGTCTTTGGCCATAGGAAGGGCCACTCAGACCTGATGCTTGGCCTCTGGATCTTCTTGTCCACCCAGACTTATGTAGGAATCCCTCTAGTTCTAGGCTACACCTAAAGATGTGAGTAGACAGAAGTGTCCTGGCTCTGAATTCACACCCTGAGGAGCTGCAGACAGAGTTGAACTTTCTGATTAACTGTTGCATCATGATCAACCTGTTGGGGCCATGTATATTAGGGTTCTCCAGAAAAACAGGACCAATGGGACACACACACACACACACACACACACACACACACACACGATTTATTATAAGATATTGGTTCACATGATTATGGAGGCTGAGAAGTTCTAAGATCCGGAGTCAGCAAACTGGAGACCCAGGAGGGTGCTGTAGTTCCAGTCCAAGTCTGAGTCTTCAAATTCTCCCTTAGTCCACATGTTTGTTCTACTTGCCCCCAAAAGATTGGATGAGGTCCACCCACAATGGAAAGGACAATATGGTTTACTCAGTCTACTGATTCCAGTGTTAAGCTCATTTAGAAACACCCACACAGGCACACCTAGAGTCATTTTAAACCAAATCTCTTGGCACCCTTGGCCCAGTCAGGTTGACACATAAAATAGAATCTCATAGTGGGGTGCCTGAGTGGCTTAGTTGGTTAAGCGTCCAGCTCCTGATTTCAGCTCAGGTCATGATCTCAACAATCGTGGGATTGAGCCCCACATCAGGCTCCGTGCTAGTCGTGGAGCCTGCTTAAGATTCTCTCTCTCCCTCTGCCCCTCTCCCCAGCTTGCACTCTCCCTCTCTCTTAAAAAAAAAATATTTTTTTGAATCTCATAGAAAGATGAATTGGGTCCAGCTCTACCATTTACCAGCGAGGACTGAGCAATTTGCAAATAGGCTGAAATTTAAGTATTATCTCAACCATCGTCTTTAAATCTTTAAATGCTCTCCAGCAATTTCATAAAACAGTGTTTGTTTAGTCTATTTACCCCTAATTTGCTCCAGCTTGTAATGTCAATATGAGAAAACCTCTGCTATAGCCAGTGCCCTTGTTCATGCTCTGTTTGTTTATTCCTTTGTTCACCTCTCCCCATTCTCCATCAAATCCTACCTGTCGTCCAAGGTCAGTTTATATTTTACACTGTTCATGAAGCATATACTAGCCATCCCAGCTCACTATTCCCTGTGTTTCTTTGGACTTCATAGCTTTTATTACTTTCCATATGGCTTTCTTGGCAGTTTATTACATACTACCTGATCCTTCTTGTATTGAGGCAGTAACTCAGAACAGCTGAAGCATAGACATTGAAGTCATGTATCCCTAGGTTCAAATCTGACACTACCACTTACTGGCTAAATGATTCTGGGCAGGTATTAACTTCTCTGACTTTCAGGCTGTGCATTAATAAAAGAAGAATGGCCTACCTTGCAGAGTAGTAGTAAAAGTGAAATTAATGAAAATAATGATAGTATAGCTTTATCTGTGACTTTCATCGTCCTGTCTCCGAGTGTGACGGTTGAAGAATACAGTCCAGTTAAAAAATATCTACCTCAAAATAACTCTGCTTTTTTTTCCTCACATTTTTTTAATATCTGGAAGGAATGTATATTTGTGGCCAAAAAAAACCCTTGACAATCCCCTTTCTTTTCCTATATACTTCCCTTACACCCCATAACTGTTCAGAACCTTTCTTTTCATGATATTCAATTCCTCTTCCAGTTTGAGACCACATAATCTTGCTGTGGTCTCAAACTTTCCTGTCCCCACTCTAGTCCTGTGTCTATTTCCCCATTCTTGTAAACCTGCATAACATTACAGCCAGGTCTGCAAGGGCCTACTGTCCCACACGCACTTGGAAGATGAGAACGAGGGAAAGGCCAACGAGCACAGAGAAAAGACATATTATTTCTGTTCTGCCACATGTGTGAAGGATTTAGCAGGGCCTGGCACATAGTACATGCCCCCAAAAGGGCAGGTCCTTTTATTTTATTGTTATGACATATTGCAAAATGAAACAAGAATCATACTCCTTTTCCTTACAAATATGCAACTAAATTGCAAACTCTTTTAAGGAAAAACCTTATATTTTACTTTTTTATACCCTGCACCAGGGCTGCCCGTTAGAACTTTCTGCGTTAATGGAAATGGTCTACCATCTGTGGTGTCCAATATGCTAGCCGTTATCTCCATGTAAGTGTTGAGTGCTTGAGATGTGGCTAGAGAAACAAAGGAAGTGATTTTTTTATTTTATGAATTTATATTACAAAGGCCAACATGTCTATTGCCTACCATATTAGGCAGAGCAGGCAATGTCTACCACAATATCTTGCACAAAGTAGACACTTAGTAACATTTATTGGCTGGCTGGATGAAAAATGATTAAATAAAGCAAGCTATAAATTATATATGTTACAGTGCTGATATTTTTACAAATAGATAATTTTACAATCTACTTACCTAGGTGGAAAGTAGCTATTTTCCTGTTGCGTTATACTCTGGAGCAGTTTTCTTGCCACGGGAAAAATAGCAAATGCTAAAACAAATAAGATTCTATATTTAGGTCTCGTTTCTTTGTTCAGTATAAATTCCTTCTGACTCTGAGGTCAGCCTCTTTTGTTTTTCAGAAATTAAAAAAAAAGCTGTGATGTACACGTTTTATTTAATGGTAGGTTCTTGTTATGACATTTCCCTTCAGGAATGAAAGAGGAAGAGATAAGTTATTGTCAATGCAGCCACAAGCAAATTCAACCATCTTCCTCGGCACTGAAGAGAAACGTCAAAAGGGATTAATCATGCATTAAAGATGCACAGACATGTTATCTCTTCCATATATTGAAGGACTAGGATATGTTTAAATATTTGTAGACCATTATTAGATAGTCAGGGGCTTAGGAACCTTGAAATAATATTTATATCAGTAGCTCTTCAACTTTCAACTCAAAGATAGAAAAAATATTTTATTGATATTTCATCTGTGTAATAATTGTGTTTAAGACTATTGAGCCTTACAAAAGAATATCTTTATGTTGAATTTATTTCTTCATCTCTTCATGTTTTTAAAACATCACATTTGAACAAGGCCCAATATATCTAGGTCTCTTTTCCCCTCCTAGAATGACAGTTAGGAAACCAAGATAAAGTGAAGTCATAAAAAGATTCCCAAAACAAGAGGGGAGGGGAACCTTATATTCAATCTGAACAGAAGAAGTCTGGGATCTTAAGATTAACATTATACTAAGTGAAATAGACCAGACACAAAATACATCAGGCATGTAGTGCATTATTTCACTTACATGAAATACCTAGAAGAGGCAAATTCATAGAGATACAAAGTGGATTCAAGGTTACCAGGGCCTGGGGAGAGGGAGGAATGGGAAGTATTGCTTGGTTGGAGAGCTTCTGTTTTGGGGGATGAAAAAGTTTTGGAACTAGATAGTCGTGATGGTTGTACAACATTGTGAGCATCATCAATGCCATTAAATCGTACCATTAAAAATTGTTAAAATGGTCACTTTGCTGTTACACATATTCTACCACTATAAGAAAAAGAAGAGTTTGGTATCCCCAAAATAGGTGTCACATAGAAGAAAAATAGCACCACTTAGAAGAGGTCAGCAGGCAAGTTTAACCAGGTATTTAGGTCAACAAAATTATATAGAAAACATCTGACTTCAGGACTTTAATTTTGACAGGAAACATTCTGTAGGGAAAACAAGGGTGTCCTTCAAACAACAGCAAAGAAATAACTAATGGCATTCAATAGGAGGCAAAGGAAGGGATGTTAACAGGGTTTGGGAAAGCCTGCTGGAAGGCATCCTTCACATTTAGGTGATATACTGGAGTACAGCCATATCCTCACACAACCATCTCTTGGGGCCACTGGGAGAAAAAGAATGAGGAGCTGGAACCAGTGAACTGACTTAATGTGGCATTTCTTGAGTCTTACGTGGCTATGGTATGACATTAGGACTAGAAAGGACTCTTAGAGCCATTTATTCAACCCTTTGAAGGACTGCAAGTAAGCCATCTGAAACTGAGAACTTATACTTTTTCTGAAGACTTCCAAAATCATGCCTTGGATGTTTAACTCACATCTCCTAAAGAAAGCTTAAACTGCTCTTTTTTTTTTTTTTTTTTTTTTTTTTTTTTTGCTGTCTAATTTGAAGTAGAGAAAGAACCATCATCTTGCTGTTACCTTCAAGTTTCTCATCTACATTTCGTAACACAGAGCCTGGAAATGGATAAAGTATTTCAGGAAGGATATAACCAAGTGAGACTTTCCTGTATGTAGCAGTCAGAGTCCAGGCAGAAAAGCAGAGCCAAAATCATTACGGTAAGAATATGAGTACTCCACATAATACAAAGGTCTACAAGAAAGAGTCAGAGGATCAAAGTGGATAAAGTATTTCAGGAAGGATATAACCAAGTGAGCCTTTCCTGTATGTAGCAGTCGGGGTCCAGGCAGAAAAGCAGAGCCAAAATCATTACAGTAAGTATATGAATACTCTAGGATGGGAAAGGTCTACAAGAAAGAGTCAGAGGATCAAAGAAAGAATCATCAGCCGGTCCCGTTGAAGTACTGACATGGATGGACATGTCAGACCTTCCAGGGAAATCTGAAAAGCCAAGCATGTCTGACTGCTAGAGTAGAGCCATGAAGGAGGAACTCATGGAAAGATCCAAGTATGGCTGTGGTTCTGTTCAGCTATAGGCAGCCAAGCCCCTGGAAGACTTGATGCCCCTGTTGGTCTAGAGAGCCAGAGGTTGCAATGATGACCCAGTAACAGAGCAGAGGACAGCAAGGACCAGCTGGAACCCACCCGATACCTCTGTTTCTGTCCCTCACCATATATGACCACATAATTTTCATGATTGTCTGCCACTTTGCTTCCATCTTGCAAATCTCACATAAATTTCTTCCTTGACCAGCTCTCACCCTGAAACAGGTTACCACCATTAACCAGGTTGATATAGCATAATCTAGCCTATTGTATCACCTTTCTGTGTCTTGTAATTAATGTCTAGACTTAAGCTTAAATAAACATATCAAAAACATATAAGTTGGAATAGCGAAAGTGCTGTCCATCCTGTTCTTGCCCTGTCCAGGTGAATAAAAGATTGAAAGTTGATTTAAAAATAATCAAGATTATTTCTTTGCTTCCTTCCTGATGCTGTTTATTTACTTCATGGTAATCGTTGGTAGAAAAACATAGTGATTTATTACTCCCCATCACATCAAGCTGAGACATGAGACTGTCATTCCACATTTTCAGTTCAACTATAAAGCATGCTCTATCAACAAATTGAGCAACGTCTACATTGGCTGTCTTTACTAATGCCTAACATCCAGAAGTAGAGTATCGTTTGCAGTGACAAAACCTTGGAAACAACCAAAATGTTCATCATGAGGAGAGTGGTTAAATAGAAGATGCAATGGAAGAACAACAGGCAAGGGAATACAATGAAGCCTTTGAAAAAAAAGACATGGTAGTGATATGGAGCCATCTCATTGTTACTTTGTGAAATAAAAAGGCATCGTAGAAATAATGCATATGGTACTGTTAAACAAGGATGCATAAAGTCAGGCAGAGAAAGACAGATACCATATGTTTTCACTCATATGTGGATCCTGAGAAACTTAACAGAAGACCATGGGGGAGGGGAAGGAAAAAAATAAAGTTAGAGAGGGAAGGAGCCAAATCATAAGAGACTCTTTTTTTTTTTTAATTTTTTTTTCCAACGTTTATTTATTTTTGGGACAGAGAGAGACAGAGCATGAACGGGGGAGGGGCAGAGAGAGAGGGGGACACAGAATCGGAAACAGGCTCCAGGCTCTGAGCCATCAGCCCAGAGCCCGACGCGGGGCTCGAACTCACGGACCGTGAGATCGTGACCTGGCTGAAGTCGGACGCTTAACCGACTGCGCCACCCAGGCGCCCCAAGAGACTCTTAAATACTGAGAACAAACTGAGGATTGATGGGGGCTGGGGGAGAGGGGAAAGTGAGTGATGGGCACTGAGGAGGGCACCTGTTGGGATGAGCACTGGGTGTTGTATGGAAACCAATTTGACAATAAATTATATTTAACATAAAAAAACAAAGGATGCATATAATGTCTCTTTTCTCTGGGGAAAGTGACTGGGGATGGAGTGGGGAAAAGAATATATAATCTTTGAATTTTGTGCCATTTATCTGTATTGTTTATTAGATAGATAATGATAGATGATTAAATAGATGATTGATAGATGACAGATAGATAATTGATAGATAAATAGGTGATTGATAGTTGATAGATAGATGATAGATAAATTTAGACATGAAAAGGTAGGTAGATAGACCCACATTTTAATAATTATGTGCTCTGGGATATAGTGTGATTTAGCATATTTTACCCCCAAATTCTCTCCTCTTGGAATCAAAGATGCCCAGGAGAAAGAGATGATAGTTATCATAATTCATTTCATGATAACAAAACCAAACTCACAGGTTGGGTCAATGTACCAAAGTGTACACATGTGAGAAAAAGGTGGAAAAATGTCTTACTTCCTTTGCCTTGCCTCATTTCATTCCTCCATGAAACCAGTATTTTTGCATATTTTTACACATTTTGCCACAAGTTTAAAAGATAGGTGCAAAGTACTTGTTAGAAGAGGTTCTTCTTGGAGACACCACCCATTCCAAACTACCGAAAGAAGTTCCCTGATCTGATCATCAGAATCAGTTATTAAAGGGGGAGAATATTGTTACTAATCTAGGTCAGTTAAGAGGCTTATTCTGCCCACCCTCCCTTTTCCTGGACCACCTGCTACAGGAGGATTGGATTTGCTGTGCTTCTCCTTTGTAATTCATTTCCTCTGTCTAAATTACATTTCCCTCTTTCATTCTGCCCAGATGTTTGACAGGTGCTTAACTTCTGGAATCCCTCACCCAATAACCACACGTTCTTTCTTACATGTAGTTGTCCAAGGCTCAGAACAAGCTGCGTTTTGCATGAGAGTATAGACTGTTCTGGTACTAAACGAATCATGGCTTCTGGAGAAGAGCGGGATATTAGTGTGGGCTTTGGATTGGTGCTGATTTTCTGGGACCATGAAATTCTTCTCTCTGGCTCTTCCTTTCCATTTTCTCCTGGTCCTTGATTAGCTAATATCCTTGCTCAAAATACTTAGCCGTGACCATTGCAAAAAGGGCTGTGGGACACGGTTACATAACATGCTTTTTATTTTCTGGTACTACATGCATCATCTCTTGATTAATATGCAGAATTAGGGGTGCCTGGGTGGCTCAGTCGGTTGAGCGACCAACTTGGCTCAGGTCATGATCTCATGGTTTGTGAGTTCGAGCCCCGTGTCGGGCTCTGTGCTGACAGCTAGGAGCCTGGAGCCTGCTTTGGATTCTGTGCCTCCCTCTCTCTCTTCCCTTTCCCCACTCATGCTCTGTTTCTCTCTGTCTCAGAAATAAATGAACATTAAAAAAATTTTTTTTTAATATGTGGAATTAAGGACACTGGAAAAAAAAACTATTTTTTTTTTAAAGAAGTGGTTATTAGTTTTCTTTATTACAAGAAATCCTGGACTTTCAATTTCTTTCTTCAGTGGGCCATCTGTATGCAAAAAAACCATGCAGCTTTTATGGAACCCTTGGTTGTCCCACCAGCACTGTGCACTTATTTTTAGTTGCTTTAGCTGTTTGTGGAGGTGAGGGTTGTCCTGACGTCTCCATGCAGGTAGGCCTTCGGTTTGCAAGCCATGTATAATTTCTTGTTATTCTTACAGTGTGAGAAGTTGACTTATAACAGGCTGATTCCATTAGAAGTTGTTTATTTATACAAATCAAAGTCACAATGAAATACCACCTCACACCTGTCAGAATGGCTAACATTAACAACTCAGGCAACAATAGATGTTGGCGAGGATGCAGAGAAAGAGGATCTCTTTTGTATTGCTGGTGGGAATGCAAACTGGTGCAGCCACTCTGGAAAACAGTATGGAGGTTCCTCAAAAAATTAAAAATAGAACTAGCCTAAGACCTAGCAATTGCACTACTAGGTATTTATCCAAGGGATACAGGTGTGCTGTTTCAAAGGGGCACATGCACCCCAGTGTTTATAGCAGCACTATCAATAATAGCCAAAGTATGTAAAGAGCCCAAATGTCTACTGACAGATGAATGGATAAAGAAGATGTGGTATATATATATATATATATATATATACACACACACACACACACACACACACACACACACACACACACACAATGGAGTATTACTCGGCAATCAAAAACAATGAAATCTTGCCATTTGCAACTACATGGATGGAACTGGAGGGTATTATGCTAAGCAAAATTAGTCATAGGAAGACAAAAATCATATGACTTCACTCATATGAGGACTTTAAGAGACAAAACAGATGAACATAAGGGAAGGGAAACAAAAATAATATAAAACAGGGAGGGGGACAAAACAGAAGAGACTCATAAGTATGGAGAACAAACTGAGGGTTACTGGAGGGGTTGTGGGAGGGGAGGTGGGTTAAATAGGTAAGGGGCACTAAGGAATCTACTCTTGAAATCATTGTTGCACCATATGCTAACTAACTTGGATGTAAATTTAAAAAGAAAAAGGGGGGTTATTTAGAGATCACTAAAGAATGGATGAGACTGGTGCTCTGGCCACCAGCGTTCATATTTACCACACCTCTTCTCTTCCTCGGGTAGAAAACTCCTAAAGATCTGGGTAAAGGTCATTGGTTTTCTCTGTCTCATGCACTTCCTTTCTCTCACTTCACTCCAGCTGTGGGCCCCTCGGGCTCAGGGCTTTGGTGTCTGCTGTTCCTTCTACTTGGAATACTCTTCTCCCAGAGCCACTGGACTCACTCCTCCACTTTCTTTGAGTGGAGTCTATGTTCAAATGCGCTTTCTTGTCAGCCACCCTGTTTGGAATTATAATGCCCCGCACTTCCTGTTCCATTTGCTTAATTTTTCTCCAGGGTGCTCCACCTTATATATTTCGGCTTTTGTTATTGTATCACTGCATCCTCAGGTCCACGAGAGCAGGGATTTTTGTCTCTGTTGCTGTTTCCCTTTTGCCTGGCATAGAGCAGGCACACTGGAACGAAGGAATGAAGGAATCGTTGTAATTGTTTTCCTCCTCGTCTTACGGGATAGGCTAAACTAAGACTTTGCCCAGAGGGCATGAAGATGAGTCAATTCAAATGAGTAGAAGCCAATACTCAACTATAAACTACTATGTTCTAAGTATTTTGTGTTTTGACTCATCATTCTCTCTGCCCAGCACCACCACCACCTCACCCTGATCATGTTTTGGAGACTGCTCTCCCTGCCTTTGGGAACTTCTCACCAACTCCATTCATATGGCCACCATGGGATCCTCCATGTTAACACAGTATGACCTCAGCTCGTGGCCTTCATTGTTGGGCACAGGGGTAGACCTCTGTCTTATTCAAGCTAGACAAGAGACGTGCTCCTAAAAACTTGGAATCCAGACCAAGAGATCCAAACTCAGCCGGTTATGTGATTGAAATGAGAAAAGGTAAACCTGGGAGCTGCTGTTGACAGCCAAATTTTCATTTGTGCAGGCTGGCAAATAAAGAAAATGGGTCTGAGGCCAAGGGAATGATAGAACAATCATGCAGAGAGACCCAGAGACATGAAACAAAGTATGGTCCCTGGAATCCCTGATTTCAATTCACTTTACGTATGTATGTATGTATGTATGTATGTATGTATGTACATATTTATTTATTTATTTAAATCCAAGTTAGCTAACATCTAGTGTATTAATGGTTCCAGGAGTAGAATTTAGTGATTCATCACTTACACACAACACCCAGTGCTCATCCTAACAAGCGCCCACCTTAATGACCATCACTCATCTAGCCCATCCCCCAACTGCCTCCCCTCCAGCAACCCTCAATTTGTTTTCTGTATTTAAGAGTCTGTTACGGTTTACTTCCCTCTTGGTTTTTACCGTATTTTACCTTCCCTTCCCCTATGTTCATCCCCTTCCCCACTCATGCTCTGTGTCTCTCTCTCAAGAATAAATAAACATTAAAAAAAATTTTAAACACTTTATTATGGACACTTTACACATATAAAGTAAAATAGCATAATGATTTCCTATGTACTGATGATCAACCAACTTCCACCATTATCACATTCACCAGTCTTATTTCTTCTTTTGTTTATTTTTGAGAGACCGAGAAAGAGCACCAGCAGGGGAGGGGCAGATAGAGAGAGGAAGACACAGAATCCAAAACAGACCTCAGGTTCTGTGCTGTCAGCATACAGCCCGACGCAAGGCTCAAACTCACGAATTGTGAGATCATGACCTGAGTTGAAGTCGGACCCTTAACCAAGTGAGCCACACAGATGCCCCAAACCAGTCTTATTTCTTGATGCCCTTTTAACCAGCGAACCCTGAGAGAAAAGAGAATACTCAATAAGTCTTGTTGAGTCCTTGGAGTGGGGTCTACAGTGTGGCTGTGCAGTGGTCCTCCGTGGAAAACTGCAGAAAAAGAAGAGACAGGAGCTCAGGAAGAGTGGCTGCTGGGATCCCAGCCATCTACTGTGCCATTGGAGGGAGGAGGATTGATTAGATCACCCAAGAGACAGAAAGGGCTTTTCCAGCACCAGAGGAAAGTACTAAATGTTGGAGGACCCAACAGAGTTAAACAAAATTCAAAACGCAGCCCAGCCCCCTGCAAACATATTCCATGTTTGTGATAACCAGGTAAGATTAATGCTCACATATTGCCATCTGAGATGCGATGTTGGGAGGCCTCAGCATCAGGGTTCATTTATTTTCATCTCTTTCTGGTTCCTCTCTCTGCTCCTGGCTAATGATTTACAAGTGACACCTTGGTAACAGCTAAGGGATCCTCTTTCCCTGTTCCCTTTAAGGGCAGGAAGTAATCCTGAACCTGGGGACAGTCCCATCAGCCATGATTAGAGCTGCACCAGAGACACTGTTGGAGCTGGCCGGAGCTTTGTTCAATGAGATGGCAGGTCCCCAGCCTGACACTCTGCTGACAGCTGCTGTTTCCCTTTTCTCTCTCTCTGTCTTTCTCTCTCCCTCCCTCCCTCATGCCAGAAGGACATTTATGCAAGCGCCACTGGCTGGGGACTGAGTAAACCAAGATAAAAAATGAAATGTCTGGACTCAGCACGGTAGTACAGTGTGCTTTCCCACAGTGAAGAAACACAGCCCCAGAACTGCCAGAATGAGCTACAGTCATTCTCAGGAGATTCTCGTCCCCAGGGTTTCTCCTCTCATTATGGCTTTTAGGTGCCCATGACGTTACTCCTGGGACAGAGGCAGCTGCCAGCCCTAATATCTATCTCGTAGGAGAGTTGTGAGGATCAAATGAAATTGTGAATGGGGAGGTATTTTGTTAACTGCATAATGCCAGGCAATCGTAAAGGACTGTCATTTTCACTACAGTTTTTTTACCTCATACCTGGGGACCTGTTGTCACGCCCCGTCAGGCCTTCTCTCAGCCTGAAACCCGGGTCTTTTTTCCCTAAAGAAGAAAGCTTTGTTCAATACCTATTTCTGAGTGACAGCCACTCCTGAAAAGAATCCACTAATATTTATGATTCACATGCGAAAATGTGTCAAACATATTTAGCAAGCTTCCTGTGAATTCCTTGTGCCTAGCAACGAAAACAGAAAAGGCAACATATGGATTTGTGGTTATTTGAGACCAGTTTGATCTGAATGAACAAATTTGCCTGTTTTTCCAAATGTGAACCTGTACAATGATCATTGTGTGTGTGTAGGACAAATAATGCTCTTCCTACTAGAGTTTTATTTCTATTTTTTCAGAATGAAATTTATATCCCTGGCAAGGAGAGCGTCATTGAGTCTAGTGGGTACGGCCCCTGACATTGTAACTCACTTCTCCATGCCCTATCTTTTCCAATTCCAAAACCCTTGAATTTCAAAGTTATTTCCTTCCTACCAGAAACATTGTATCAGGCACCACAGCAGTAACGATTTGTCTAGAAGAAAGCCAGTGGCCATAACTCCATCCCAGGCAGCAAACCCTGTGGGGGGAATTTCAATGGGAAGAATCCAGAAGACAAAAACACCTTGTCTGTTGGGCTCTTGTCTGAAAGGTGCCTCAGTTTCTGGGAGGAGGTGTCGAGGTCAACATGAGAGAGAACTTTCGAGCAGTCAGAGGTGCCAGAGAGAGAGTGGATCCTCTTGAAGGGAACCAGCTTCTCATCAGCTGGATGTAGGCACCACTGTGAAAAGAAGCTTTAGGGAATTCAAACACCCAGTAAGAGGCTGGACTAACTGTACACAATGCCTCCAACAACCCCAGGAGCCTGTGAGTCTAAAACAGCTGCATGGTTCATAATAAGTACCAGGCCCCTCTCTGTATAGTTTGAACAAGCTAGTAAGAACCTGCTTTAAAAAATCCCTTGCATTGACACCGGAAAGTCCACCATTCGTCATTTCTTCTTTTGTGCCAAACATTTTAATTTTCTTAAAAAATTTTTTAAAGGGGTAGTAATGTTAAAAGTTCATCCTTGGGGTGGGGGGGAAATGACTGATAAACTACTTGTTCATCCCCTCAAGGGAAAAAATGGAAACCCAATAAAAGCATGAACAGGAAGAAGAAGGAAGGAAGGAAGGAAAAAAGGAAGGAAGGAAGGAAGGAACAAAGGAAGAAAGGAAGGAAAGGAAGACCTATGAGAAATTTGGGCCACACCACAGTTATTTGGGACCAAGTTTGACAAGGGCCCCCTTGGAATTTCTCAATTACTTGTGGGGTACATCTTAAAAATCTATCTTCCTCCAAATCCCAATCACCTCCCACTGTGACCAATCTCAGTGGACAGTCCACCTTCACAGCTACCCACTGCCTCCCAGTTCTACCCTCACTGTATCCAACTCCCACCACACAAAGTGTTAGGATTCTAGAATCATCAGTACAGAGGGTACATTCAACCAAGATTCTTTCTCTCTTTAATCGTCAGTGACTTGAGCTCTTACCTCTGCTCTTTCACCTCCTGCTGCTTTCTTATCTTGTGTCAATCAGGGCCCAGTCTGGAAACTAATGGTGTATCTAATCTGACTGTTTAGGAAAACTTTCATGAATAAACAACTGACAAATGTTAAGTTCACAGAAGACCATTGTTAAACTCCAAAAGTTTCTCTACATGCCGTAAGTAAAAATTCTTATAAGATTACAAAATTAAATATATCACAATAATATCATATCTAAGTATTATAATATTGTATTTGTGGGAAATCCGTAAGTTAAATTTAAAATCATCCAATTTCTTTACCATTTAGAGAGGGGTATATTCCTTGCAGCCTTTCCCACATGCAAATACATTTGGTTAAAAATGAATTTATACCACACTGAGCACTCTGTAACCTCTTTGGGTCTCAGCTTCCTCTTCTCTAATATGTGCCTTTAGTGCTGTTGTGTTTATCAAATTATTACACACAAAACCCTTAATAAGCACTCAATAAGTAAAATTATTTGTTTTTCATTCAACACTACACAAGTTCATTGAGGACATAACTATGTGCGAGACACTGTCCTTGAGAGCTTCACATCTATTAATTCAATAAATGAGTCCGTTAGTAATGCCCAGGGAGTCCACAAATAAAATAAGATGGTGGTCAGTTCCTCTTGATCGTCATCAAGAGCCAAGATCAGGGTGACAGATAATAAATAACAGTAATATTTTCCAAATATCTCTTTGATTTAGAATTTGTTATACCAGCTTTGCAATATCTCCAAGAATTTTGTTTGTTTAAACACGATCTTATCTAAGGTGAAAATAAGTTTCTCTCTGCCCAGAAAAGCCCTCTGAAGAGCAGATATTCACATAAACTGTAAAGGGGTCAGTATTAGGAGCGGCAGAACATTCTAGTAACTAGAAGTTTGGGTTTAGATCAGGCTTTGGTTTCAACTCTGACTCTGAAACTGGTTGTTTGAAAAATAGGTATCTCTAAACCTCATTTTCTCATCTGTAAGATGGGGTTATTTTCTATTTGTCTTACAAAGGTTCTGAGAGAGGATCATTTGAAAATGTGGATAACACTTCTTAGACAATATGGAGGTCTACACAAGTGGAAGTAATGTATTTAGATCTCAACAGAGCCAAAGTCTAGGTAAATAAAAAAAGGATTTCTTTCCTAACCATTGTTCCTTCAGCAAGGAATCTGATGTCCTGGTGGTCCCATCCACCTTCTTTGGTGTCAAAGCTGGATTAGATCATGTGTTCCCTATATGTACTGCTCCTTCCATTACTTCCATTACTGACTTCCCTGGGAGTCATTGCGATGGTCTGAGACAAACCATCAGTAATAATTATTATTATAATAAATGAATAATATTTGTTAAGCACTTAGTAGGTATCAGGCAATTGTGAAGAGTTCTTTTTACAGACATAACCAAATTTAAAACTTCCAACACAGTAAGATAGATGGTTTTATTATTCCCATTTCACAGATCTGGAAACTGAGGTTTAGTGATGTTACATAACTGCCCAGATCCCACAGCTACAAAATCAAAGAGTCAAGAAGCTAATGCAGAGTCTGACCCACATGGAGGCTTGGTAAACGCTTGCACAGTGAATGCATCAAATGCATTAATCAGAGGTGATCATGGGACACTATATTATGGGTCACTCTTACTTTCCTAGGGCAATTTGACTATAAAGCCTGTGATTGTAACTACTCACCAGCTATTTGTCATCCTCCTATTTTCCTCATTTAATTCTTTGACCCCAGAAAGCCCCCAAGCACATGTTAGATGTGAAATCTATCCCCACAAAGTATGCAGACAAGTGACATTAGAGTTTGCCTTCCGGTTTTCTTAAAACATTACTTTTTCGGCCAACCACTTGCCTCCATTCTCCCTTCGTTCCTTAAAAAAGGAAATCATTATGTCATTGTACTTCCTCACCTAGGAAAGTCTTTTCAAGTACTAGCCACCCTCATTTCAACACCCGAGGACCCTGAGAGCGCCAGAGAAAGGTGTGGTAAGGAGAACAAATATATCAAAGTGAGGAATAAATGCCTGTCGAGCTCATTAGCACCCAGGCACAGAGAAGGAAACTGCTATTTTTATCAAATGTACCTTCATTTAAATAAATTTCAGAGTAACTTGGTAGAAACAAGGTTCCTTTGGAAATTTTTGATCCTTCTAATAAGGACTGGCTATCTTATGTGCCCTTTTAAGCCTGGTCTTCAACCCACAGGTGTGTAATGTGTACGTTTTTACATTTGTTCCCTTATAAAATTTCCATCTCTGCCACTTGTCTTTGGTTTCTAACTGGGCATAGGCCTGATACCAGCATATAAAAGCTTTATCACTGAGGTGAAGCACCACCTCTGTGACCATCTCTTCCTTGTAAAGCACCAGCTGGGTTTGGATCACTCAGTGTGCTTCCAGCCATCTCATTTCTATAGCAAAGGCTGGTTCAGGACCCAGTGCACGAGCAGGACTTGAGAATTTAATTATATCCACTAGTTTTCTCGCTCAAAACTTTGCCATCATTTTATGGATACCCCAGGATGCTTCCTTGACTTGGCTGTGATCATGCTCATCCTTAACCCTTGAACCAAGATTTGTTTTCTCAAACACACAGCCACGCAGTCTCTATGCTGAGAGCTTATATTTAGAAAGTTAGCTCCCATTACACACACACACACACACACACTAAAATACAAAAATGAACCTCCAAATACTTTTCCCTCCACCCTTTCCCCCAAAAGCAAAGTTGAGAAGATTTACTGTGTGTTATTATCTTAGTAAGCTAGTTTTTCTAGAATCCCAGAAGTTATCTTCTTCTTGAACATTCTTGTTAACTGCCAACAACAGCTAACCTTCTCAAATTGACTCTAGAAAATTTGGCAATATAGCAATAAATCTTAGGGGTCTTCTCTGTAATCCAGCGGTCCTGTAGAAACAGTGTGGTAATGTACATTGATGCTTACTCCACTTTCATATATAACAGTGACAACTGGAAACAACCTAAATACCCCAAGCCAGGGAACCTGGCTTGGGGTTCAAGTAATTTGTGGCACCATTGTATCATAGAATATTTATCCACTAATCAAAAACATGTCGTCAACTTATTTGTTGGTGTGGAAAATATTAACCATCTATATCTAAATGGAGAAAGGCTACAAAATAATACGGACACTGGGATGTTACCTCTAGGAAACTCACATCTGTGGTCCTATGTATTACCATCTTTGTATCTATGGCGTAGGAGTCCCACACAGGTATACATCAAAGGACAAACATGGTTAAAGGTGATTCTCTGAGCGGCAGAATTTTTTTCACTGTCCTTTTTTCTGAGTGGGTGTTACTTCTGTATTTGGGGGAAATAAACGCTAGCTTTTTTAAAAAAGGAGAAGTGCTGCTTTGTATTTCCTCATCTCTGAAAGCATGGAAAACAGCTAAGAGGAGGATCACATGGAAGTCTGGCTACCCTTCCAGAATGTTCACTTAGCTTCTACTTGGTTTGTGGTCCAAATGAAAGCATTCTGTTAACTGCATTGAACAAACCTCAGTTCCCGAGAGACCAGACCAACATCCTCCCCTAAAGATTGGCCTGCCACATTTCTTTGCCACCTCATTAGAAGTATTGGAAACCACTTTTTGAGAATACATTCATTTCTCTCCTAATATTTCTAGATTTATTTCCTGACAATCTAGAGCATAACATGTGTTGAGTCAAGAAGCCACATAGGCTGGAAAGTGCACCAGACTTTAAGTCAGAGAACTGGGTTCTGTCCCATCTGTGTTAAAACTAACCATGGTTTTGGGGGCATCTGGGTGGCTCAGCTGGTTAAGCGCCTGACTTCAGCTTAGGTCATGATCTCATGGTTTGTGGTTTTGACTGCAGCATCAGGCTCTGTGCTGACAGCTCGGAGCCTGGAGCCTGCTTCGGATTCTGTGTCTCCCTCTCTCTCTCTCTCTGCCCCTCCCCCACTTGTGCTTTGTCTCTCTCTCTCAAAAATAAATAAAAACTTTTAAAAAATTAAAAAAAACTAACCATGGTTTTAGATGAATCACCAAACTGATGCTCTGAGGCTCTGCTGTCCTAAGGAAAAAGAGGTGCCACTAATTCTGTACTGTACCCACCACAGACAGAGGTTACAAAGATTAAATAAGATAATACATAGGGAAGAGGTAAAAAAAAGCATCTATTCAAATGTTTACTATCACTATCACGACTTTTGTTATGATCATGATTATTACTATTACCTGCTCTTGTAACTGAAGAAACTAGTGAATATTGTCATTTGACTTTAGTTTCTAAGGGAGAAAGAATATCCCTGATGTCCGGGTGACCAAGTTATGCTTGGCTGATAGCACCAATTGAGATTATGTTCTTATACATTTTCATAAAATAGAAGACTTGCTTTTATGATGTCAGGTGTATATAGTTTCTGCTTGCTTCTCTGGAGGAAGGCCCTAGGACTCTATTGCTTATGCTCTTTTCCATCTGTGATTGGCTGTCCCTCACCTCTGCCTCTTTTCTCTATAAAAAATGATCAGCCCCAAACTGCTTCCTTTGTTTTTCTCCTACATGTCTTTTGTACCCTTAGTGCTTGGCTTAAATTCAGGATGTACAAATACTATGTTCAGTGTATATGTATTAACAGAGTAAATGATTTTTCTGAGTAGTGTTAGTCAGTGATGGGGAAAATGGAGGTGGGAGGGAATCTTGTAAACAGCAGTGGGAAACACTGACCAATGAGTATGCACAGGGCAACCATAGGCTCCTGGAGGAGAGAGAGAAAAGCCTGCAGAGAAGCTGCAGTCAAGATGGGTGAGAGTCAGAGGTCTTCTTCATGGCTTAGGAGAGCCTGAGCTCCATTTGGGACCCACCATACTCGCCAGGGATTCTGGAAGAAGAGTCAAAAACATGGTTTCTCAGGGTGGGGTTGTGTGGAGATGTCCAAGTTATTCCCCAAGATAGATACCCACACCCACATGTACACACACAACTTGAGGCCAAGGCCGTAGGTTTGTGCTCTTGAGTTAATTCTGTAACCCGGACTATGTCCAGGAATATGATGGCTTGGAACTGGATGGGCCACATGCTTAACCAGTTCAAGATCTCCTTCTCTCCAACACTGTGACAACTCATGACTGTCATGACCCATGATTAGAAAGATCTGGACCAGGAGTCAGAGGACCTCTGACTTTGCCAGCCACCACTAAGTAAACTTTGTTCAGCCTAGGCCATCCTTTCCTGACAATTTGAGAAGCTACTGTCTTAATTCTACCCTTCCTCAACTTTCACCTAATCTAGAGCTCTTCATTGAAGCTTACCTTCTGGATCTAAGTGGTATCTACCGAATGATGGAGTGAATGGGTTCAGCTCTCCCATCCACCTTAAGGTCCTGTGATTCAATATTGTCATTTACTCATTCCATCAATAACATTTGTGAAGCCTTGTTCTGTGCCAGGAACTGCAGATACAAAGATAACTCTGGCACGGCAATGCCTTAGAAAGCCTGACAGTCTCGTGCTGTACTGAGACACACGTGAAAAGAAATTTTGGTGGGGAGGAGGGGGAGGAAGAAATGTTCCAGTGAAGAATGTACTGAGAGGGAACTAGCAGACCAATATGCCAGGTTTCTTGAAACCTCATTTAGCAGAGCTTTCTTGGAAGTAGTGTCATGAAGTATTAAAACTTGGCTTCAACATCGCACTGCCTGGGATGGAAGCTAGACATATCATAGACTGCCTTTACAACCTAGGCACGCTGATTTGCCATTGACATTTGGTTCCCTCGTCTGAAAAATGGGTATAATCATACTTATCATTCTCCTTCCAGGACTGTTGTAAGGATTAAGGGGGGATATGTTTAACACATATTTGCTACTATGAGATCATGCATAGAAATCTTTAGACCATTCGGATTTCATTTAAAAAAAAATCAGTGGTTTTTTTCTCTTATTATCTTTGGGAAAATAAAAATATGGAGGGTAGGTAAAATAAAATTAGGAAAAAGGAAAAAAAAAATTTAAAGCCATCCATCATTTGCAAAAAAAACTTGACTGCTACCCGGAGACAGGTATAACAGATAAAAATGTCCCAGATCAAATGTCTCAGAGGTATGAAAATTTACCAAATCTATATTTAGGTGCCCATATGTTCCTTCTGGCCAGAGTTGCCCAAAAATGCAGACATTTCAGTGCATACAGCAGCAATTTTCACAAAGGTTTCCCTTTTAGGAGAGGGAGATGCTATAAAGCTTAATCGGTTCTAAGTGATTCTGAAATATTGTATCACTTTACAGCAGAAAGGTCACCACTGGTGAATAAACATAAGGATTCTGTTCTGTATCTGGGATTTAGCAGACTAACTCCCACTAATGTTAATGGGGCCATGCTGCCAAATCCCCAACCATCACCCTGGATATTTGTTCCAATCCCTTACTGTTGAGATTGAAATGTGTTTTCCCAATCAAAGCTGATCCTGAGATGGAATCACTGCATTGCCAGACAGGAACAGTGTGGCTGATACCCAGGGACCCACAGCACTTGAAATGAGGGTATGAATGAGCTTTGTTGAAAGGTATGTCTTCACATTGTCTACCCAATTCACTGTGGCTTCCTTTGCCGGATGCACAATATAGTTTGCTCATTTTCCAAACCCACTTCCCACTACTCTGTGATGTCTGAGCAAATCAAAATCCCCCAGTCTTCCACATATGCCCCAGACTTCTCTGCCAGAGGAGAACAGTTATATTGGCCCCTTCCTACTTCTCTTTTCTTCAAGGAGACCCATTTCAATGCCACCTTGTTGGTGAAATTTTTCTATACCTGCTCCACACCCTCCTACCCAAACACACACACACACGCACACACACACACACACGCACACACACACACATGCACACACACACACATGCACACATACAGCCCAGATGTGATGGCTGCCTCTTTGGAACCCCAAATATTTTGAGCCTTGAGTGTGGCACAGTTCACATCCTGCCTTATGAAGTTGTCTCATTTTTCTCAGGTAGTCTGTAGGCACTGTGAGGGTAGAAAGTGCATCACACCTGTCTATATTTCCTTTAACATCCAGTCCAAGCCCTTGCATACCATCAATGTTCAAGGAAACACTGACTTGAATTGAACGACTTTCTTTTGTTTGTTGATTTTGGAGATTGGGACTTTCAAGGAAGGGGTTGGGAACTGGGGACTTGGGGTGTAATTATAGATGACAGATACTTTATTTATTAAGTTAAATAAACATGTTTGAGAAGGCATCCCTGGTCTTTGGAGCCGGGGAAAAGAACTGGTCCATTCCTCACAACTCCATTTGCCATAGCTGTCAGAGACTTAGAACACTGGCCTGGGTGAATAATGGATCTGATTCACAACAGAAACTCATGCATTGATACTTGGCACCAGTGTCCCTCAGAGATCCCTAGATTTATGCACTGATCTTGCCTACAGCCCTCAAGGCCCAAAGCTGAGTACATTGTAGCTGCAGCTACAATCTGGGCTTGGTTCAACCAGGTCAGTTTCAGCTAAGGTACAATTCTATCTGGTGTGTAATAATCTTCTAAATGAACGTAGGCTTTAGGTAGTCACAAAGCCAACTAGCCATGCCTGTCTGAATATCAGAGCCCTGGCTGAGACCAGACTAATGATTTACCCTTTGCCTGCTCTAATTTTAATTGCTTCCATGGAACCTGCAGGAGGTCTGGAGGTATCTCAGGCAAAGGATAGTTTGTGCTGTTTCTGCTTTCTCACATCCCACTCACCAAATCTAGTAGATGTTCTTGAGGCTTTTATCTAGCTGTTATTTAGCTTTTTTATAAATTGAACTATTAGCAGATCTTCTTCCTTAAGATTCTGCCTCCCTTAACTTTACGATATCACTTTTCAACTATCCTTTGCTAGCCAGCTCTTTTCAGCCTCCATCGTAGGCTCCTCCTCCTCTGTTGACTCCAGCTTTTAACCTTTGTCAGTCCCCCTCACTGCCATGGCCACTGCTTCCGCTCTAGAAGCCTTGAGAGTTGTTAGTCTTCCATCCATAACTCTTCATCACTAACTTTACCTACGATATAAACAAGGGGAGCTCTGTTGTGAGAACCTCATACTTTCCTTCTCCTCCCTTCCTAGTTTCTTCTCCAAATATCTGATTCTCCTTATTTTATGCTAATGTCTCTGACTCCGTTGATTTCAATCCTGACTACAGATTAGAATCCCCTAGGAATGGAAAATTAAAAAATACTGATGGCTAGGCTACCGCATCCGAGATTCTAATTTAGGTGGTCTGGAGTGAGTCAAGAGCACTGGAATTTTTTAAATACTATTTTCCCCTGATCACTGACAAATTTTCATCTTTGTGCTGGAGATGTAGCTTTGACAGCACGCTTACCAAAGGTCGAGACTTGGTATTATTATTATCTCCAGGGTTCCAGGCCTTGGAGCAGGAGCCCAGGTTCATTGTCTTACATAAGGTCTCCACGCATCTTGGTTTGCTCAGGACAGATCCAATTTATACCCATTGTTCTTGTGGCACAGTCAATTAGCAATCCTGCCCCTTTCATTCTATAAGGTATCTCTTTTTGTACAATAAATTTATACAGCCCCTCTAAGCATAAGAGTACCTGAAGGTTTGAAAACACTTAGTGTTATGAGCTGGATTGTGTTCCCGCAGGTTAGGATGTGACTATATTTAGAGACAGGGCCTTTAAAGAGGTGATTAAGTTAAAATGAGGCCATTGGGGGTGGGCCCTAATCTAATCTGACTAGTGTTCTCCTAAGAAGAGAAAATTTAGACACACACAGAGACATCAGGGATGCACACGTGTGCATCGAGGAAAGATTGTGTTGTGTGACACAACAAGACACAAGAAGGTGGCCAACTGCAAGCCAAGGAGAGAGGCCTCAGCAGAAACCAAACCTGTTCACACCCTGATCTTGGACTCCAGAAGTGTGAGCAAATAAGTTTTTGTTATTCAAGCCATCTAGTCTATGATATTTTGTTATGGTAGCAGTCGCAAAAAATGAACAAACAAAAAGTCTCACCAAAAGAACAAGCAAGCAAACACACTTGGTAGAATATAAAGAAAATAAAAACAGTGTAAATACTGTTTCCTAAATATTCCAATCCTCCAAGACGAATGCTTATAGCAGTTTCCCAGAAACCCACTGTCTTGAGTTTAGATTTTTGGGGTTCTTCAACCATATAATAAAGGCCTTGACTTGATGTCTTCATAGGATGCCATTAGTTTTCATACACCCTGGGTCTATAAGACTGTTGCCATGTGGAAGACTGAGGTACCCATCTCTGGGGTAGTAACTGAGATGGTGACAACACATGTTATATAATGTTACCATGAGTAAGGCATAGTTCCTACTCTCAAGGAGCTGACCTAGAAACAACTCATCTCCATGCAACAAGTAGCAGACAGAGTGACTTTCGTGAAGGCTCAGTGCAAGGTCACTGAGCCAACCAGGAGAAGAGTTTAGTACAGGTTCCTGTGTGAGTGGACACCCAAACTTATTTTTTTTAATGTTTACTTATTTATTTTGAGAGAGAGAGAGAGAGAGAGCACTCATGCAGGGGCGGGGAGGGAGGGTGGTGGCAGAGAGAAGAGACAGAGAATCCCAAGCAGGCCCCGTCCTGTCAGTGTAGAGCCCAACACAGGACTCCATCCCATGAACTGTGAGATCATGACCTGAGCTAAAATCAAGTCAGAAGCTTAATTGACTGAGCCACCCGGGCACCCCTACACCCTCAATTTTAAATGCATTCCTTTGCCTCTTTCCTCAGAGGTTAGAGAGCACAGCTGTTATCCTTCTTCTTTTTTTTAACCCTTTAAATATTTGAGGACTTAAAAAGTACAAATTTTCTTTCCACAGACTACGTAACTTCAGCCTGTCCAGGGTTCATACATCGGTGCCCACTTTTTAAACTTTTAAACCCAATTTGTACATTGGCGCCCACTACCCCTCCCAATGCACATGTGTGCACACGCACGTACACAAACACTCATACGTAGGCCAAAAGGGTCTTCAGTCACCAAAAGACTCTTAAATCTAAAAAAATATATTGGTGTCGTCCTCTCACAAAGTACAGATTAAGGTCACATCCGTCACATAGCTACATGAAACATCAAATCATTGGTATATTTTCTTCATTAAGTAGAAAGCAACAGAATCAGACTGACACACATCAGTCATTCTGAGGGATGACTCTACATGCCCAGAGGAAGGTATGTTCCCGCCTCCATTTCTGACAAGTGAATTAATCCTTTTTCCATTTTCGGGTATTTGGAAACATCAAGGACCTGAAATAGACCAGCCCCACTGGTAGGGGATGCACTTCCGCCAGGAAACACTACCGTTCTTCTAATCTTACATCATGGCATAAATACAACAGCCCTTGTTTTCCACACAGATTCCTACTTCTTTCACACCCAAGCATATGCTAAGAGCTCTCAAACAACACTCTTCCTCCATCTCTGGGAGGTGTTTTAAAACATTTTTAGCTCACCAAACAGAAAATAGAGGAGGATCTGTTTCTTTACTCAAGGATAATAATTTTCAATTGCCTATTTATACTGCAGATGGAAACCTATAGATGGAAATAAACATATTTTCATTCTAAAATTGGCATCTGCTCTGCTATAGTTAAAGGGTGGCACAATTGTATTTGAAAAACAATCATCCAGGAAATGCCACATTGCCTCACAATGCTCAGACCAAGTGCTTCTGGAATCAGGTGAATAGCAATAAAGAACTGAAGGAAGAATATTAGCCTACTGAGCGAATAGGACCACATGTAGACAGAAAATGCCAAAAACAATAGTGAAATGTGTGACTAAAAAGTAAGACCTTATGACCTATAAGCAAAGGATCAGTCTCCTTTGAAAGACCCCAATAGGCAACGACTGACTGACAGTGTACAACTGTGCTGTATAATACAGTAGCAACTAACCATACATGGCTATTTAAATTAATTAAGATTAAACAAAGCTAGAAATTCAGTTTATCAGTTGCACTACCCACATTTTAAGAGCTCAATGGCCACATGTAGCCAGTTGTTCCCATACCGAGCAACATAGATAGTAGAAATTTCCATCATTACACAAAGTTGTATTGGACAGTGGTGCTCTGGAGAGTTCTGTTTGACTATTGGGTTAGCATCATTTTATTTTTATTTCTCTTATTTTTTAATTGTATTATTTCTTAAGTGGGCTCCATACCTAGCATGCAGCCCAGTGTGGGGCTTTAACTTACAACTCTGAGATCAAGACCTGAGCTAAGATCAAGAGTCTGACACTTAACCGACTGAGCGACCCAGGTAACGTGGGTTAGCATCATTTTATACATCAGGCCTTAAAGAGATGATGGGGAGCACAGCACACCTGCTAGATGTGACAGTCCATGGCAGAAAAGTATGGCAGAAAGGAAAAATATTTAACTCGTGGAATTGACCCAATATGATATAGTGTTGGCATTTTATTCCAAGAAATATCCTTAGACAAGCAGAGAAATCTTGGGCTAAAATGGAAAGTAGTTAGTAAATCCTACTATTTGAATACTTCATCACAGTCTTCTCAGCATTCCAAAATGTACCAGCCTCTTCTCATCCGTTAGCGGCTGATTGGACTTTATTGGTCATCCATTTTTCAGTTCCTGCCCCCAATGTTGTGCTCTTTCGAACATGAAACAAAACACTTTCGAACATACATATAAATAAATAGAACCCCAATCAAAATAGAAAAATAAAGATTCTTCCCCAATTTACGAAAAAAAAAGGCAAGAACTTTATTTTAAACAAATCCTCAGTTGTGTGTTACACCATGTCCATACCTAAATCAAAAATCATAAATGATAATGCAAAGGAAATTGGGGGCTTCACAAAGCAATTATTCAAATATTATTCTCAGCCAGTGCTTTAACTAAATACACAGTGGATGTAAAAGGTATAATATGGCACTTAAATATATAAGAGCAAAGAGAAGGAAACATATTCACAGTCCAAAGAAACAGGTTTTTGAACCTTTGGTATATGTCTCAAATACACATCCGTAAACACATGTTAGCCAATAGTGTTTCCAGGTTTCTTAAGCTAGTGATTAAGTGTGTGTTTCAAAAATAACTGATAAAATAATAAATTGGGATTGACATGGGCTGATTAAGGTCTCTGGTGTGAGCACACAGGTAAATTCAAACCATGGCAAAATGAAGTATAAGAAAATGAATGGAATACACCAGTTAGAAATTCTGTGGCTCAAGTAGACACCCTTGATATCAACAACAACAACAAAATATTTTTAATGCTAGCCAAAGTCCACAAGCCGGAAGGCAGAAATATCCCAAAGCTCATAGCCACATGCCTAACAGTGCAACGACCATCTCACAGAAGTTTTATACTTGCATATTGCAATTCCCTCCCTCCCACCCAAACCCTGCCCCTAATAAACAGCACCAGTGCAGTTTGAGTTAGAAAATTGGAAATACTGAGACATTCCTAAGGTTTTCATAATGACTAAGGGCTTGTCAGATGGGGCTTGAATGCGAACCTCTGCCATGGCCAGTCTCCAAAAAGCACCCCATGTAATTCCCTCTAGCTTGCAGATAAACCATATTAGGTCTACTGTAAGGCTAGATTCAGAAAAAAGCTGGCATGCTATCCTGGGTTGAAGGAGAGGAGCATGCTGATGGGGAGGTACACGAAAGATGCCTCAAGGATGTTTGTCCTGCAGCCCAGGATGAAGGGACGTGTTGAGATAGGTCACAAATTTTGGACCGATGAAGTATTTGTTAATGCCATTCACCAGGATATTGAGCTCAGTGGAGCTAAGTCCTACTTGGTACCTGTGCAAGCACACTGTTGGCAGGATCAGACTGGGCCATCAACGAAAAGGCCCAAAGAAGTCCGACTCATCCATCTCATCACTCTGCGCAGTGGTCTCTGTAGGAACCAATGGTGTGACCTGTGGTAATGGCTCTACTTTCTCTCCTCTCCCATTGATGCAGGGTCTTCTCTTAACTAGTCTTGTCCTATAGCTCAATGGCAAATGAGGGCAGATACAGCCACTCTCTCTGAGTAGTCATCTGCCTTGGGGCAGATTTCATTCCCCAGGCCCTATGTGTGAAGCTGCCCCTTCACACATAGGCAGAGTCACTGGACTGCGTCCTGCCAAAATTGGGAACACTGACCCGGGGCAGGTCCTTGTTGCGGATCTCATAGACTGACTTCCTCTTGGCCTGGGCCCCTCGCACGGCCAACTTGATCTTGCGCCATCCCAGGTGGTTGAGTTCAGCCAGGTTGAGCACAACACAGATGCCACTCACAGCAAACATGAACACTAAAAAGACAGTCTTCTCAGTAGGCCGGGACACATAACATTCCACCTCCTTGATGCAGGGGTAGCGGTCACACTCATACAACCCTGGGACACTGAAGCCATAGAGAAAGTATTGGCCTACCAGAAACCCAATCTCCAGGGCATTTCTGAACACCACTTGGATAATGTAGAAGCGGGAGATGCCTTCCTGCCTTCGGAGCTTGGATCGTGCAGCAGTGCGCAGCCCTGATGGGTGTGGGGTCAGCTCCTTAACCTCTAAACAATCTGGCTCTGTCTCCTTGCTGGTATTTTCTGTGTTCTGCAGCACCCCATTAACAATGGCATTTTGCAACTTCTTATCATCTCGTTTGCCACCACCACTGCCTCCACCCCCAGTTCCTCCAGGACCCCCCATGGACTCAGGGGGCTCCCTGTCCAGGGTTAGGAAGACAGTAGAGTAGCGGCGTTCTCGCTGTTTGGCAGACTGATGCACAGAGTAGGTGATGAAGCAGAGACTCGGGGTACACACCATTATGATCTGGAAGACCCAGTAACGAATGTGGGAGATGGGGAAGGCGCGGTCATAGCAGGCCTGGTTACAGCCGGGCTGCAGGGTGTTGCACACAAACATGGTCTGCTCATCATCGTACACCGTCTCCCCCACAATGGCCACAATGAGGATCCGGAAGATCACCACCACAGTCAACAGGATCCTGAGCAGGGGAAGAGGGAGGGAGAGAGATTCTCAAGGGTTGAGTCACTGACTTAGGAAACCCCTGCTCCTCCTTTCCCTGCTCTGGTTGGTGTTTGCCAGGCCTTTGACTGAAGAGCTGTCCATCCCTGGTGGTTCTGACCTGGGAAACTAGGAAATCTTTTTTGGCTCTTCCCTTTCTGCTGGTTGCTGGTAGACTGAGAACACTTCATATTACAAGGATCTCAAATACATACATATATATATATATATATATATATATATATATATATATATATATATATCTCCATGTATTGGGCACGGTGTATTTGCAACAAATAGATTTCATCTGCTACATGGAATGCACAGAGGCAAAAAACACACCTTCACTCTGGATATGGCAAATGCACATGGAATACGTGAACAGAGAGTACCTGTTTCAAAGTCTACACACAGAGTGTGCATGTAATTATTTCAAGTGGATATTTAATTTACCCTCAGTATAAATACTGAACTTAATGTCTTATATAAACAGACAGCTGTGAATGTATATCCACATATATACACGGCTTTTTATAGTGTATATACATATGAATATATATATACATATGATGACACAAAATATCAATTGGGAGTGTGGGTGTCTGATACTGTAAGTTTTAACAGCCAAATCAGTTTAGCTTGATAAGTATTTCTTGGGAAAAGATACATCTGTTCCAAAGAGCAGATCCATCTCCCCATTTGCCCTTCTCTGTCCAAACACAATCCTGCCTTCCTTGTAGATTCTATTTAGGGAACCGGATGGAGATTGGCTCTGACTCCAGAGAGTGGTGGGGGTACCACGACTGAGCCAACAACTCTTTTTCTAATGGGAGAAGAGTCAACCCCCCAGTGGTGCTTCAGGGGGAAGGGATGGAGAGCTGATCAGGAGCGGCTGGGGGAAGGGGACATCACCGGGCATCAGCATCGGGTGCACAATTACCGGGGGCACAGGCACACGGGCCGAGGACGATGGGAAGGGGCAGTGGATGGGCTGGGGGCTGTTGGGGCTCGGTCTGGACGTGAGAAGGGACTCCCGGGGGTCGCCCGACGGGGCCCGCTGACAGTCGGCTCGGCGCCCTTACCTCCCGATCATAGTGGAGTGCTGCTGCACCGCGGCTTCCAGCAGCCTCTCCAAGATGGTCCATTCCCCCATCGCTGTGCATCCGGAGGCAGCAGACAAAGACTGGGCAGCACCGGGCACGTTCCCGCTCCTGGCCCCTCCCTGGGCCGCACCTCCCAACTGGGAGCGCTTGCCCCCCAATTAAGGAAGCAAACAAATAAAAAAAAAAATCCAGGAATCCCCTCTCCCTTTTATTGCACTTAAAAGAGGGAAATGAGGAAAGAAATCGTAGCGCACCCCGACTGATGGGGCAGCTGGCGCGGTTGGGAGAGCGGGCACTAACCTCCCGCGCCGTCCGGGGATCAGGTCTGGAGCCCACGGATGCCCGGGAGAGGGGCGGGGCGGGGGTGGCAGCGTGCAGGTCCGTAAGCTCTTGGCGGCCCGAGAGAGGTCTCACCCCCTGGGTTGGGGGCCAGGGAAAGGTCCGGGCACCACCCCCCGCGCCAGGCACTTCTGCAGGCACCGGGCGCCCCTGTGCTGCCTCCTGTGAGGCCTGGGCGCAGCGCGCGGAGCTGGCTGACGGGCTCGGGAATCCGCGGCCGCCGCCTCTAATCCGCCCTTAAGTAGTCTCTGCCTGCGTCACGCCAGGTCGGCGGAGGGGAGCCGAGCGCGGCGTGTGGCTGTCGCTGCGCGCCGGAGCCCGAGGGGCAGGGGACGCGCGCACCGGGAGAGGGGGGCAAGAGTCCTGGGGTCCCCGCAGGGAGTGGGGTGACTTCGGGAGGAAGGATCGCAGTGCCCCTCGGGGCTTCTCTAGGCGCACAGGTATCCTCACCTGACCGCCAGTCCCCGGCGAGAGGAGGGGGAGCCGGGAGCAGACGCGTGGGTGAGTGGGAACGGACGCGAGTCGGTCGTGTGGCTTCTCTACGTGCGTCCCTCACCTTTTTGCTCTTTGTCTTTGGGGCGATAACGGAAATTCCCTCTCTAAATGGAGATGCTAGTTGGGGGGAGGGGAGTGAGAACGACAGTAGGACACTTTTAAATCTCCCTTGGAGAGGATTGAGTGGCTGAGAGGGAGCCTGCGATTCGGTGCCTCCGTGGGTCAGATGCTGGGGTGAGGAAGGCTTGATGAGAGTCCGTTTAGGCTGAAGCTTAAAGGCAGATGTGAAGCTGCTTCTGAGGAAGGGGTCTGGGCACAAGTCTATACCTAGGAAGTGCCTCCCGAGAGCAGGTGGGTGGCCATGACTTATAGTCTCGCTTCTCCCAGCACAAACACAAATGCTCCGCTATTTTTTAAAATTATCTATTTGCTTGTTTGCTTATGTGTATATATATTTATGTGCCTGTTTATTTATTTATTTGCTAATGGGGTACCTTGGTCTGAATCTGAATTTAAGGAGGCCCAGTATTCTACTACCGGAAACAAAACCCGTTCACAATCTCACCCCATCTTCACTTATCTGGCCTTGGCTTTCTCCTCTCAACCAACAGACCCTGGTTTCTGTCTTTAAATTTACATTTTGTTGTCAGTTCTGTCCAGAGCAACTGCCTAATTGGTTGCTACAAAATAGAAACCATCACACCAGGCTGCTAATTAGCTCAGGGGTCAGTATTAGGAGACACAGTAGTTGGGAGTGATTCATACAAATGTACCCAAAGCACAATGGGTAAGTAGTTGTCACCCTTTTGAAAATACAGCTGTAAAAAGGTTGCTAACTCATCCTAGGTATACACTGCAGCCTTAATTATCCGTAAAGATCGAAGCACATATGTGTATTACTTAAATCACCGTGATAAGCTTTCAGCTCTAAAGCAACCAGGGTGGTTGGGGAGCTGGTGGCCCTGGCCCTGGGAGGAAGGGTAACAGGCATGGGCTTAAGTCTACTCACACTGCACTTTTGTATAAGATGACTTTTAAGACACAACTCAATATTTGGTGTAGGAGGGATCAGTGATATTTCTCCTAGGCCTGATACCTTTACCCCAAGGAAGCAGTTTTTCACTGCAAAGAAGTAATAGAGTCTACTAAAAATGAGAAAGGGCTCTGGCTCCCTACATTCTCTCCTTTGGCAGACACTTTTGCAGTAAAGTATCTTAGACAAGGGGTGAATGAGTAAGATGGTCCCCTGGTAAATCTGCTTAACATCTTCAAATGTCCTAAAAAACTCAAAATCATTATAGTCTATACAAGTGGCTTTACCAAACCCTTAAAGATGATGGTCCTAAGGCCAGAGATTGCCAGAAATACATTTTAAATGTTCATACAATGCAATTTTCAAGCACTAAGTTATTACTACAGTGTCAATCATTAGTTTATTACTTTGAAATACAGTTTAGTCTGTCATATAGATTCAACATGTGAGCACATGTTGAATATATGTAACATGCATATAAACACAAAAATGTCTATACATAGGACCTATATTTTAAGACTCCTATGTTAGATTTGGTAGCCTGTTTTTAGATAAAAACCTTCTCATCCCCACACCTTGAAAACAATGAACTGTTTTTCTTTTTTAATTTTTAAGTTTATTTATTTATTGAGGGAGAGAGCTTGTGAGTGCGAGTGGAGGAGGAGCAGACAGAGAAGGAGAGAGGGAATCTGTACTGTCAGCACAGAGCCCGATGCAGGGCTTGATTCCACGAACCGTGAGATCATGAACTGAGCTGAGATCAACAGCTGGATGTTTAACAGACTGAGCCACCCGGGTGCCCCAAATATGGAAAGTTTCTATGTAGAGCTGCACGCTTCTGAATTTCCTCAGAGCACTATCTCATCCAGCTAGATTTTTGCTGTCTCAATTCCCCTCTAATTGAAGATCATCATTTAAGTCAACTGGGAAGTTCATTCCTTTTGCACTTTTTTTTAAATGTTTGTTTATTTTTTTAGAGAGACAGAGAGAGTGCAAGAAGGAGGGGTAGAGGGAGAGAGAGACAGAGCATCTGAAGCAGGCTCTGTGCTGACAGCAGAAAGCCCCAGTGAGGGGCTCAAACTCACAAACCCATGAGATCATGACCGGAGCTGAAGTCTGACACTTAACCAACTGAGCCACCTAAGTGCCCCTGTTTGATGCTTATTTAAACCTCATTTTACTCTATGATAGTAATGGTTTTGGATGAAAAACAATGGAGCTCATAGAATAACCTTTTGTTGTACCTTAGACTATTTGCTGGGGTCCCACCCCAAATCTGCTAAATTAAAATCTATGGAAGCAAAGTTTAAGTACCTGAATTTTCATTTAATTCTCACCAGTGGTCCTGATAACAATAAAAAGTTGAAAACTTTTGTTTCTGTGAGTATTAAGGCAGAAAGGGTCCTAAAATCAGGAAACCCCATCTCCTTGTTTCACAGGTGTTAAAATTGACCCCCAAATTGGGTGAATTGCCTACAGTTATACTAGTAAGGAAAATGCTATGAAGAACGTGCTATTTAAGAATCTCAGAGAAGAAGACCAAATAATTTTAAAGGATGGAAGATAAGAACTTTGAAGAAGGAAAAGAGAATTAAAGGTGGTTTGGATCATGGGGACATAGCTACCTATACGCACCTAAAGGAAAGTAATACCTGGATCATTGTCTTTGCAAAGCTATGTCTTACTAAACAGTAATTTCCATTAATGGAACAGGAAAATAGTCTCCACATTTAGTGATGAAAACTATAAAGGCACATAGCAAAGGGTGTGTATATACTAATACAAGGAGAGAATAGAGAGTTACTAACACTGATCCAATTTACTACATGGGTTACCTGGATACACTCTTATCCTTATATGTGCTTAGAACTTCACTTTCTTCTCAGCCACAGATTCCCAGGTGAGCTTATTAGCTTTGCAGCTTCAAACATTGGGTAAACGAAAACCCGCTAGGAACTTTGTGTAACATGTAAGAATGAAAGTGAATCTATTGACCCCTCCTTTACTGGACTGTGAATTCTTGGGGAGCAGAAGGCGTGATGCTTAAAGGTCATGATGCTTTCCATAGTGTCTTTGCATTGTGGAGACTTAAGTTCATTGAAGGAGCAGGGTGGCTCTCTGGCTCTCTATTCCCCTCAACCTGGGAAAGCTGCACATTCCCCGAGTAGAAGTGGGTCTCGGCTCCCCTGGGACCATAGGTTACATTCAAAGTGAGAGGGGGTCCCTTTTGCCAAGTGAAAGTCCCTACACACTTGGGACAGCCTGAGCCCCTCAACAGAAAGCATTTTTTGTTAACCTCCAGCCCCCTGCTCTCACTTGGTGCTGCTCTCACTCACGGTGGCCCCAAACCCCTGCTCAGCTTTGCCAGCCTTATGCTGCAGCATCAGCAAGGCAGGGAGCCCAGGGAGCTGGGCCTGGATACCTAGATTCCGATGTGCCAGCATCTGTAGCCTCTGGGATTTGTGTGGCTCGGGAGGGACTACCTTCTGTTTGGGATTGGTCTCTGTGTTAAAGTCCTCCACATTTCATTCACAAACAGTTAGGATTAACTGAGTTATATCTCCCCCAGTGGCCTACATACATCTATTTCCTAATGAAACCATCAAGCTGTCTTCTGAGGGGGCAAACCCAACCTGTCTTGTGCGACTTAAAAGGACATAAGTGGCACGTGAAGTCTACTCCTCTTTGCTGCAAAGTGATTTTTTTCTTTCTTTCTTCTGTGCTCCCTTACCTATATTTAAGCCCCAGCCCAACTGTTTATGGAAACACTTGTTTTTGCTGTTCAAAGTTTACAGAGTAATATTTCCTACAGAAGTAAAGCTGTCCAGGGACACCTGGGTGGCTCAGCTGGTAAAGCATCCAACTTGAGCTCAGGTCATGACCTTACAGTTTGTGGGTTTTAGCCCTGGGTCAGTCTCTATGCCGATAGCTCAGAGCCTGGAACCTGCTTCAGATTCTGTGCCTCCCTCTCTCTCTCTCTGCCCCTCCCTCACTTGTGCACTCTCTCTCTCTTTCTCAAAAATAAATAAATAAATAAGCTTTAAATAAAAAAGAAGTAAAGCTTTCCAACCCACAATTATAAGTAGCCCTGAATATGGTGACTTCTGTGTGGCTTAGGACTTCCCAGAGCCTATTACCTTCAGAACTATTCCTCAGTCTAGTGGTTCCAAATACCAAGTCATGTCCTCACCCCAGGAGACCATGTATCCAAATAGTGAGAAAATCCAAAATCTTCTGCTTGCTACTTCTTTGAATATATATATATATATGTATATATATACATATATATATATATATATCTCCCTTTTTTAAAGTTTATTAATTTTGAGAAAGAGAGAGAGAGAGAGAGCACAGGAGGGGCAGAGAGAGAGAACGAGAGACAGAATCCCAAGCAGGTTCCATTCTGTCAGTGCAGAGCCTGACACCCTGACACGGGACTCAATCCCTCTAACTGTGAGATCATGACCTGAGCCAAGATCAAGAGTCAGATCTTGACTGACTCCCCAGCTGAGCCACCCAGGCAGCCCAGGTATACATATCCCTTTTTTAAAATCATATGCACAAATTCCCCATTCCTCAGCCACCGTGTATATAGAGGATACACCTATGTGTAGTGATATCTCAGGGTTTAACGTAATATGACATTGTGGCCAAAGCAGATGCGTGAAATCACAGCAAATAAATTAACACTCCATTAAGAATCAAATCAGCCCTGCTGACACATAATCTTTCACATCTATGTCAAGTCGTGATTCCCATTCACATCAGGAGCATCCCAGCGGGGGCTTATTAAACCCGCAGGAAGAGATTTCTTTTAAGTCAACCCTATTCAGAAGTCATTCAGCGACAGTGCAGAAGAGCCTGCCTGGAGTCTGGGCACCCCCCCTCTTCACACTCTCATTGTCGCTGTCGAGCCAGAGTCCCGGCCATGCAGGACATAGCTGGGCTTCCAGCTGAGCGAATTTCCAGGCTGTATAAAAAAGATGAGGAAATTGCAGGGGAAATGAACGTGGGTTGGACCTGCCTCTGGCAGGTTTGTTAAACTGGGAGAATAGATGTTAGTTCCCACATGTGCTCTTCCTTCAGGTCTTCCACATCAGAGTATACTGCTGAAAGTTGGATTCATCTGGTTGCTTCATATCTACAGCCAAGATAATTGTGTGGAATTGATATTCGTCCCGAAAGGAACCTTCTTTAAGATCTGGAGCTTATTTTCAAGGTTGTTTCTTGCTTTCATAACCATACATGGATTCTCCTGGTTGCCTGGTATCTTGACCTTCAAAAATCAGTCAGTTTCTCTTTTTGCCAAGACTCTGGGGGCTCAGGCATTACTCAGCCCAGAGGCTTTTGTGATTTTCTAGCTCTTGTCTACCTAGCTGCCCTCTGATCACTTTTGGGCACCAAATCCAAGTCTGGTATGGAGAACTCTTGTTTCTGGAGCTGGGGTGAGACTGGAAAGAAGCTGTCACTCACTTATTATTGACCATGTGTTCAGCTCTCTTGCTGCAGTATTTTGGTAAGTCAGCCAATGGTTTGTCAAGACCATGAACTCCGACTTGCACATTTGATCCCTTTCACAGTCTTCTCTGATCCACAAAATCCCACACCAAATTTTTCTTTTTGTTATCATATCATCATTCCACCTTGACTATAGACTGCCTTTGGTCATACCTCCCATCCCTGGAACTCATCTTGAATCCACACCTAGTGACCCTTGAGCCTCCTACAGTTGTACTTCACCACTCCCCACCCCTTACGCCACCACCATAAAGGAAAGTAATCCGATAAATGAGCATACCGGGGTGTTAATAACTGATAACCACTTAATGTATTATCCTTCTCAGAGGCATTATCCTCATTTAACTTGGAAAGCCTTCGTTCAAAGACATGAATTTTTCTAGGTAGTTTTCCAAACACCACACAGAAGAAGAGAATAGCTGTTTGGGGATAGGGGATGTTCTGAGCTTCCTCAAACCACACCACACAGGTATTTGCCTCTTTTATTGATCTATAAAGTGGTCCTACTTGTGGAAATACAGAATTACATGAGCACTGTGGTTCTTAAACTTTACTGTACATTAGAATCACCTGGAGAGCTTTGGAAAATCCCATTGCCTAGCCTGTATCCCAGACTAATTAAAGCAACATTTCTGGAGGTGAGCCCAATGCATTGATATATATTTTTAAAAAACTCTCCAGGTGATTCCAACAGGCAGTCATATTTGTGCACTAGTGCAATAATACCCACTACCAACTACTTAGGCAAAATAGCTCTGTGAGAGCCCAGTAAAATAGGCTTTCTCCTAGTGCTGGGAATGGTGCTTCTAGACACAAAGCCAGAATTTCATTCTGAAAATGTGTTCCTGTGGTTCTGTAACTACTTAGTATAATCCGTACAGGCTAAGTAGTTAGTTGCTAAACTGCAAACACCCATCTCATTTCATCTCAGTCCACTCCTGGCCATCTGGTCCTCTGTATTTCCATTACAGGGCCATGTGTGTATTAATGAAATGATTGCATCCGATTACATCTTTTATTCAGAGCACAAGAAGAACAGTCTATGTATTTTATTCTCCAGCATGACTGTTTCTCTCATGAAGTCAACAATTAAGTTATTCTATTTCATGCAGAGCTGGGATGGTCTTCTATTAAGGTAAAAGTGTATATCAAATATGTTATTGCTTACAATATAATTTTCAGTTTTGCTGCCTGTTATCTATAATGTAGACATTTCACTCAAAAGCATAGACTTCCCCAGATCAGATACTTGTTAGTAGTCTCCATTTTATTTATTTTTTATTATTATTAACTTTTTAATATTTATTTTGAGAGAGGGAGAGACAGACAGACAGAGTGTGAGCAGGGGAGGGGCAGAGAGAGAGGAAGACAGAATCCAAAGCAGGCTCCAGGCTCTGAGCTGTCAGCACAGAGCCAAATGAGGGGCTCGAGCCCAGGAACCACAAGATCCTGACCTGAGCCGAAGTCTGACACTTAACCGACTGAGCCACCCAGGCGCCCCTCATTTGCAGTAGTCTCCATTTTAAAATATCTGTCATATGGGGGACACCTGGGTGGCTCAGTCCATTAAGCATCCCACTCTTGATTTTGGCTTGGGTCATGACCTCGCAGTTTGCAGGATCAAGCCCCATGCCGGGCTCAGGGCTGACACTGCAGAGCCTGCTTGGGATTCTCTCTCTCCCTCTCTCTCTCTGCCCCTCCCCCCATAAATAAATAAACATTTAAAAAATAAAATAAAACAAAATAAAATGTCTGTCATATAATTCAGGTTAATAACCAAGTGGTGACAATTAGTATACAAGAGAGATCACCTAAGAGCACCAAAAGGCTGAGTTGTCACTTTTTTCTCTAGTTTCTCTGCAACAGGTCAGATGGTCAGAAAGCCATATACCTAGACTGTATTTTTATGCCATTGCTTGGTGGAGTATGAAGGGTCAGGGGGAAGGGGACCCACTTCTTAGCCTAAATATTTACCACAGTCGTTTGTGTTGTTGTTGCAACCAAGACTGTTCTTCTCAGGAAATTTTATAGTGACAATTGTTCAAATAAAAAGGAAGTTTTTCTATCCTGTGACATCTGAATGAACAAAAATAAATGAAGAATGGATGAACCAATAAATAGCATGGTGCTCACTTTTTATTAACTAGCTACATTCTCTCCTACCCTTTTTCTTTACTAGAGTAAATGTTAAAAAAATTGACAAATGTGTATACATATAAATATAAATATATGTACATTGCTACAACCAACTTATATCAACCCAATAGTATTTTATTTTTGCACACATAGATTATTGGCCCTCGCATTAATTTGCTTACTCAATGAAGATTTAGCCATTGTTAGGGTGCCTGAATGGCTCAGTTGGTTGAGCGTCCAACCCTTGATTTCAATTCAGGTCATGATCCCAGGGTGGTGGGCATCAGGCTTCCCTGGTGAGCACGGAGCCAACTTGAGATTCTCTCTCCCTCTCTCTCTGCCCCTCCCCCACTCATTCTCTCTCTCAAAATAAATAAATAAGCATTAAAAAATTTACTCATTGTCTAGTGTGTGCCAGGGGGATACAGTAATGAGTAAAACAATATTATCCCTGACCTCATGGGGTTTAAAATCTAGTAGGAGAGATGTATATAAATTACTCCATAGTAATGTGTCCTTTTAAAATTGTGATAAGTGCTACCAATGGATGGCTCTGAACTATGCATCTGTGAGTATATAATAGGCCAGTAATATTAATAGCAAAGCAGGTGAAAGGGGTGGAAAGGGAGCATTCTGAGCTCAGGGAACAGCACTAAACAGACCCTGGAGTAGGAGAGAACACATTCCAAGAATTGTGAAGTCTCCAGTGTTGGTTCATGGGAGTAGGGGTAAGGGAGTTGGGTTGCAACATGGCTGGAGAGGCAGCCAAGGGTCTCATCAGGCAGAACTCTATAGGGTAGGGTAAAGACATTGGTATTTTCCTAAGAGTAATGTGCTGCTTTTGAGGGCTTCTAAAGAGGCAAGTGACATGATTAGGTTTGTTTTTTAGAGCTCAATCCATTTACATTATGGAGAGACTAGACTGGAGGGGGTGGGCAAGAGCAGATGCAGGTAAATTAGGGATGACAAGCCACTGGTGAAAGGTTATACTCAAGTCACACCCATTCCCATTACCTTCCTTCCCTCAGGGACTATGTGGCTATCCCAAGGAAACACCTCCAGTATTTAACCCTGTCTTCTCTCAGGTTAATGAGCTAGATGGTTTCTCAGAAACCATCCCAAACTCATAATCTGTTTTAATTATGTAAGAAACAAATAGGCCCTGATTGTAATGGTCAACATAAATACCTCCGTGATTAGTTGAATCTAAAGAGTATTACTAATTATGATGCCTCTTTCAAACATGTTTATCTCTGAATACAGTAAACAAATTGTGGAAGGCAGCCCCTTAGCACCAAGCAATTTCAAATAAATGGTAAGAGGGGGCCCCCCAATTAAAGAGCCAGGGCTCCTGTGAACCTATTTTGCCCTGGAAACCCATGTTTTGCCTCAGTTATTCAGTTCAGCAGGGGCCAGGGAAAGGTTCAGGTAGAGGGTAGCGTTCTTTGACGGAGGAAGAGGACACTAATATTTTAGAATTTCCTGAGATTTTGACTAATTTTTTTGAATAACATTGTTTAAAGATGGCCCAACTATCAAATGAAACTGAAGAGATCAACACTGCTGTTAATAAATAGATCCTGGGGAGTAGCACACAGATGAAAGTTGTTTTCCTAGGAGAATATAAATATACTCCAAATTTGGTGCCATAGCTCAAACTATTTCTGAGAATCCTCTTTTAGAATTGTCTCCAGAACCCCTTGTTAGCATGTAAGAAGATCCTCATTACTTGAAAAAAATCACACCTCGTGTTTTACTATAAGTTGTGTGAGCCAGCCTGATTGCCCAATTTATTTTCATTAGTGGCTTCTGAAAATACATATTTTAATGAGTCTGAATTTAAAAGAGGGGGAAAAATGTTTTGCACCTGCCTCATATAGGGTTTCTTGGCAACTGTGAGCTGGGATTCGGGTCCCTTCTGCTTCTCCAGGATACAAGTTGGAAAGTTTCCTTCTGTTGTCCATGAATATCCAGTAACTTTTGGTTTTTCACAATATCAAATTCCCCTTCAGAGAATGGGTTTGCTATCACTGAAGATATTCATAAACCTACTTTCCAGGCCCAGAATAAATACAACAAGCAGTGAGTTCCCAAAATATTCTGCACACTGACAGGGCGCTATGATGTGCACATGGGTGACCTTGCTCCTCTGCCTTCTCTCGACTTCCATTTGTTCCTCCAGACTCAGTCCAGCTATGCCCCCTAGGAAGGTCCCTTCCTTCTCCACCACATCTCCTGCACAGTTGTATTAGGTGCTCCCAGCATATAATTTTCCATGCTGTATAATAATCATCCTCACCAATAGACCATAAACTTATCCAGAGCAGGAACTGTTTTATTTTTGTTCTGTTGTGCTTTTACCTTTACACCCTTCAGTACCTAGCATGATCCATGGGATGTAATAGTCACTCAAATATTTACTAAGTAAAGCTTCGTAAATAGAGCAGCAATAGGACACTGGTCCAAGAGAGAGAGATTTAGTGTCTGGGTTTTTCCATGGCCAGAGTCCATCAATTCTGATCTCCAGCACCACCTTCTCAGGAATTCTTTCTGACCTCAACATTTTTCTTATCTAGGCTTGGGCATATGTTTCTAAAGAGAGAATGACATGAGAGCATGAGAGATTTGGGCCTAAATTCTGATCTGTAGCTAGTTTCTAGCTAGCTACAGGTTCAATTATTTAGCCTTTCTGAGTATTGATTTCCTTCACTGTAAAATTGCGGAAAGTATCACTGGGTTGCTGGGAACATTACATGACATATAACCTGGCACATAGTAAGTGCTTAATATAATGTCAGTCTGCATTCACCCTTTGTGCTTCCTTAGCATTCTTTACAAATCCTATCATTTTCCTTGTCTGCTTCCCTTGTTGGACTTCAAGTCAAGGACTGTATCTTTTATCTCCCTACTCTAGGACATGGGAATTGCTCAATAGTTGCTTGTTCATTGAATAAAATCTCCCACTTTAAAAGCGTAGAGACATTAAAATGTCTCAACTCATACAGCTAAGAGATGGCTAAGCCAAGAACCACAACACAAATTGAATGCTTAAGCCAATACTTATTTGGTCCAACTGCACAAAACCATGAGATCAATGTATACATGTATCTATGAAATATGATCTGTGCATATCTACACAGGCATATCTTCACAAAGACTGATCAAGTATTAGGCACAATCTAACTTCCCTTCATGGAAGAAGAGGATTCAGTATTTACGTCCATCACTACCAACTCAATGCAGCACATATTTCACTCTTCTTATTCTACCATCTTCCTGAAATAACTGTATCATACTTTTGTTGAATGGATAGTCAGAGAGTATATTGTGTTATGTAAGTCCTATTCCCAGCTTAGTTTTGTAGAATTCCATAATTTCTCTTTTGTGTAAAATTTTATTCTCCCTGATCTGAGCATTTTTGTTGGTTGTTTTGATTTTCTAAAGTCTTATCATTTCTTCAACCCCAAATTCTCTGTCCCAGTTATCCCTCAAAATATTTGAATATGCCATGTTCTGTCCATTACATTTTCTTAGAGAAACTTCTTCCACAACATTCTGACTTCTCCAATCTGGACTAATTAGAGAAGCGAGCAACTGATATACTGGGATGTACCATCACCATCATCCTGGGAGTTCCCTTTCCCTCTCTTCTGTGTGCAATGGTTTGCCCCAGGTTTTTTCTTTTGTGGGGTCCTCCCTTGTTTTGATAAAGTACCTCCTCTACTAATTTTCTGACAAATAGCCCACGGGAAGAAAATGGTAGAGGCCTCTCACATCTGCAATTGACTTCCATCTCCTGTTGCATAACCATTTCCTTCCAAATGTATAGTCCTTCTCCATTGTCTTATAGCTTCCAGTATTTCCCCTGAGAAGTACAAAGATGTTCACATTGTTGCAAAAGTGTGCAACTTTTTCTATAGAAGATTTTTCAGATATTCTCTTTGACCATCGTATTCTCATATTTCACAATAGTTTGCCTTAATGTAGATCTTTTCTTCATCTACTGTGCTAGATACTCAGGAGGCCCTTTCAGGCTACAAACTCATACATCTCAGTTGTGGAACAGGTTCCTAGATTATTTCGTTGATGATTTCCTTCAGACCTTCACCTCTATTTGCTCTGTTCTCTTCTATTAGAATTTATCACTTGGATATTCATCCTTCTGGACCTGTTGTCTAATTTTTATCTTCCTCTTTAATTCTTTATTTCTTTGTTCTGCTTTCCGAGAGATTTCCTGAACTTTTTCTTACATTCCTTTTATTTCATTTTTTAAAATTTCTATAATCATAATTTTAATTTGCAATAGTTCTTTTGCACTGTCTTGTCTCTCAGAATAATAATATAATTTTTGAGGTTTTCTTCTCCCTGCATGGTCTGTGTTTACTCATTATTTCTAAAGTGTGTTTCTGTCTTGGGGCACCTGGGTGGCTGAGTTGGTTAAGCATCTGACTTCAGCTCAGGTCACAATCTCATGGCTCATGGGTTCGAGCCCTGCATCTGGCTCTGTGCTGACAGCTCAGAGCCTGGAGCCTGCTTTGGATTCTGTGTCTCCCTCTCTCTCTGCCTCTCCACCGCTCATGCTCAGTCTCTCTTTCTCTCAAAAAATAAACATTGAAAAAAATTAAAAAAAAATTGTTTCTAGCCAAAGCATAAGAGACTCTTAAAAACTGAGAACAAACTGAGGGTTGATGGGGGGTGGGAGGGAGGGGAGGGTGGCTGATGGGTATTGAGGAGGGCACCTTTTGGGATGAGCACTGGGTGTTGTATGGAAACCAATTTGACAATAAATTTCATATATTGAAAAAAAATTGTTTCTCTCTCCATATTTCACGTTGCAGGCTTTCCTTCTCAGATATCTTCTGGCTTTTGGTTGTCAGCTCATATATTTGTTTTTTAAAAGTATTTATTTATTTTTAGGAGGGGAGAGGGGCAGAGAGAGAGGGAGACAGAGAATCCAAAGCAGGCTCATGCTGTCAGTGCAGAGCCTGATATGGGGCTTGAGCACCCCAACTGTGAGATCATGACCTGGGCGGAAGTAGGATGTTTACCCCACTACCCTCCCAGGCTCCCTGGTTGTCAGCTCATGCTTAAGAATGAATGGAATACTATGAAACTGATTGGAAACTCCAGGTGGGTGGGTGGGGCCTGTTGACTACTGGCTTCAGGGTAGAGCAGTGCTACTGGCATCTGGTAGATGGATCCTAGGAGCGCTGCTACACATCCCACAAGCACGAGACAACCCACACATATAAAAGAGTTATACTGCCCAAAACGTCAGTAGTTTTGGCTGAAAAATCCTGAGTTATGTCTCTGGGCCATTTATTTAAAAACCTCTGATTTGGGTTTTTTTGTTTTGTTTTGTTTTGTTTTTGTTTTTGTTTTTGTTTTTGTTTTTTATCTTTCTCTTGGGCTGGTCAGATTCTGCTAAAAAGAATCCACCAGTGTCCTGCCTGGGAAATTCAGATCTGATTCCCAACATTCTGGGAGTCAGGGGGCAGTAGTGAACTGGTGGTTTTAACAGAGTGCAGAGGTCACTTAATCACTCCCTTGGTCATATTGTCTCCCATCATCAACTGTGGCCCCATCTGGACGCTCAACTGACTGACCCACCCAGGTGCCCCTAAAATGTAGACATTCTGCTGGCTTTTTCTAGTTTGCAAGTGCATGTTACCAAATGAGTTTTGATGTCAGGAGTGGTTTGGCTGGGTTTTTTTCTTTTAAAGAAATCTATGGCTACAAATATGAGGAGCTGATTTGGAGCCCACATAATCTGCAGGATGCAGTATGATAGGAGCCAGAAAAAAAAAATTTAAACCTAAACCCAAAAGAAAACAAGAATCTAAACATAATCTGCTAAAAATAAAATAGCAGTGTGGACAAATTGACTAACTGAAATTCTGTGTGAACAAAATTCAGATTTCTCCAGCTGACCAGGTCCCTAAAGCAGCTGGAAAAATGATGTTAACTCAGTGTCACTGGCTGTGGTCTCTCCCTAGAAATCTAATTTTCACTGTTGTGAAATTCTCTTAAATCCAGTGACTCCGGAGGGGACCTGGATTGTGCTCTGGCTCTCCATCCCATGCACAGATGCTGCTCTCAAGGCCATTAAAAAAAATCTGCTTTGGAAGCAGAGCGGGGATATAGTCAGGCTTCTCAGGTACAATGGGTGCCCAAGATGATTCTTTCACACTTCAGCCCTAAGACTATTGTCTGCATGAAGGCAGGCATTCGTGACTGAGAAGAATTTCTAATATCAAGTAGAAAGCAGGAGTAAAGGCACATTTGCATTAAAGTTGTGCAAATAAATGCAGCCCAAAGTAACTGAAACCTGAGCCTAGAGTGACGTGACTCTTCCATTTTAATATCTAAGGGAACTACTTGTATAATGCCATGGCAACAGCATCACCTTCAACGGTTCTCCTGAAGAAAATCTTGCAGAAACACGATCCCAATACGTGAAGATTTGGCATTGATTTGATGAGCCAGTGGTCAAAGTATTTCATGTCTTACTGTGTTTCGTTGTGTCTTTTTGACTTTTGAGAAATTGCACAAATAACATTCAGCTTAGAAAAATTAGAATATATAAGCAGCTAAAGAAAACTATTCCATTCAGACATAAGCACTGCCTTCCAGTGATTTTTCTATGCCTATATACCCAACTATATTAGACAGGGAGAGCAAAATATTTTTTTGAGACAAAGAATTAAAGGGTTTCCTCGTCATAGGTCTTCACTGAAAGAATAATGAAGAACTGTCAATCAAGAAAAAAAAATTAAGCCCAGAGTGGAATGTTAGGGGGAAAATATTATGAAAAAAAAGGTAGTCTTGTTCATAAACGTAAGTATCAACTATAAATACTTAATGTGGGCAAAGTGGGGATAAAAACAAGTTTAAAAACAGCAACATAACACGAGTGCCATAGAAAATAACTTTAGGTTGTGTTAAGTTAAATGTGTATTAAAGGCTTAAGAGCAAACACAAATAAATGGAAATGGGATGTAAACTTTCCAGACTAGTGGAAAAAACATCAGTTCACTATAAGTCAGTGTCTTAGTCTGCTCCAGCTGCCATCACAAAATACCAGACTGGATGGCTTAAACAAAAGAAATTTATTTTCTCCTAGTTCTTGGAAACCCAAGATCAAGCTGCCAGCCTATTCGGTTCCTGGCAAGGGCTCTCTTCCTGGACTGCAAATGGTCACCTTCCTGCTAACTCCTCAGACAGAGAAGAGAGAGAGAAAGCAAGCTCCCTGGTGTTTCTTCTTATAAAGGCACGAATCCCATCATGAGGGCCCCATCCTCATGACCTCATCTAAATCTAATTACTCCTAAAGGCCCCCATCCCCAAATACCATCACACTGAGGATTAGGGCTTCAACATACAAATTTTGGGAGGACACAAACATTTAGTCTGTAATTGTCAGCAAAGGAAGACAAGGACACTAAATAAATAAACCAAAATCACAGTAAATTAAAAAACAAAACACATAATTCAGGGATAGAAGTATCAAAATGTGACTTATTTATTTTACGGCGTAGTATCTAGTAGCAAAAAATGAAAGAACTTGATCTACATCCATATCCACAGATATCAATAAAAATAGATCTCATAAACAAAAAAAAAAGGAAGATGCTGGTTGATAAGTAGAAGATGGCTTCATTTGTATAAATGTTAAATACAGGAAACCACAGCCTATGTTTTCTACAGGGATATTTAGGAGATATATGAATATTTGGGAACTGTACAAAAAAATACAGAGTCATGGATTAGAAGAACAGTTCCCAATTTCAGAAGACTGAAAACAAAACGAAACAGAAACCAAAACCGGAGAAGGGGGTTGAGGAGGAGTACAAAAGAACTTTTGGTTTACCTGAAAAAAATTTTAAACACCTGTATGGCAGGCCTAATGTTAAGCATTGAAAATAATACAATGACCAGGAACAGGTTTCCTGTTCTCCCAGACCTAATGGTCTGAAGGGAAGGCAGATGTTAATCAAATAATTACAAAAATATAAATTATAACTATGGTAAGTTTAAGGAGGGCAGTGGGGGAGTGTAGGAGTAGCGAGGAAGGTAGCACTCTAAATGGAGAAGCCACCATGTGCAAAACCCTGGCAGTGGGAGTAGACATATATAAGGCAGTAGGGCTGAGGCTGGGGAAGGGGTAGGGGTTTGTGAGGTGGGGCAGAACACAGAGACAGGGCCAGACCATTTAGGTCTTGCAGGCTGCTTTAGGACTTGGACCTTATCTGTAAAGTAGCAGAAAGCCACTGACAGGTTTCATTTGGTAGGGGATATTAATCAGACTTGCAGTATTAAAAGATTGCAGTTGGGGCCCCTGGGTGGCTCAGCTGGTTAAGCAATTAGACTCTTGATTTTTGGCTCATGTCATGATCTTGCAGTTGTGAGATCAAGCCCCAAGTTGGGGTTCCACGTTGGATGCGAAACCTGCTTAAGATTCTCTCTCTTCCTCTCTCTCCCCACCCCCCACTCACGCACACACTCTCTTTCTCTCTCTCTCAAAAAAGTGTTTTTTTTAAAAAAGATTGCTCTTGATCTCAATTGGAGGGGCAAAAAGAGATGTGTGGGAGTTATTGTAGCATCGGGTGAGACTGGGAGTATGAGGAAAAGGAGGCAGAGGAGGTGAAATTCATTTCATCAGAGTCAGAAGATTTTTAGAAGAACATTCTAAAGGACAGTCTGATAGATTGGCCATGATTAGTGAGGCAGAAAGAGGTGAAAAGATGAGTCCCTGGCATCACTGTATGGACTCTTGCCACTTCAAAGAGATGAGAATAAGACCAGGCTTGGAGGTGAAGATTTTGAGTTTGCTTTTGGACCAATTGAATTTAAAGTGCCTTTGAGACCCAAGTAGCGATTCAAGGAGGTAGTTGAATATAAATGTTTGAAATATAAAGGTTACCCTTGGGGACATGGGTAAATTCACTTATGGAGACACTGTGGCATGGGAAGGTGGCCTAAGTCATTGTCCTGACAAATTCTGTTACAGCTGGCAGGTGGAGATGAACCTGCAAAGAATATGGAAAAGCTACACATTGGAGGCAAACCAAGAGTATAGACAGGAAAGAAGATATTTCACCAAGAGGTAGTTGTCAGCTGTGATAAGGGTTGCAAAAATGGCTCTTTGGATTAGGCACCATGGAGGTCATCAGAAATGTTCACAAGAGCTGTGTTGGTGGAGTGAAGTGACAAACTGGAGTGGGCTGAGAAGTGAGCAGTAAGGAAAAGGAGGCAGTCCCTTTGAGGGGTCTGACTCTGAAAAAGAGAAAGAGAACAGTGACTGCAGTGGAATGTTGGGTTGAGGCAGAGTGATTTCTAATGCAAAGACCTGAATTTGTGTGTTTGCTATTAGGAAGTTGAGGGAGTTTCAGTTTCTGGCTTATCTTTTCTTTTTGAGGTTGGCAGGGGCAAGTCACAAAATACAAAGAAGAGAAGGAGAGAGCAGTAGAAGTAATTGTTTGAAAGCTTAGGGAAGAAGGTTTAAAGTGGCTACCAGTTACTAAATATGGGCTAGATAGGCACTACACTAGCCTTTGCCTTATACGTGTTATCTCCTTACATAGGGGCACAACTGATCTCTCCTACGTTGTAAGGTTTTTGTTTAATTCAGCTTATTTTTTTTTCTTTTTCTGTAGGAGTTTCTGTAGGAGTTCCTAGTTCAAATTCCACACTGCACACAGAGCTGGAGCTTATGAAGGGATGGCCAAGTCCGGGATGTAACTTCTGAAACCACCTAAAGCATTCTTGGGAATATGTTGGGCTGTGAGGTCTGGGGAGCAAGTGAAGTCCTGAGTGTGCAGAAGTGCATGGGACAATCTTGATAATGCACCAGGGCCACTTCTGTCTGATTGAAGTGGCTTTGAAGAAAGGGACAGGACCACGATGCAAGTTGGTGGCTCCCCCGTCCTGGTCCATCCCTCCCTCCACACACACCCCATCCAAACCCTGACTTACTTGGTCCAATCTTAAGAAGGAAAGTACTGAGAGGGAAGGAAAAGACTTCATGTTTTTTCCTGATTCACTAATGATGTTGTCAAAGGCTCTGGGTGAGATACTTAATTTCTCTGTCTCCTGGTTTGCTGTCTGTAAAAGGGTGACCCTAATGCCAGGTTCCTGTGGGGACTGTGACAGACCGCATTACAAAAGAGGCTCTCTCGGATACTTCAGTCCCCACCCTTAGAGTTCAGTTTCTTCATCTGTAAAACAAAGCATTGGACTAGAAGTTCTCAGGTTCCGCCCAGCTCTCTCCTTCTGTATTCTCTCAGGGGGAGGAGGTAAAAAGGGAATGGGGGAAGAGAACTTTGAACTAAACGGGATGACAGGACTGCTCTTCCAGAAAAGGCACAGTGCTGTGCAAGCAGCATCTGTGAGGTATGCCTCAGTTCTCCTTCCAAACTTGTTTTTCCCAGGGGTTTCCTGAGGCCTCTCAAGAAGGCTCTCGAAACTGACCTGAAATATTCACAACTTGAACCATCAGGAAGGATTACTTTGACTCTGTCTGAAATCTTCCCTGCATTTGGTAAGACAGAACAAAGAAAGAAAAATAAATTACTGAAGGAAATGAATAGGATAGTATTATCTATAAAAGACAATTTGGAAACTAGATGAAGATACAAGGGGTCTGTTTTACTATTGTCACTACCTTTATGGATATTTGAAAAGTCTCCTAATAAAATGGTTTCTTGAAAGAATATCTGAAAATCGGTAGTTGTAAACCAGTAATTTTCAAACGCTGTTTTTCACCATGATACACACACACACACACACACACACACACACACACACACACACAAACCAAAACCCACATTTATGTTGCAACCCAGTACATAAACATATAGACGAAAACCAAGTTCCACAAAACATTATTCACCCTCACCATGCACCACACCATACACAACATACTCTGATGTTTTCTATTTTCTGCCCTGCTTCTTTAAAAAAAATGTTGGTTGGAACCTACTCAACTCATTTCAAGAATCATTTAATGGCTCGTGACCTACAGTTTGAAAAACACAGTTCCAAACAGTATCAACTCATTCTGGTGGGCAATTGAATACTTGCCTGCTGGCCTGGGCCAGCAGGAGAGTAATGACTATTTGGAGAGGGATTGAAACAGAATGAGCAGTTATGGATATTTGCCCAGCCTTCTTGGAAAAGCCTGACCCTGGTCTGGTGATGGGGGCATCATCAGGGCTTAGCAAAATGAGAGCGTTTCATAAGCTACCATTTCTGTGTACATGGCCCACTTGCCCAACTTTTCTTACACGGGCTTATTTGCTTCTAGAATCTGTCCTGCCAACCCGCAGCCATGGTCTGCTGCTTCTTCCCCACCCGCCTCCCATTTCTGCCTTCTCAGAGGCACAAACCAGTCCTCAGGCATTTTTCCAATTTGCTGGGGATTATGAATTTATATCCTGTCCTCTCTTTCCTCTTCTCTTCCCCCCAAATGGTGACTGTCCCCCCAAGCCCAGGGTCATTAACAAAAGCAACATCTTCAAAGAGAAGGGATGAGGACATGACTGAGATTCGCTCAGTACTTAAATCCCATTGAAGTACCCAGGTCAGGCCTGGCAAGCAGGGGACAGACAGCCTGCATCTGGAAAAGAGAAGGTTTAGGGCACATATGACTTCAATATTTAAAAACCAAGCGCCCAGCTGTTCAGTTCTTCAACAAATAAACTCAAATACCTCCTGTAGAGGAAGGAAAGAATTTTAGGACAGAATCATTAATTCAAAGGACATCAAGAAAATAGAGTAGACATCATCCTGATCTACTATTTAAAAAAATAACTTTAGGGATGCAATTTTACAATGCTTTATAAACAGGTCCACCAATCCACGAGTGTTATATATGTGAAATGTTTACTAACTGGAAACAAATGTTTACATTGGATAAACTACCTCCTAAAAATTCCATTTCTTCTGTTCATGCAAATGTTGCTATTTGTGCGGAGTGGAAGGGCATTTCCACTTCTCCTACCACAAAAGCTGTATTTCTTTCAATATTAAGGTTAATGAGGGCTGGGGCCCTGTAATCTACATGAGTAGGTTAATTCTCATGTGTCCTAGATAGTTGAGAGAGAAAGAGATTTAGAACTTTGGCTGAAGGGAGATGCACACACTGCCTGCAGTGAATGCATGCAAAGAAGCAAAGAACACTCTGTAGAAGGATCTCTATACCTCAGCTCCTCCATCTACAAGGCAGAGATGCTGAATGTGACCCCATCCTCCCCTGTGCATGAATGAGAAGTTCCAGTTCAAAGGTATGTGACTCAAGGTTTGATTTTATCATAGTAACTATGTTTTGTCAGAGTTGCCATGACATTGCTGGTAAGACACCAATCTTGAGTGTATTTTCAGAAATGGAGATGTAGTTTTAGTTGATCTCATATCCTGTTGTCAAGGTCATGGATGGATTTGCAAGATGCCCTTAAGAAATGTCTTCAGAGCCAAAGCATAACAGACTCTTAAAAACTGAGAACAAACTGAGGGATGATGGGGGGGGGGAGGGAGGGGAGGGTGGGTGATGGGTACTGAGGAGGGCACCTTTTGCGATGAGCACTGGGTGTTGTATGGAAACCAATTTGACAATACATTTCATATTTTTAAAAAAATTAAATAAACAAATAAAAAGAAATGTCTTCACTGACAAAGTTGAAAGCTCAAAGTTGAAAGTTACAAAACCTTACAAATGAATAAGACCATTCCTACCCTTTCATTAAAAACGATAATACATTTTGCCTAAAGGCAAAAGAATGTGACTTCTACCCAGCTGTCTCCCCTACCTGGCTACTTTTGACATTGTTGTGATGAAAAAGGGTAGGGTGAGAAAGCAAAAGAGATGAACAAGAGACTCCTATTTGTTAGACCTCACAATAAAGTCCTCACTGTTACTGTCAAATGTTTAGATGCTTCACTTTTTTTTTAAAAATTAAACTTGATAAATAGAATGATTTGGGATTCATCCGTTCTGACACTGTCTAGCTCTGTGCTAGACATGCTGTACTAGGAAATGATGGTTTAAAAAAAAGTCTAGTAGTAGAGACAGCAAAGAGGTGAGCTAACAATTTAAGTTATGATTAGTATGAAATTCAAGAACGGATAAAACTAATCTGTAATAATAGAAAGGGTTGCCTTGGATTGAGGTGGAGAGGACTGAATTTGGAGGAACAGGAGGGAATTTGGGGCATGATGGAATGTGTGCCATATTTTGATTGGGGTAGTTGTCACTGGTTATACACATTTGTCGATGAATTGCTTGCTTAAAATGGGCATGTTTTATTGTACATACACTACACTTCAATAAAGTGAAAACAAAAAATAATATGTGACATGAAAGAAATGAACCAAGGGTGGAGGCAAAGGAGGAGTCTAACTGCAATGAACGTCTCAAGAAGGCTTCTCTGTGCTGTCAAGGTTCTTGGCCATCAGTGAGAAAGAGGCCCATGTGGAAGGAATCCCATGAACAAAGGCCCTGACTGTTTTCCTTATTTTTCTTGTAATCAAGGACTTATATAAAGACAAGGTCATAATTTTACTCTTGACTGGGGAGTCCTTCTACATGTGGGTACACAGGAACAAGAGCTAAATGGTATGAGGTTTCTTTTTAAGGTGATGAAAATGTTCTAAAATTGACTGTGGTAATGGTTGCACTTGTCTGTGAATATACTAAAAAACAATTAAGCTGTGCACTTTAAATGACTGAATTGTATGGTATATGAATTATAACCTAAAATTGTAAAAAAAAAAAAAAAGATAATTCTATGATGAGGCAGATTTGGGTGCAAACTTTGGACACAGACTAAAGCAAAGTAACCTGGATGAAACCCTTCATTTCTACTTCCTTAGCATTCTGCTCACATGTTGAACCAACAAGATGGAACTTCAGATAGATCTTCTACTTCATTCGTAGGCCAAATAAAACCCATCCCTACCCTGGCCCCCCTGCAAACACAAAAAAATTATCCCAAACTAGATATACTAGACATCCATTTCAGATAGTGTGGCACTTTGGACACCCTGAACAATCATCCCACCTGAAATAACAAAAATCCTGTATTACATTTATTATTTTAAATGTATTATTCAGCTGGCATAAAATTGCCTCAGAGCCCTAGGGCAAAGTGAAATCCTGGGGAGTTCCGTATCCAGAGCTGGTGAGAACAGCCAGAACAGGATGGGTTTTGCAGAGGTAACAAACAGGCTCAGGTTAACATAACAGTTTATTTCTCATTTATGCTTTGTGTCTGCAGGAGGCACTGCTCATTCTAATCCTGTGGGGACCCAAGCTGATGGAGACTTCAATTTGCCATGTGACTATTGTAATAGATTTTCAATTCCTTGTATCATGCTTCTTTCTCTTAAGAGTTTGAATATATATTTTATATTTTATGTCCTCCCTATTAAGATTTATATTTGGAGTAAACACTCATCAAGTTCTTCCTGCTGAAACGCTCATCCCTACCAACCTACGGTTTTCTTTTTAAAAACTGGAATCCTCATACTCTATTTCAGTGACGGAGCTCCCTTTTATGTATTAACATCAAACCAGTTATTATAACACAATGGAATTGACACTAGAGTACTGGGTATAAAGGAGACTATGGCTACCCTTTACTGTAAGATTTAAGCACATTTAAAATAAGTTGCTTTAACTTGAGAGGAGGCTCAATGTGGTATGAAAAGTGCTTCCTACACTGAGAATTCAGGAAGCCAGTTTAGATTTTATGAAAAGGCCCTGTAATATAAAGCCATGGTGATTATTAATTGAACTCTTTGAACCCTATATCCCGAAGTCATGACGTTATTTAGGTCCCTCTCTCCTTTGGCATGTGAAGCTTTACATTCTCAGCCTTTGGAGTATGTGCTGCCTAAATTGTCTAGTTGCTCTTGGACTATTGAGTTATTCAGTAAGGATCTCTGCTCACTAGGCCATTCTGGATCCAAATGCCAGAATTCACCTTCTGTAAATATCATTCAGTGGATCACTTCACCTCTGAGAAAACACACCAGCAGAAAACACACATGCTGTCATATCAAATCCAAATTCCCACACCTGTCTTTCAATTCTTATGCACATACATACAAATACGTGTGTGTGCGTATAATGTGTAATATATATCACATACACTGTATATAAATAAATATATGAAAATTTAAAAATATTAATGATAATGATTATAGAGCATTAACTAAGGTCCTACTATGTGTCAAGGTCTGAGCATGGTATCAACTTTATTCCATTTAATCTTCACAGCAACTTTGAAGGGCAGTTCTAGCGTCATCTGTGTTTTATAGGCAAGGACGCTGCTCTCCTGTGTCTCCAAAACCCATGCCCTAGCCCTCATCCTACTGGGTCCCAATCAAGCGGATTGTTGCCTCCCCACCACACACTCTCTGAGTCAGGTCTCTCCACCACTTTCATGTCCCTCAAACCACTCTCTGCCCATTCAGTCTCCCTCCCATTCTCCCAAACACTTACCACTTTTCAAGACTCAACGCAAATCCCATCTTTGGGTAATGCCCTCTCTCCCATGTAGGACTGGAGCTGCATTTAAATTACCTTGAAATTTTAATTTCCTTGAAAACACCTAGCCCAGCCAAGCCAGCAGTCTGGGTAGCCTCAATGGCCGCTCCCTCTTCTTGCCTGCCTCATCCAGCCCACCGCGCACCCTGTCATTGGTGCTTATGAAACCCATCTTGACCCTATCTACACTTCTCCCCATCTTCACAGATTCCTCCAGATCCAAGACCTAGCATCTCCTGCCTGCATCAATGTAAGAGCTCCTAGTGATTTATGTGCCTTCACTCTTGTTTCTCCAGTCCAGTCCCCACAAGGCACCTAGAATAAGGTTTTAAAATATGCTTTATATTTGTAAGCTTAAAACCCTTTAACATCATTCTGTTACCTTTAGAATAGAAGCCAAACTTTATCATGGTCCAGAGGCCCTGTATAATGGGTGTTATGACCACCTCTCCAGTGGCACTTAATCTACCAACCCCTTCATCCCTCATCACTTTCATCCACTAGGCTCCTCTCACTTCTTTCAACAAGGTAAACTCTTCCACATCTGGGTCTTTACAGATGCTGTTTCTACTGCCGACTTTTCCCATTCTTCAGAACTCAGATTTAATGTTGCCTTTACAAAGAGGCTTTCCCTGACAGTCTTACCTAACTGGAATCTTCCTCTCTACTAGAATCTCCATTCACTTCACTCTGCTATTTCCTCCTTGGGCTGAGATCTAGTTCTATCTATGTATATGTAGATTTGGACATTTGTTCTTCCCCCAGCACCACCCCAACACATAAACACACTGGACCACTGAAATGTAAGCCACATGAGTATTCTGGCCATGTCTGCTTTGTCCCCAGCACTCAGTACAAAGATCCCAATAAGCATATGTTGGCTTAATCAATCAATCAAACAAACAATCAATTCTTACAACTAGATTTAAACTATTTGACAGGATAATTTTCTTTTTCTCCTTAAAGCTCCTTTCTGAACACTGAGAATATGACAGGAACTCAACTTCTTACTAGTGGGTTGAATACGTGCTGAGAGCATGTCCTCTGCTTTCCAGCTAGCTAGCCTCAGAGATGAGATCGACGGGCTGCTGACTAGGATGGGCAACAGCCTCAAGAATCCCGACTCTGGGCTCTGCCATTTATTAACAGCATGATGTAAGGCAAATAGCCACTTAAGGTCTCAATTTTCAAAAATAAAATGGGTATAGTAGCCAATGGGCTGGATGCCTAAGATGTTAATGATTAGGATATTAAGAATATTATTTAACAATGATTGAGTGCATCCTCTGTGCCCACACTGCACTAAACCCTTCAAATATATTATCTAATCTAACAAAACAATGAAGTAGGGTCTACTATTATCCCTTACTTTCTGTTTTCAGGTTCTGAGAGTTCCTCTATATGGTTTTAATAAACTCTCTTCCTAACCTGAAATAGTTTGAGGAAGGTTCTGTCCTTAAGGCTAGAAGAGCACTGACCAGAAACTGGGGCCGAGGAACATAGAACTCAAGACCCCAGAGGAGATGAGAGAAGTCCAGTGAGGCAGGTGTATGGCATGGAACCAGGAAGCTGAGGGGCAGTGGGGTAGAAATAATCTGTCGTCCAAAGTGGCTCTCCCGCAAGGGCCCAGTTGGTAAGAAAGGGGTTAGCTGGGAGACTTGATTTGTGGAACCAAATTCTCTCCTGTCAATGTTACTTGAAACAATTGAACATCTGTTTGCCCATCTATGCTAATTTCATGGATGTAAAGTGAAAAGAGGGGAAACCAAGGCTCTTGAATGGGGGCCAGAAGGGAAGGGAGGATGGTGGGAGTCAAAGAGCACAGAAGAACAGAAAGGAAATCCTCTCCACATGGCCAACAGCTCTACTCTCTGTTGATTGCTCTCACCTGTGTTCTGTGTGGGAGTACAAACACACATGCACACACATGCGCTCATGATGTAGCCTCCCCACCACAACTTCCCTTAATTTGTCTTCTAGGTCTCCAAGCAAGAGCCTTGGTTTCCTCTTTGCCTTTTTTCTTTCTCTCAAGCTTTCTTTTTTTTTTTTTATTTTTTATTTTTAAAAAAAAATTTTTTTTCAACGTTTTTTATTTATTTTTGGGACAGAGAGAGACAGAGCATGAATGGGGGAGGGGCAGAGAGCGAGGGAGACACAGAATTGAAAACAGGCTCTAGGTTCCGAGCCATCAGCCCAGAGCCTGACGCGGGGCTCGAACTCACAGACCGCGAGATCGTGACCTGGCTGAAGTCAGACGCTTAACCAACTGCGCCACCCAGGCGCCCCATCTCTCAAGCTTTCTATTCCTTCATTTGTCCTATTCTGATTCTTTGGCTCAAGAAAAACTCAACATCTATGGAGAACCCATTGCAATGTGATTTGAAGGGAACTTTACAACTCATTTCCTCCTCTATCCACCCCTCAAGACTGAATCTTCATAATCCATGCTAGAAAGAAAGAAAAAAAAAGCAGTTGGGGAAGGGAAGTCAACTGGGTTGAAGTTCACTTGAAGCACAGTTGTCCTTGTACTGGGCACCATGCTTGGTGTCTTAGTACATGATATCACTACAGCCTCATGGCAACTCTGGGAGCATGATTTTAGTGAGCCCCTCTGTTCTGACGTTCAGAGAGGCTAAGTTATTTACTTAAAGGCAGAACCAGGATTTGAACTTGAATCTTTTGACTGAAAGCCCTCTGCAACATCATTCCTTCAGATTAGTATAATAAAAATAATAAACAATGTCATACAGAAAACTATTGTCAAATTATAAGTGTGTTCTCTAGTGGGAAAATATGTTCTCTAACTTTCCCCCAGGCATATAGATTAGGTAACTGACATGCTAGCTAACGTGGTCTGTTCTCTAGGGAAATGCAATTGAAGAAAAGGGAAGTTCATCAAGATGTGAGTGGTAGGTCTGTCTCTCTTTCAAAAATAAATAAATATTTTTTTTTTAAAAAAGGGGGTTGCGCCTAGGTGGATCAGTCAGTTAAGCATCTGACTTCAGCTCAGGTCATGATTTTGTGGTAAGTTCGAGCGCCACATCGGACTCTGTGTTGACAGCTCAGAGCCTGGAGCCTGCTTCGGATTCTGTGTCTCCCTCTCTCTCTATCCCTCCCCTGCTCACACTCTGTCTCTCTCAAAAAAAAAAAAAAAAAATGTGAGTGGTAGGGAGAATGTCCTGGGTAGCCAGCATTGGGTAGAAGACACTGGAAAAGAAGTTCAAAGTGTAGATCCTAAAGTTAAAGATGTCTTGGTAAATTTCGTTATTTTTTAAAATTGCTTTTAAAACTCCTACATGGTACCTGCACTCTCATCTCCTACCCTACATGATGCATACCCTGTCACTATCCAGTACTATTTCCAAAGCTCTTCAAGTGAACCTGTTAACCCAAGTCCTTGCTGACACCTGCCTGCAGAGTCCATTGCTCATCTACTACTAATGCCATATTTTAATTCAGCTTTACTGAAACCTTCCCTTGGGTGTGTTTCTTTCTGCTTCCCCTCCCCAACCCTGATTCCCATGGAAGCTGCAGTAAAACAATGCAGGACAATAAGCAAACAACATTGCTAAGACTCCTGCAGGCCACCCTGCTTACTTCTCACCTGACTCAGCTCTCCTTTGCCAAGCAGGGAAGAGAGCCCAGAACCCCAACAACTGAAGAGAGCCAGTCTTGAACTCTATCTGACTGGTCAGTGTTGCTTGCATCAATTGCACATCAACTGAACTTCTTCCACCATCAGGCTCACTGGTGGCCAAAAGTATACTTCTACAGTCTCTCCAATGCTTTTATCCTGTAGCTTCCAAATGAGAGTTTGGTTGCCATGGCAACAGCCAAGTTCCGCCAGAAGGAGAAATTCCTTGTATAATGAGCCCAGACCTTGTGAAAATAAAGGAAATCTCATCTAAAATGGAGCGGGGGAAGCCCTGAAGGGGGAGCTCTCGTGCATGTACCACTCTTTGAAGCCAGTGTAACCAGCGGGAAGGAGGATCAGAATTATTCTGGCAAAGGAGGACATTTTTCACATAGGAATTTTGTCTCCTGCATTTAAGAAAAGGAAAGAAGATCCCTCCCTGCCCCAGCAACATTGCAGTAACCCCCACTTGTAGCCAATAAGAAACCACAACCTTGAATTCTTGTTCTTCTCCCATAAACTTTTGTTCTAAGCCACGCTCCTACAACATCCTCCTAAAACCCAATAAAAGCTGACCTTCCCTTTGTCCCTTTGGACTTGCTAATGGATCACCATGGCCTGCTTGTCCCAAATTGTAATTCTTCTGTTATTTCTGAATAAAGTCGGGTTTTCTTTGCTTAAATAAAATTACTCTTTGCTCTGTTTAAAGTTAACAATCTTAAGTCAACTATCAACAACCCTTGCCAGTTTTGGCCTAAAAGACTCAAAATTTCTTCACTACCTATCAGTTACTAGGAGATATTTATAGCATTTGTGTCTTGTTAATCACAAAGTGAATCTGACTTATTTCTTTTTAAAACACCTGGCAAATCTGGTCATAGAGAGATCACTGGGTTCCTGGGTCCTGGGCTATACTGGAGCCTGGAAAAAGTCTGGTTAGTCACACATACCACCATCCAAAGTTTCTCAGTCTTACCCCCCAGTTTTGTTTAAGTGAAGGCATTGCTCTACTCAAGCCCTTCTCAGGACCTGTTATATCATCTAAAACTCCCAAACTGGAAGTTGGAGCCCTCGCCCACAAACTACCATTTTTCCCTTCTGCTCTAGCTCATCCAATATTGTGTGTATGCCATTTTGTTGCCTTCTGTTGAAGAATTACCCCTCCCTTACTTAATATTGGCCAGTCCGTATGATGAAGATTGTACGACTCAGTCTTTAAGCCTGACCAGACTGAGACTTCCCTGGAAGTTTTGTCAGAAACAGATAGGAAGACACTCTTTTGTTTCAGAGGCCTATAAGTTGGTAAACCATGAATCTTGGGCCATCAGGTCAAACATGTGGGAAAATCTTGTATTAGTCTGCTCAGGCTACTCTAACATAATAGCACTCACTGGGAGGCTTAAACAATAGAAATTAGTTTTCTCACAGTTCTGAAGTCTGGAAGTTCAAGATCTAGATGCCAGCAGGTGGGTTTCCGGTAAGACGTCTTTACCTGGCTTGCAGACGGCTGCCTCCTTGCTGTGACCTCACCTGCCCTTTCATCTGTACATGCACACTCCTTGTACTTTCTCTTCTTATAAGAACACATGTCCTATTGTATTAGGGTTCTACCCTTATCACCTCATTTAATTTTAATTACCTCCTTAAAGGCTCTATCTCCAAACACAGTCCCATTAGGGGTTGGGGTTTCAACATACGAATTTGGGGGGAAATAATTCAGTCCATAACAGATTCCATAGAAGAAATGGAGAGAAAAGTGACATCGTTATAGTCAACTGATGCTGCTTCTCTATTCCATTTTCTTCAGTAATTTTCCTTTTCTCTGTAACTCTATTCTTTTGATTATTTAAAAAAATTCTTTTTCTTAGTTTATTTTTGAGAGAGAGCGAGAGAGCAGGGGAGGGTCAAAGTGAGAGGGAGAGAGAATCCCAAACAGGCTCTGCACTGCCAGGGCAGAGCCTGATGCAGCACTCAAATTCACAAACCGAGAGCATGACCTGATCTGAAATCAAGAATCAGACGCTTAACCGCTTAACCGACTGAGCCACCCAAGTGCTCCATATTCTTTTGATTATTTAATCTCATTTACATAATGACCATTGCTAAGAGATGACCATTGTTAGGAAAAATGAAGAAATGGTGTTGGGGATGTTAGAAATTAACAAAATAGTCTTTTCATTATAAATTGAGAAGAAATATCATGATCTCTATAGGTTATTTACATTGCATCTTAACCAAAGACACATTCACTATAGACCTCTCAAATATTTTACACATGTGACGACAGCCTTAGAAAAACAAACTTGGGGCACCTGGGTGGCTCAGTCGTTTAAGCGTTTGGCCCTAGCTCAGGGCATGATCTCACAGTTCATGAGTTCAAACCTTGCATCGGGCTCTGTGCTGACAGCTTAGAGCCTGGAGCCTGTCTTCGGATTCTGTGTCTCCCTCTCTCTTTGCCCTTCCCCTGCTCGCTGTATCTCTCTCTCTTTCTCTCAAAAATAAATAAAACATTAAAAAAAACTTTGTTGCCTCACTGTCTTCCTGCAGCACAATTATGAGAATATTTAGCTGTTCTAGTATCTTATACATATCACCAAACAAAGATGAGAAAACCTCAGAATTCAACAAGATCTATGTGCTTATCACTTATGCATATATCAGATGTTGATTCCAAAAACTTCTACTTTTAAGGAGAAAAAACAGTATCTATTCCCTTTCCATTCATACATGGAAAGCACCTAGGTGATAGCCCAGCCAGTTGCCTAAAGTTGAAGTATTCATTCTGTAGTCTGAGGATAAAATTCATAATACTTATGTATTCAATTTAGGAAATGAAAAAAAAAGGACACAGAGACTGGTTAAGTCATCTCCTCATATATGCCCCAATTCCATCTTCTTGGTTAATACTAGCTTTTAAGCCAATCTATCTATGCTATGGGACACAGCTGGGGGTGGGGGGTTTGAAATGCTGCCATTTTACTTATTATTTAACGCTTAATGCAAAGAAGGACTTCCATTCCTCTATGCTAAACATGGAGCTCTAAACTCTGACTCCTTAAGCACAGAAAATGTGCTTTGATTCACCTTTGTGTCCCCTGAAACTACTACTGCCCAGAGTCAGGAATCAAGAGATACTTTGGGAGTGAATATTATAAAGACACAATTATGACCTTGAATAATGACATTGGCAACTTTACTAAAGATATCTGATGGGGGGAGGAGGAGCCAAGATGGCGTAACAGTGTGGAAGTTTTTTGTGTCTCACGTCCATGAGATACAGCCAGACCAACACTAAACCATCCTGCACACCTACAAAACTGATTTGAGGATTAACGCAACAATCTGCACAACCTGAACCACAGAATTCAGCAGGTACGCGGCGCAGAGAGGTGAACTGGGGGAGAAACTGCGGAGGGCAGGAGGTATTTTTGTGTGTGGAGAGAGGACGGTGGGGGGTGGGGGTAGGGGAGGGGATACGGGAAAAACAACATCCCCAAAAAAGCAGCTGGAGATAAAGTGGAAAAGTGGAAACAGCCGTAGGGACTGAACGAGAAAGGAGAAAGGAGAAAGGAGAGGGTTTAAATTCCATTAAGACTATAAACAGGGGGAGCATAGAGTCTTAACTCCACAGCTCAATACCTGGCAGTGCTCTGGTGAGAAAGGCGAATCCCCAGGAGCAGAGTGGAGTCCAGGGTTCTTCAGGCCACACGGGAGAGGCGGTTGCCGTGCTGGGAGGACACCTGGTAGAGGCTGTGTGGTCCCCCAAAGATAAGGCCCCAGTGGACCCAGGAGAACAACCACATTCGCTGGTGCTGGAACAAGGTCATTAAGGGTGAAGACTGGTGCCAGATGTGTGTTGTGATTTTCCATAATCCCTGAAATTCTGATGCTACACCATCTTGCAAACTTTTTCTGGGGCGGGCTGGCACCCGGCCGCAGTCTCTGGGCATCGGCAGCAGCCCGGTCCAGCAAATGTTCCTGGGTGCGGCCAGCACCTGGCCATTGCTTGGTGAGACCCTCCTGCAGAGCGGCCTAACGGGTCAAAGCCGCAGTCCCTCAGAAGTAAGGGTCGGGGAAAAACAGCCGCATCTGAGACGAAACTCAGGAGGGAGGTGTTGCCTGGGGCTTGGTCACGGACTGTGTAAAAGCAGGGAGTGGATGGAAGCTGAAGACAAAGGACAGGTGCGTGATTGCTCGCGGAGATCAGATCTGATACAAGACAGTGGGTAACAGGGTGATGCCACGGGCAATGCTTCTGCGCATGCGCATACGCACCTACAAGCGCCTCAAGAATCCACCCCAGTAAGCTAAGCAGCGCCATCTAGTGGAGAACGGAGCCATTACACTAAACCCTGCCCAACTGGGCCAACCTCGCTCTTTAGGAACGCAAGTCTCTCTGCCTGCTCAGTTTATGGACTATAAAGCACTTCATAGTATGACTCCTAGGGGAAAATGAAGTAATTTCAGTTGTATTTCAGTCTGTTCGCTGATCCATTTATTCAATTTTCTTTCCTTCTTTCTCTCTTTCTTCTTTTTTTTTTGTTCCTTTTCTTGAATACATAAAGAGAAAAAATTCATTTTTATTTTAAATTTCTTTAAAAATATTTTTCTTTAGGGGCGCCTGGGTGGCGCAGTCGGTTAAGCGTCCGACTTCAGCCAGGTCACGATCTCGTGGTCCATGAGTTCAAGCCCCACGTCAGGCTCTGGGCTGATGGCTCAGAGCCTGGAGCCTGTTTCCAATTCTGTGTCTCCCTCTCTCTCTGCCCCTCCCCCGTTCATGCTCTGTCTCTCTGTCCCAAAAATAAATAAACGTTGAAAAAAAAATTAAAAAAAATTTTTTTTTTCTTTAATTTTTTTCTACTATATTTTTTACTTTTGTGTAAATTTTTTCAAATTCTATTTTCCTTACATCATTTAATTTTAGTCTACTTCAGTGTATTCATTTTTTCAAATTTTCAAACGATTTCCTTTTTTTCTTTCCCATTTTTTCTCTAATCTGTCAAGCCCCTTTCAACACCCAGACCAAAACACACCTAGGATCTAGCATCATTTATTTGATTTTTTTGTGTGTGTTTTTAATTTTTTAATTTTAATACTTTTTTAATTTTAATGCTCTTACCTCATTAATTCCTTTTCTCCCTTCAATATGATGAAATGAAGGACTTCACCCCAAAAGAAAGAGCAGGAGGAAATGACAGCCAGGGACTTAACCAACACAGATACAAGCAAGATGTCTGAACCAGAATTTATAATCATGGTAATAAGAATACGAGCTGGAGTCAAAAATGGATTAGAATTGCTTTCTGTGGATATAAAAGAAGTGAAAGGTAGTCAAGATGAAATAAAAAATGCTATAACTGAACTGCAATCTCGAATGGATGCTGCAGTGGCAAGGATGGATGAGGCAGAACAGAGAATCAGTGATATAGAGGACAAACTTATGGAAAATAATGAAGCAGAAAAAAGGGGGAGATTAAGGCAAAAGAGCACGATTTAAGAATTAGAGAAATCAGTGACTCATTAAAAAGGAACATCAGAATCACAGGGGTCCCAGAAGAGGAAGAGAGAGAAATAAGGGTTTTGTGAGCAAATCATAGTGGAGAACTTTTCTAACCTGGGGAAAGACACAGACATCAAAATCCAGGAAGCACAGAGGACCCACATTAGATTCAACAAAAACCGACCATCAACAAGGCATATCATAGTCAAATTCACAAAATACTCAGGCAAGGAGAGAATCATGAAAGCAGCAAGGGAAAAAAAGTCCTTAACCTACAAGGGAGGACAGATCAGGTTTGCATCAGATCTATCCACAGAAACTTGGCAGGCCAGAAAGGGTGGCAGGATATATTCAATGTGTTGAATCAGAAAAATATACAGCCAAGAATTCTTTATCCAGCAAGGCTGTCATTCAAAATAGAAGAAAAGATAAAAAGTTTCCCAGACAAACAAAAATTAAAGGAGTTTGTGACCATTAAACCAGCCCACAAGAAATTTTAATGGAGACTCTCTGAGGGGAGAAAAGATGGAAAAACCAAAAACAAAAACAAAAACAAATAAATAAAGACCAAAAGCAACAAAGACTAGAAAGGACCAGAGAACACCACCAGAAACTCCAACTCTATAAGCAACATAAATTCAGCAATAAATTCATATCTTTCAGTACTCACTCTAAATGTCAATAGACTCAATGCTCCAATCAAAAGACATAGGGTAACAGATTGGATAAGAAAACAAGATCCATCTATATGCTATTTACAAGAGACCCACTTTAGACCTAAATACATCTTCATATTGAAAGTAAGGGGATAGAGAACCATCTATCATGCTAATGGTCAACAAAAGAAAGCCAGAATACTGGCTTAATTCAGACAATCTAGACTTTAAAATAAAGACTGTATCAAGAAATGAAGAAGGGCATTATATCATAATTAAGGGGTCTATCCACCAAGAAGATGTAACAATTGTAAACATTAATGTGCCAAATGTGGAAGCACCCAAATATAAAAATCAATTAATCATAAACATAAAGAAACTCATTGATAGCAGTACTAAATTGTAGGGGACTTCAACACCCCACTCACAGCAATAGACAGATCATCTAATCAAAAAATCAACAAGGAAACAATGGCTTTGAATGACACACTGGACCAGATGGACTTAACAGATATATTCAGAACATTTCATCCTAAAGCAGCAGAATATACATTCTTCTCCAATGCACATGGAACATTCTCCAGAATAGACCACATACTGGGACACAAATCAGCCCTAAGTAAGTATGAAAAGATCGAGATCATACTATGCATATTTTCAGACCACAACTCTATGAAACTTGAAATCAACAACAAGAAAAAATTTGGAAAGGTAACAAATACTTGGAGACTAAAGAACATCCTACTAAAGAATGAATGGGTTAACCAAGAAGTTAAAGAGGAAATTAAAAAGTTCATGGAAGTCAATGAAAATGATAACACCACAACCCAAAACCTCTGGGATGCAGGAAAGGTAGTCATAAGAGGAAAGTATATAGCAATCCAGGCCTTCCTAAAGAAGGAAGAAAGATCTCAGATATACAACCTAACCTTATGCCTTAAAGAGCAGGAAAAAGAATAGCAAATAACACCCAAAACCATCAGAAGACAGAAAATAATAAAGATTAGAGCAGAAATTAATGCTATCAAAACCAAACAACAACAACAAAAACCAGTAGAACAGATCAATGAAACCAGAAGCTGGTTCTTTGAAAGAATTAACAAAATTGATAAACCAGTAGCCAGTTGGATCAAAAAGAAAAAGGAAAGGACCCACATAAATCAAGAATGAAAGAGGAGAGATCACAACCAACACAGCAGAAATAAAAACAATAATAAGAGAATATTATGAGCAATTATATGCCAATAAAATGGGCAATCTGGAAGAAATGAACAAATTCCTAGAAACATATACACTACCAAAACTGAAACAGGAAGAAACAGAAAATTTGAACAGACCCATAACCAGTAAGGAAATCAAATTAGTAATCAAAAATCTCCCAAAAACAAGAGTCCAGGGCCAGATGGCTTTCCAGGGGAATTCTACCAAACATTTAAGGAAGAGTTAACACCAATTCTCTTGAAGCTGTTCCAAAAAATAGAAATGGAAGGAAAACTTCCAAACTCTTTCTATGAAGCCAGCATTACCTTGATTCCAAAACCAGACAGACTCCACTAAAAAAGGAGACTATAGACCAATTTCCCTGATGAACATGGATGCAAAAATCCTCAACAAGATATTAGCCAATCAGATCCAACAATACGTTAAAAAAATTATTCACCATGACCAAGTGGGATTTATACCTGGGATGCAGGTCTGGTTCAATATCCACAAAACAATCAATGTGATTAATCACATCAATAAAAGGACAAGAACCATATGATCCTCTCAATAGATAGAAAGCATTTGACAAAATACAGCATCTTTCTTGATAAAAACCTTCAAGAAAGTAGGGATAGAAGGATCATACCTCGAGATCATAAAAGCCATATATGAAAGACCCAACACTAATATCATCTTCAATGGGGAAAAACTGAGAGCTTTCCCCCTAAGGTCAGGAACGCGACAGAAGTGTCCATTCTCACCACTGTTATTCAACATAGTATTGGAAGTCTTAGCCTGTGCCATCAGACAACACAAAGAAATAAAAGTCATCCAAATCCGCCAGGAGGAGATCAAACTTTCACTCTTTGCAGATGACATGATACTCTATACGGAAAACCCAAAAGATTCCACCAAAAAACTGCTAGAACTGATTCAAGAATTCAGCAAAGTGGCAGGAGATAAAATCAATGCACAGAAATTGGTTGCATTCCTACACACCAACAATGAAGCAACAGAAAGAGAAATCAAGAAATTGATCCCATTTACAATTGCACCAAAACCCATAAAACACCTAGGAATAAATCTAACCAAAGAGGTGAAAAATCTATACACTGAAAACTATAGAAAGCTTATGAAATAAATTGAAGAAGACACAAAAAAATGGAAAAAGATTCCATGCTCCTGGATAGGAAGAACAAATATTGTTAAAATGTCGATACTACCCAAAGCAATCTATCTACATATTCAGTGCAATCCCTATCAAAATAACACCAGCATTTTTCACAGAGCTAGAACAAATAATCCTAAAATTTGTATGGAACCAGAAAAGACCCCGAATAGCCAAAGCAAACTTGAAAAAGAAAACCAAAGCAGGAGGCATCACAACCCCAGACTTCAAGCAATACTACAAACCTGTAATCATCAAGACAGTATGGTACTGGCACAAAAACAGACACTCAGATCAGTGGAACAGAATAGAGAACCCAGAAATGGACCCACAAACATATGGCCAACTTATCTTTGACAAAGCAGGAAAGAATATCCAACGGAATCAAGACAGTCTCTTCAGCAAGTGGTGCTGGGAAACTGGGCAGTGACATGCAGAAGAATGAACTTGGACCATTTTCTTACACCAACCACAAAAATAAACTCAAAATGGATGAAAGACCTCAATGTAAGACAGGAAGCCATCACAATCCTTGGGAAGAAAGCAGGCAAAAACCTCTTTGATCTTGGCCACAGCAACTTCCTACTCAACACGTCTCCAGAGGCAAGGGAAACAAAAGCAAAAATGAACTACTGGGACCTTATCAAAATAAAAAGCTTCTGCATAGCGAAGGGAACAATCAGCAAAACTAAATGGCAACTGACAGAGTGGGAGAAGATATTTGCAAATGACATATCAGATAAAGGGTTAACATCCAAAATCTATCAAGAACTTATCAAACTCAACACCCAAAAAATAAATAATCCAGTGAAGACATGGGCGAAAGACATGAATAGACACTTGTCCAAGGAAGACATCCAGATGGCCAACTGACACATGAAAAAATGCTCAACATCACTCATCATCAGGGAAATACAAATCAAATCACAATGAGATACCACCTGACATCTGTCAGAATGGCTAACATTAGCAACTCAGGCAACAACAGATGTTGTGAGGATGCAGAGAAAGAGGATCTCTTTTGCATTTCTGGTGGGAATGCAAGCTGGTTCAGCCACTCTGGAAAACAGTATGGAGGTTCCTCAAAAAATTAAAAATAGAACTACCCTATGACCCAGCAACTGCACTACTAGGTATTTATCCAAGGGCTACAGGTATGTTGTTTCAAAGGGGCACATGCTCCCCAATGTTTATAGCAGCACTATCAATAATAGCCAAAGTATGGAAAGAGCCCAAATGTCCATCGATGGATGAATGGATAAAGAAGAAGTGGTATATATAAACAATGGAGTATTACTCAGAAACCAAAAAGAATGAAATTTTGCCATTTGCAACAACCTGGATGGAACTAAAGGGGATTATGCAAAACAAAATTAGTCAGAGAAAAACAAATATCATATGACTTCACTCATATGAGGACTTTAAGAGACAAAACAGATGAACACAAGGGAAGGGAAACAAAAATAATATAAAAACAGGGAGGGGGACAAGACATAAGAGACAAATATGGAGAACAAACAGAGGGTTACTGGAAGGGTTGTGGGAGGGGGGGTGGGCTAAATGGATAAGGGGCATTAAGGAATCTACTCCGGAAATCATTATTGCACTATATGCTAACTAATTTGGATGTAAATTTAAAAAAAAATTAAAAAAATAAGAAGATGTCTGATGAGCCCCAAACACGCAAAATTTTGAATCCAGACTCCCAAAAGGCTAGGTGATAGAATTAATGCATGACTGAAGGTTTATGTATGTTTATAACATTATGAGTATAGTTTAAAACTAAAGATTTATGACTAAAGATGCTTTGAAGAACACCATTAGATAAGATGTCAGAAAATCTGGCTTCCTAGCTTGGGTATTCCACAAACTGTGTTAACACTGCACTAGCTGCTTAATCTTTCTGTCTTGATTCCCTCATCAATATTTAAGTTTAAATACATCCATTCAAATGCTCCAACAGTTCATGAACAATTAACTTGAAAATGAAAAATTTTAGAGCTTTTGCAATTAGGTGGAAATCTACCTTTCCAAAGTGATTTCCTAAGCCATCAGCTCCCACCAGCCTGCCCTGTGCCTTGTTTGCTGGCTTCTGTCCCCTTATTTATGTTTTTGAGAGAGAGATGAATGGGAGAGGGGCAGAGAGAGATGAAGAGAGAGAGAGAAGCCCAAGCAGGCTCCATGCCGTCAGCGTGGAGCCCATGTGGGGTTTCAACTCATGAACTGTGAGATCGTGACCTGAGCCGAAGTCAGATGCTTAACCGAGTTACCCAGGCACCCTTCACCTCTGTACTTCTTAACCATTCTTCAAGACTCAGACCCATGTCCATCTCCTTGAAGTCTCCCAGACCACACACATTGGGAGTTTACACATAGTGTAGGTGAGCTCCTCAAGGACAGAGCATGACTGATTGCTTTGGATGCTGCTCCCAGCAGCCCCCACAGCATATGTTGCAGAGTCCAGCATGAAATAAAAGGAATATTGTGGCTTTCCACTCCCCTTGATCCTTCAGACTTCCTGGCCTTCACTACACTCAACCCAAAATTCCAAGATTTCAAAGACATGAAGAGACTGACGACTTATGTCCCACAAATTAGTTACTGATGAGGCAAAAGGATCTGGTACCTGTTTCCTCACGTTTAGTTTGAATATGCACAATGATCTTGATTTGTTTAGGGAGTGTTTAGAACTGGATGTGGCTGGGTTTAACCGTGAGCCAGCCTCAGTGTTTCACCATTAACATGCATAGCCCTTGGAAGGACAACTGAGGAATCCAGCATTGAGAATTTAAGCTAACTTACTTAAAACTTCCTCATTACCAATGTGTATGTGGTTTCTACAAAGTTACGAAAACAACTGGAGCCTATATGAAAACAACTTTCACTGTCATCCATAGTAACTAATCTTAAAGTATTGTGAAATCCGATTTCATTTCTCGCTTATGTGGAGCTAAAGTTAATCTACTTTTCACATGTGAAATATATTCATGATTCTGTCCCAAAGTGGAAAACTGATATTTAGTATTGTTAAGCCCCCCCTAAATGTCACACTAATTCATCGGCTCAACTTTGTGCTACTGTAATATTACAGTGCTCATGGGGTCAAAGCCACCAATATATGAATTCACAGACTGAAGTGAGCAGACACTGGCTCCTTCCCATGCCTACCAGAAAAAGAAAGATGAGAGACTTTCGTATGTTGCAAGTCCGGGTCTGGTTTATTTATAAAGCAATAAATATTAGAAGCACAAATAAATTGCACATGTGTAAACAAACTGTACAATGATTGATGAGAGATAAGGGAGGGTGGTTCGGAAGATTCCAAGAAGCATAATACTGTCATCCTGAATGTAAGGTAGACTAAGAGAGAAGGCACCTTAGAAGCATTTGCGGTGGACGATGGACGGGCCTGCCTCATCATACTCTTGCTTGCTAATCCACATCTGCTGGAAGGTGGACAGGGAAGCCAGGATGGAGCCCCCGATCCAGACAGAGTACTTACGCTCAGGGGGAGCAATAATCTGCAGGAAGGAAAGAAAAACTTCCAGTGAACTCTCACATTCCAGGCAACAGATCAAGCAACATGCCAGAGAGAGAGATTCGCCGAAAAAAATATTAGATGTTAATTCATTGTAACGTGAGATGCTTCATACCAGAAATTAATATGACTGAATCGAGTTTTACACACTGTCCTCTATTTCATTATTTCCATTATCAAAGGCTCTACAAAATAGAATTGCCCCACTTTCCTGAACTAGAGTATAATGTGGCAACAAGCTATATGCATGATAGAGGACAGCCCAAAAGTTGGGGACTTTTAAAACATGTCCGAAGATTTAGATTTTTTTTTCCTTCCAAGATTTATTATTATCTGCTGCTTGAAAATGTTTTTAAAGTCTCCTATCTCAGGAAAAGTGCTAGAAAAGCTAGTAAAGTTTATAGTAGGTGGGAAGCAAAATGTGAGTTCTACTTGGAATACTAAGTCCTGCCTTGGCTCTCACACCACAGGAGTTCTTTACCTTAATCTTCATGGTGCTGGGAGCCAGAGCAGTGATTTCCTTCTGCATGCGATCAGCAATACCAGGGTACATGGTGGTACCTCCAGATAAGACATTGTTGGCATACAGGTCCTTGCGGATATCAATGTCACACTTCATGATACTGTTATAAGTTGTTTCATGGATGCCAGCAGATTCCATACCTAGAAATATGTTTAAAAAAAAAATCAAAGTGCACTCAGGCCAGGGGCCCAGGGTGGAGGGAAGAAAAGAGGACTCCTTTGTGTTGATAAACACATTTGTCTCCCATTTGTCTCTGAAACATATGTTCCTCTATAAGATGTTCCACACTGCAAGGCATTTGTGGAACAGGTGTGTCTAAAAGTGCTGACAGTTAATCCACAACAGATTCTGTCAAGACACAAACAACTGTGTTTAGCACCTGTTTGGAGTGAACACGTGCTGTATCCATCAGATGTATGGAGATATATTTGGAAAGGGTGAGACATACATTAAAATTAATGCAGTTTTTATTTATGGACCAAGATAAGATCCCGACAAGCTTCCTCTTAGAAATCATTCCCGAGGAAAGACGTGTGGTGAAATACAAGGGTCCAGTTATTACAACGAGTATGATCATTGTTGGATTTCATGATAAGTAACTTCAGAGGGAAGTCCAGCTACATGGTAATGGAACTTACTGGAGTAAGTCAGCACTTCTGAGTAATGATTCCTTTCCTGCCGATTCGGATTATTCAACTACTATTCTGTCAGAGCCTCTATTCGGACATGAAGTCAATGTGTCATCCTTTATCATATCACTGCAACATCACAGTATGGCCATCCTTGTAATGGGCCATTGGGATCTGAGGCTGAGCTGTGTGGGACTTCTTTTAACTCAAGAGCCTCTTAATCCTTCTTGATTATAATAGACTTTACTCTGGGACACCCCCAGATTTCTAGAGAAAAGCTGTGCATGTGCACCAGACGCTACAACTCACCAATGAAGGAGGGCTGGAATAGTGTCTCAGGGCAGCGGAAGCGCTCGTTGCCAATAGTGATGACTTGGCCATCGGGCAGCTCATAACTCTTCTCCAGGGAGGAGGAAGAGGCAGCCGTGGCCATTTCATTCTCAAAATCCAGGGCAACATAGCACAGCTTCTCTTTAATGTCACGGACAATTTCCCGTTCAGCTGCAGAAATAAAGGTTATGACGGTCAAGTTCTGAAGAATGAAGTAGGTAGATTCTCTGGTGGAGGAAAAAAGCAGACACGATGCTGTGGCAGAGGAGACACATACACACACACACACTCACCGGTGGTGACAAAGGAGTAGCCACGCTCAGTGAGGATCTTCATGAGGTAGTCAGTGAGATCCCGACCAGCCAGATCCAGACGCATGATGGCATGGGGCAAAGCGTAGCCCTCATAGATGGGAACGTTGTGAGTTACACCATCCCCAGAGTCCAGAACAATGCCTGTCAGGAGAAATAGACAAGAACAAAGTAAATCTCCAAGGACACCACTGCTCTAGCTGTGTCAAAGCCTACTTCCAATCTTGGCTAAAAGATACTAGCACTGGGCATGGGTCCAGATAAAATTAGATCCCTTACACACAAAGAATAAAAATGAGCATAACGAGTGCTAAATCTGAAGCCAGCAACAGCTCACCCTTTTAAATATTGTAGTAGAAAAATTTCCCCAGGACACTTTCAAATGACCATCCCTTCTACCAGCCATTAGCACATTATGTAAGTATCCAGGCATGGATACTTTCCTCCCATCCAACAAATATGTGTTCTCTCTTTTTTGACTCAGACCCTGTAGGAAACGTTGGTTCTCCTTGGGGATGTTTGCCCAGGGACTGTGATGGTATGGAACACATTGTGAAGAGCCTTAATACATGATATCACATGCTTTAGGAAAGGTAAGGATCTAACTCCATGTGCTTTCAATCGTTAGAAATGCATGTGATCTGAAACTGTTGTTACCTCTCTCTCTTATCTCGGACACCTTCCCAGGGAGTGTGAGGGCAGGGATCATTCCTTTTGCAACTGGGGAAGCTGATTCATAGCAAGGTCAGTGCCTTAGGAATGTGCTTAATCAGTGACTGTCTCCACAGCCCAAACATACCTGTGGTACGGCCAGAAGCATACAGGGACAGCACCGCCTGGATGGCTACGTACATGGCAGGGACATTGAAGGTTTCAAACATGATCTGAGTCATCTTCTCACGGTTGGCCTTAGGGTTCAGTGGGGCCTCAGTCAGCAGGGTGGGGTGCTCCTCAGGGGCCACGCGGAGCTCGTTGTAGAAGGTATGGTGCCAGATCTTCTCCATGTCATCCCAGTTGGTGATGATGCCGTGCTCAATGGGGTACTTGAGAGTTAGGATACCTCGCTTGCTCTGGGCCTCATCACCCACGTAGGAGTCCTTCTGACCCATACCCACCATGACTCCCTAGAAGAAGAAAAAGATGGGAAAGTCAAGCTTCCACTATTTCAGGAATATAACAGATGCCTCATAAATTTACATCTAACTGGCCAAGTCAAGGAACATCTTACAAATACCAAAAATAACAAAAAATAGAATTTTACTTCAATTTAGAAATATCATTTAAAATCAATCTAGTACCTTCCCCCTACCTACCCCCTCCCCCAAACCCCAGGTATAATTCTATTCTTTAAAATATAACTAGGGAGAGAGGAATGAAGCTACTTCACCAAAGAAGTACAGCCTCACCTCATTTTAAAAATACCATAATGCCTTCATTAAATTATTAAGTCCATCGCCCATGTCAACTAGAATATAAATGACTGAATTAATGACACATCGCATTTCTCCTAAGAAAAGATTTTGACATTTATCAAGTGAACATAAAAAGATAGGCTGATATGCCATTATCGCTCCACAAGCGAAATCCAGCCTGCCCAGAGCTGGCCTGCAGTACCCATCAGTCACCACCACTGAGGCATACAGCTCTAGCCCTGGCAGCCTGTCTGGCCAGGCATGTGGCAAAGCCAGAAAGCGTGGCATTTCTTTTAATAAGCAAGGTGGTATGTCACTCTCCCCATGGCACTTGCTGCCTCTGTCACGCCTGGCTTCTAAAAATGCAGCAGCCAGGAAGCAGACAGATTACATCCTCTGAGAGCCCAGAAAGCTGGCTGTGAACGGAGGAAGGAATGTGGGCTGGGTCCCGGTTGGTGGAGAGAAGTTGTATCATTGCAAGTTTTGAGCAGGACTGAAAAGGGAGGCCGAGGGAAAGACTGGAGTGTGGAAGGGGCAGGGAAAAGGCGGAGTACTGAACATGAAGGTGCGGAGTGGAGGGGCGAAGCCGCTGACTTTTCACACAGGAGTGGGCCCCTTGGAGAGCTCTGTCCCTGAAAGGTGGAAGGGGGACCCGTGCACACTGGGCGGTGTGAGTATTGTTTGTCCTGGCTTGGATCTGAGGCTAATCCATCTTTTCCTTATTTGACCCGAGCAGTTCATGACACAGGGGCGTCAGGTGAGACACTTCCTGGATTGCTGGCCTGAGGAAGTGGCAGGAAGGGGTGTGGAGTGGGGCTGGGGACCGCCCCAGGTAAGAGCAGGCCAGTCGGGGCGGGAGGTTTACCTGGTGGCGCGGGCGGCCCACGATGGACGGGAAGACAGCACGGGGCGCGTCATCCCCAGCGAAGCCCGCCTTCACCAGCCCGGAGCCGTTGTCGCACACAAGAGCGGTGGTCTCCTCGTCGTCGCACATCCTGGCACAGCTTCGGCGGGGTCTGCAGGTGGAGAACCGGGTGGCCCGCCCTCACTGCCTGCGGTGGCGCTGGCCTCCTCCCACCCGGAGGAAAGGACAGAGCAGAGGAGGGTTGGGGGCGACGGGGGGAACGCCTGCCGTCTCCCTTCCCGTCGGGGCGGGAGAGGAAGGGTGGGAGGAGGCTGCGGAGGTTGAGGGGGACGTGCATAGAGCAGGGGAGCGGAGGCCACCCAGGCTCCCCGGCCAGGAGTCACGCTCTGTCCCGGGGGCAAGGAGGTACCGTCACCCCTTAGCAAGCCCTCCCCAGCCCTTCACATGTTTGCCCTTCCGCGAACTGAGAGCCCACCTGGGTCCCAACCACACCCCCACGCCCAAGCCCCCGCTGGAGGGAAACGCGCACGACAGCAGGGACCCCAAACGCCCCGTGGGGGCGGGGGCCGCAGGGTTCGCGTTCTGCGCGCCCCTCTCTTGTTGTGACGACCCGGGACAACAGAAGTTAGAACCAAATCCAGAAGTTTGGTCTTTAAAAAAAAAAAAAAAGTGGCGGCGCGGTAGTAGCGGGGCCCGCTGGCTCGGCTCGGGGCGGGCGGGCGCTGACTCACCGTCCGCGGGTCGGGCTCGGCTCGGCTCGGGCGGCAGGCGCTGGGAGGCCGGCGCGGGGCGCGCCGCTTTATAGTGCGCTGACGGACGGGGTCAGTTGGAGCGGCCGGGGGCAGGGGTGGGGGGCCTGGCCGGCCACCTTGCCTTATTTGGTCGCCTTCGCACCACTGAGGAGCGCCCAGGCCATTCATGGAGCCAAGGGCAGGGGAGAGGATCAGCCAGGGGGCTCCCAGACCATGTAAGGAAGGGGAGGGGGCAACCAGGGGGATGGCCAAATAGGGAGCGAGGGAGGGGCGGGCGGCGAAGGGTAGGGGGCAGGGGAAGACTGAATGACGCCAGCCCACCTCCTCCCCCTTCTTGGATGGAGGTGCACCCTGGGTGTGCTGTGGGTTTGTTCCTCCGCGGCCCCGCCAGCCTGAGACAATAAGCCACATACAAGCCGGAAGGCTTGGCTCTCTTCCCTCTGCTGAGGGGTCCTGACAGCTGGACCGGGACAGCAAAGGAGCGACAGCAGCTTCTCATCTTCCAGGACAGGAAGCCCTGGCAATCCTCGTGGGCGCTCAAGGCACCACACCAGCACATTTGGGTGGCCAGAAAAGGGGCACCTGGGACAGGTCACCCTTCTGGTGTAGTCCCCACCGGCCTGGGTGACTTGATTCAGGTTGCTGGTGTCACGCTCCTCTAGGTCAGAAAGCGGAGGTTAACCAAGGCCACCCTGACCCCCGGCTCATGCGTGGCTTCGGGTGTGGCTAGGGAAGAGGCTCAGAACTGCAGTAAGATCCTGGCCAAGTCTTGCTGGAGAAGGGGCCAGGTTTCCCCCAGCACAGAGAGCTGGTGGCTCTCCCCCTACTGCCAAGGTTCTGCTCAAATTCAGACTCCTGTCTTCAGGCTAGAAAAGGATCCCCTACTTCCAAAGTGAAAGAAGGAGGGAATGCCAGAAGTGGTGTGTGCACCTGGCTGGTGGATAGATGAACATCTGTAAACTGGGGGCAAAGGCCTTTATGCCAGGTGGAGATGAGACTGAAAGAGCAAATATTCTTGTCAAGAAGATAACCGCAGCTTCAACCAAATGCACACATCACAGGACAGCAGAGTTAGAAAAGCAGAGCCTTGCCTCCATGCCACCCCCACCCTTTGAACTACTGAATCAGAATTGGCAAGATGCCCAGTTGATTTCTACGTACATAAGAGTGTGAGAAGCAGTGGTATAAATGACAGCGGCTCCTTCATGCAAACAGATGTAGAAGGACTACATCTTGGGACGTTGGAGAAGGGAACAGAGAGATGACATGAACCGGGGAGAAGAGAAAGGAACAGAGAGACCTAAGAAGGACACACACGCATCACTGATTCGCTGTGCGGTGCCCTGTGTTCTCGGTTCTTGACTGGCACTTTGATTTTTAATGCTTGTGTTCTCCCTCCCGCTCACACCAGTTAAAAATAGAAAACTGGGCACAAGGCATTCATCTCTAGAGTGGTCTTGGATTGATATGCTGAGGAGGTCTACTGATTAGATACTTGTCCAGACTAGGGAATGTTGGGCCCTCCCTGCTGAGCTCCCCAACCATGTTTGGGTTGGTCTGGAGAAGAAACTGTGTGGGCAGCTGGGTGATGGAGCCGGGTGAGGGGTCTGGCTGGGGTCATGCCCTGCCACACAATACGCCTTTTACAATGAACATGCTGGTGGACAGGATGCAAACAGTGGAGCTGCCTCAGCTCAAGCATTTGCAGAAGAAAAAGGAGAAATGGGACTGGTGTTATAGCCAGACAGCCCTGGGTTCAAATCCTGGCCTCCCTCACTTCTGGTGCATTTGGTCTTGGGCAAGTCACTTCACTTTCCTGAGCCTCAATTTTCCCCTCTGAAAAAGGACACGGTAACAATAACTCTTTTCTGCCAGGGGTTATTAATTATCAAAATAATTAGGGACAAGTGATAGAATCCACATAGAAGATACAAAGCAAATGGTCATCGTTACAGTTCAGGAACAGTGATACTCTTGGAGGCAGCAGTAGCTTGCTCTTTTGAAGAATTGGGTCAATTTCATTCATTTATTGATTCAGCAAATATTTATGGGACAGGAACTGTGTTAGTCACAGGGATGCAGCAATAAGTGAAACAGAGCAGCTCATACTCCAGGGCAATTACAGAAAAGTCAGAGCCACTGATGGAGCATGCTGGGGTGAAAAAGGAGGGAATCACTGTGATAGTCATGAAAAGAGGGATCCAAAAGAGGGGTCAGAGAAAGACTTATTTTTTTTTTTTAACATTTATTTATTTTTGAGACACAGAGAAGAGACAGAGCATGAACAGGGGAGGGGGAAATACAGAATCTGAAGCAGGCTCCAGGCTCTGAGCTGTTTGTCAGCACAGAGCCCGGCACAGGGCTCGAACTCACGAACTGTGAGACCATGAACTGAGCTGAAGTTGGACACTTAACCAACTGAGCCACCCAGGCGCCCTAAAGCCTTCTTGAAGAAGTATCACTTCATTGTCTTTAAAGTAGAGTAGGACTGAAATCTGTGGACATTTGTGTGAAAGCAAGTTTCGACTTGGAGTGGCGGATGGCAGATTTCCACGTTCACTACCATATGTGCAAAGGGAATTCCTGGAAAGTCCAGTTTATCACTGAGCACCAAGGCCATTGACCCGAAGCCTTTGTCAATACTTCCAGGGCTCAGGAGGCCAATTCCAGCCCGCCCGCCTTGAGATCAGTCTGCTCTGGTGGGAGTGGGTAGGTGGGTAGAGCCCTTCTTAAGACAATCTAACCCTTAAAAAATGTTTTTAAAACAGTTTCATTTCTTTCCCATTCAAAACAAAACGCAGGGGTACCTAGGTGGCTCCGTGGGTTGAGCACTCAACTTCTCGCCAGGTCACGATCTCACAGTTCTTGAGTTTGAGCCCCACATCGGGCTTGGTGCTATCAGCGAGGAGCCTGCTTTGGATCTTCCGTCCCCCTCTCTCTGCCCCTGATCTACTTGTGCTCTCTCTCAAGAAGGAATAAACATTGGGGCGCCTGGGTGGCGCAGTCGGTTAAGCGTCCGACTTCAGCCAGGTCACGATCTCGCGGTCTGGGAGTTCGAGCCCCGCGTCGGGCTCTGGGCTGATGGCTCAGAGCCTGGAGCCTGTTTCTGATTCTGTGTCTCCCTCTCTCTCTGCCCCTCCCCCGTTCATGCTCTGTCTCTCTCTGTCCCAAAAATAAATTAAAAAAAAAAAATGTTGAAAAAAAGAAGGAATAAACATTAAATAAATAAAACAAAACATATTTTCATATGCATTATATTATGGCAAGAAAGAACACTTGTTTCCTTTAAAGATGTTGATAGTTCAATATTTATTAATTGTAATACTACTCAATTTCCACATTTTACAACTCTGGACCCTATTTTATATATTTTAAAATATAAGTCAATGGGAAAGTAAGATTCAATGACTGATTTTTTTTTTCTGTTTTAGTGCACACTCACAGGATAGCATGCAAGTGAGTGAGGGGCAGAAAGCAGGGAGGGGATGAGAGAGAGAGGGAGAAGCAGGGGCTGACCCAGGGCTTGTGTTTTTGCCTGAAGCGGGACTCGCGCTCACCTGATGTGGGACTTGAACTCATAAACTGTGAGATCATGACCTGAGCCAAAGTTAGTTGCTTAACGACTAAGCCACCCAGGCACCCCCTGATTTTCATTTGATACAATTTTTGAGGGATCCATTTAATTTGAAAATTAAGATTGGCTTCTGTCACATTTACTTATGTACAAATAACCTCTCCTCTGTGGTGCAGCCTCGATATTCCATTTCCTTTTTAATTGTGGCAAAATATACATAACCTATCATTTCCCATCTTAACCATTTAAACTTGTACAGCTCAGCAGTGTTAAGTATAGTCACATTGTTGTGCAACCAATCTCCCAATTTCATTTTTCCATGCGAATTTGGGTTAAAGTGACTTCAGAAGCCAGGAGTAGCTGTGTCCTACAGTGTGAGAAAGACTGGTCTAAACCCTCTGAGGCAGGGAGCCATTGCGCCTGTTTTGCCAGAGGTCACTGAGATGAGCAAAGGGAAGAGTGAGGATTCACCTCCAGACACCTGGCTGCGCCCTGTTCCGACCACCACCTGAAATGCCTTCCCAGACTCTACCTGGGCTGCTGTTTCTCAGAGTGGAACGTTAGAACCACTTGTAGCCAAATTCCCGGGACTGTCTAGTATAGTCCAGGTTCCACCCTGGGAGATTGAGTCTGCATTTTTAAATAAGTCACTGCCTCTCTTTCCCAGGTGATTCATGGAGGGAGAAACCTGGCCGCACTGCCTGGATGTTTCTGCCCCTCCTCACGGAGCTATGCTCAATGCTGCCCAAGCTGCCAGCCCTGGCCAGAGTCCAGCTTGGCTGACCTTGAGCATCCAGGGCGGGAGGGAAAGCTGGGGTATGTCCCCAGGGCTCTCAAGGGCCCTTGAGGCCCTTCTGGGCAGGGATAGGCCATGAGGCAGACGTGCAGGGCAGGCTAAAGGAACAGAAGGTGGGACAGTTCCCGCTGCCCTTGCCTCGAGGGAAGCCTGTTTGGTCCACCATCTGCTGGGATCTGGAAGGGAGCGCCGGCCTCCTCCTCCGGGCACTGGGGGATTAGCAGTCACTTATCTCAGCTGTTCCTCCATTGGAGGTGTCGCAGTATTTACAGAGAAGCCAGAAACAGACTTAGCCACACTTAATTCCTCCCCATGAGCCCTCCCTACCTCCCCTGTGGCCCCTCCTGCATTCCTCGGGCAAGGAGGGAGGGAGAGGCTCTTTCTAGACCACACTAAGGGTGGGTGGGGGGAGCCAGCTTTCTGAAACATTTCTATTTTCTTTCCCTACACATTTGTTCACTCCCACTGCCCTCTGGCTGGGGCTGGGTTTCAGTTTTCATGAAAAGAAGAAAGTGACGTGACTGTGAGGGTTGCAGGGCCCCCACACATCCTGGCGCTCAGAATTCAATACCGAGGCATGCCTAATCTCCACCACATGCTTTCCCATGTTTCACACGCAACCACCAAAGAGATTAACCCAGGGGGAGGGTATTTCAACTCTCCACGGATTCTGCTCTTGGCAGATTCTGGCAGTGGCCGCCTTCTGACATGAGAGGTCCGAATGGTGATGAACCATTTAATGAGATTTTGAAAAGGAGGACAAAGCAAGGAGGAAGGGATAAGAGGAAGCAGGAGGTAGAAGGGGGGGATTTCTTCTGGATCTTGGAGCCACATGGGTCTAACAATCTAAAAGCTACATTTTCATTCCCTCTATCCTGATGTAAATCCAGGAAATCACAAAGGATCTCTAATAAGCTTTTTTAATTCCTTAAAAGGACTTTTGCCCTCCAAGAATGAAATGCTGATGCTCACAGGTTTCTGTTTGGAAGGTGTTTCTCTTAGCTCAGATTTGGCTTGCTCCCCACACCGGCAATAAGTCTATTTATGGAGTTTCAGTTTCTCAAGTGTTACCTGGAACAAGCCTGGCTTTCCTGGAGAGCCCAGGTGTGCTATTGCCCAACCTAAGCCTGACCGTGTTTCATGCTCATACACGTGCCAGAGAGACTGCGTAGGTGAGATCTGTGAGCTCAGAGATGACAGCCAGTTTTCATTCACCTGCACACCATGGAGCCCATCTCTTCCCCATGAAAGGTTGGGCATTCATTCATTCGACACACAATAATAGTAGTAGGAATACTACTCACTAACATTTCCTGAGCACTTGCTGGGGGCCATGCACTAACTGGAGACTATACGTGGGTGCATGGTCCACTAGAAGCTTTCTAGACGAAGCGAGACTGGCTGCACAATCTGCAGAACTGCCCTTTGATGTGATGTCACTGGCTTATACTGAGGGGATGTGTAAGAAGTAGACCGCCTCTGTCACAAACTGAGGTACCACGGCCTCGATTGCAAAAATGTTGTCACCAGCATTCACCAAAGGACACTGCCGTCTCTATGAGCCTTTTAGAAAAATTTCCTTGCTGGCTCTAGTACCAACAACAATAGCACTTTAGCGGTGTCTGGCTGGCTCAGTTAGTTAAGTATCTGACCCGGTTGCGGCTCAGGTCATAATCTCAAGATTTGTAAGTTCGAACACCACATTGGGCTCTGAGCTGACAGAGAAGAGCCTGCTTGGATTCTGTCTCTCTCCCTCTCTCCCTGCCCTTCCCCCATGCTCACTCTCTCTCTTTCTCTCCCAAAAATAAATAAACTTAAAAAAAAAAAAAAACCCAAAAGACAGTAGCATTCTGTCAAGTAACTGGTTTGTTTTGATCTTGTAGATCCTGAATCTAGTGACTCACCAGGTATTTCTTTTGGGAGGGGCTAAAAAAAAATCTTAGAAAGCCACCCATGTGGCCCATTTGTTAACATGATTACAAATCGTTATGGTCCATTTTACATGCCCACTTCAACTTCTCGTTTTTCTTTGTCTTCCACTGTTAACCTTTGTCTCTCTTTGTAAGCTGCTGTAAAACTTTTGTGGGGCAAAACAAAGGATGGATGAATAAATAGAGAAGACTGAACTCTGGGGACAGTGGAGAGAATAGGCAGCCAGGAGTCCAGATGACTGGCATACGTCTGTAGGTTCCTTTCATCCCTGTGCAAGTGTTGTATTGCTTTGATTTTCCTCTTAATATCATGATAAGTATAACTGGAAACATAGAATAACATCTCCCCCAGCACAAAATAATATGTGCTTATTGTGGTGAACCGGAAAACACTGGCCAGAAAAGTACAAAGAAAAAGACATGTCTGGTTGAGTTATTTTAGCCCTATATTTTAGCATCCCTAAAATAAAACTAAATGTGATATGAAATTCATGAGGCCTTGGCTTCCATATCTACTTAACAGGCGCGGGACTGAGGAAAGACAGCCTCCTATTCTGGTAGTTTGCAAGAATGTCCACTTGTTCTTCAAAGAGAGACACGCAATGCAAGGAATTTACATTTAAAGTATTTCTTGGCTTTACTATTATAATCTAAATTATCTCTAGTCAACAGCTGGAACCAAAGAATGCCAAGTTGGGAGCAGGGTCTGCTCTTAAGATTGTACCATCTATATCTCACTTATATATTTTAGAGGGCAGGTGTTAGTTTCCAATTCAGCTGTTGAACTCTTTCAAAATTGCAGTCTAAAAACAGAGATCTATTACTAACATAAAACTCGGCCATATAAATATGTTGCTGGAGGCTTTGTCTGTATGTGGGGAGTTGGAAAGTAGTTGTTTGAGGGAATAGGTCTACAGTAATTATATGATCAGTATTTCCCAGTTCCTCTTGGTTAGGGCTACAGATAACCAATTCATCTCCCCCCAAGCCCCAGAGCCTCTAATTTAATTTCATAAATTAGAAAAATAATAAAGATAAAGGCTTTGCCTAAAACCAGTGATCTGTATTAACTAGGGGAAGGGAACAGAGATGGTTTCTCCAAAATAAGAACAACTGAAAAGCCTTCTCAAGCAGTTGAGTGTGGATGCTGGCCCTCACATAAATAACTAGGGCTAGGTGCTTCTGGCATTTCAGAGAGAAGACCCAACCTTCAATAACTGAGAATGGAAATGAATCAGCCATTAAACCATGATGTGGCTTTGACAAATGATGAGAAAAATCTCGAGCATGATCGAAAGAATGTAACAGAGTAAAGTATTACATCACCAAAGAAATACCTGCAAGAACTGGATAGATCTCAGGTGAGAACATTCTTTATGGAAGAACAGGAAGGGTGTCCTCTAAATTCTATTCAGATATGCAGTTTTCTGGGGAGAGATTCTAACTGCTGTTTAACATTATAGCTCAGTGTTTATAACTGCCACAAAAGGTTCATGCTGGGCCCATCTCCCCACCAGTGGGTATAAAGCCATCTTCTTCCTGGGTCCTCTGCCCAGTGAGAAGAGAGTCCAGAGCCTTTTTCCTGAGGGTGCGGAAAGGGAGCCCTAAAACCCTACACCAAGCTGACCCTTCAGATTGGCGTAATGGGTCATTTCTGGTGTCCAGCCGAAGATCACATCATTATGCTGTTGGCTCAAGGTGGTGAGTGGGGATGAGGAGAGGGGGCAGGGGGATGGTGATGGGGGAGTGACCTACAACCCCTCTACCCTTCCCATGAAACCTGACATACAGATACTGGTGCAAGGGCTGAGGCTTTGCTTTTACACTGGGCAGTAGAAAATCTAGGGTAAACATGGGCTCGTTTTGTCCAACTGAGGGATGTGGGCCCCAAAATGGTAATAGGAAAGTCAAAACAGATCCCTTGTTCTAGAAGTCTAGAACAGCTCCAATGTTCTAGAAGTGCCCACACCTCAGGCTTAAATATTAAACCCTAAAGTATCGTTCTGTATCCTATAACTTTATGTAGTCAGATTTTTCTGTGATCTAGAAATTAACCTTTATTCTGACTACATGTGAGAGGTTAAATGTTAAGCTTGCCTACTTTCTCACCTGGAATAGATTTGTGTGAATCTGAGAGAATCAGTCATGAGTAAAAGATTTATTGCTTTGGGACTCCTTCGTGGCTCAGTGGGTTAAGCATCTATCTGACTCTTGGTTTCAGCTCAGGTCATGATCTCACAGTTTTGTGAATTTGAGTCCCGTATTGGCTCTGTGCTGGCAGCATGGAGCCTGCTTGGGATTTTCCCTCTCCCTCTCCTTCTGCCCCTTGCCTACTGGCACTGTCTCTCTCTCAAAATAAAAAAAATAATAAAAAATTTCTTGCTTCTATTTCCTACGTTTCATAGAGTACACCTTTCCAAAGCATCTAATTCCGTCATAATCACACAAACAGGTTTTCAAAAACTTCAAAGTTGGTGTTGAGCAGTGGCTAAGAATGAACAGATGTTCTTTGTTTCTTCAGATAATAGTGGGTATAGAAGCTCTAGGTAACATTTTATAATGTTGCCACACTGAGACTGTGATACATATGAATATACCTTTTCCTCAAAAATGTGCATGGTAGAGGGGCACCTGGGTGGCTCAGTCAGTTAAGTGTCCGACTTCAGCTCAGGTCATGATCTTGCAGTCTATGAGTTTGAGCCCCGCGTCGGGCTCTGTGCTGACAGCTCAGAACCTGGAGCCTGCTTCAGATTCTGTGTCTTCCTCTCTCTCTCCCCCTTCCCTGCTCATGCTTTGTCTCTCTCTGTCTCAAAAATAAATAAACACATTAAAAAAATTTTTTTTCAATGTTCAAGGTAGAAAAAACATGGTACCTGATTGTCAGAACCTGTGTCATTTCCAGTCAAGTATCTCTTACCCTCCCTGTCTCTCTGAACAGTATTTCAATTCTCAGCAGCAACCAAAAGAGCATCCTGTTCTCAGTAACTGGTTTTGAACAAAAGATTTCAAATAATTTCCCTGGGAAATTCCAGCTTGCTTTCACCTATGCAGAAGCTTAAGAATGTTCTTACTCTCTCATTTTATAAATCACTGAGCAAAATTTTTCAGACGAATAAACCTTTGATTTGAAAAAGCATTATTTTTTTTAAATTTTATTTTTAATATTTTTGACAGAGAGAGAGACAGAGCATGAGTAGGGGAGGGTCAGAGAGAGAGGGAGACACAGAATCTGAAGCAGGCTCCAGGCTCTGAGCTGTCCGCACAGAGCCCGACACAGGGCTCAAACTCACAGACTGTGAGATCATGACCTGAGCTGAAGTTAGACGCTCAACCGACTGAGCCACCCAGGTGCCCCGAAAAAGCATTATTTTTAAAAAAATGTTTGTTTATTTATTTATTTTAGAGATAGATTCCCAGAACACGAGTGGGGGAGGGGAGAGGGAGACAGAGAGAGAGGGAGACAAGAGAATCCAAACTAAGCAGGCTCCAAGCTATCAGTGCAGATCCCACTTGGGGCTTGAACTCACAAACTATGAAATCATGACCTGAGCCAAAGTCAGATACTTAACCGATTGAGCCACCCAGGTGCCCGGAAAAAGCATTATTATTTTTTTTTAAGTTTATTTATTTATTTTGAGAGAGAGACAGCAGGGGAGGGACAGAGAGAGAGAGGGAGGGAGGGAGAGAATCCCAAGCAGACTCCACACTGTCAGTACGGAGCCCAACTCGGGGCTCGATCCCACAAATGAGGAGATGATGACCTGAGCTAAAATCCAGAGTCGGACGCTCCATCAACTGAGCCACCCAGGCACCCCTGAAAAAGCCTTATTTTTAACTAAATAGAAAATAGTGATGCTTATTGTGCAAATGTAGATATGAACAGGAGGAAACATACAATTTTGTAGCTAAGTGGGGTTCCCTTGAAATCAAGACGTGGCTTTTTAATCTATCCATTTAATCAATATGTATTAAATGCCTTTCTTTGCGCACCAAGAAAACACTTAACACTCTTCTAGGTAGTATATAAACCTGACCATCCGCCACAAACACCTGTGCTAAGCAGCATAAAAAAGTACTGAATCAAGGCAGGGGGGTTGGGGAGAGGGAGAGAGTCCTTCTCATGGCACTTGAGCATGACTTCATAGTCTGTGGATTTTGAACAGAGCCTATAAGAACTAATTCAGTGGTTTCCTCCTACCCTAACCCACACCAATCTGGCATAATTTAGCAAATGAGTTTGAGAGGGGGTCAGGACTACTCAAGGCCAGGATTCAAAGATTGAAAAACAACAACAACTGGAGATTTAGTATAAAGCTGACAAATTTTAGTATATTGGGCTGTATTTGTGCAATTATTTTCTGTCCTAATCATTTTTTAAAAAATGAAGAGTACAGATGAAGATATGTTTGTTTCCTCCTGGAATAATTACAGTTTGTTCAACAGGCACCCACTGAATGCCCACTGCACACCACATGCTACACTTCTGAGAAGACAACCTTCCAGGTTCCATGTGAACTCAGAAATATGCACACTACTGAAGATGCCACTGAAATGGCATTCTCTCTCTCTCTCTTTTTTTGTATTTATTTATTTTGGGGAGAGCACAAGTGTGGGAGGGACAGAGAGAGGGGAACAGAGGATCTGAAAGGGATTCTGTGCTGACAGGCTGACAGCGGTGAGCAGATGTGGGGCTTGAACTCATGAACTGCAAGATCATGGCATGAGTGGAAGTCAGACGCTTGACTGACTGAGCCCCCCAGGTGACCCGTGAAATAGCCTTTTCAAGTGAGAAATGTGCATACATGTGTATATGTGTGCATGCATATGAGTGCGTGTGCATATGTGTGCATGTGTGTGTATGCATATGCATGTGTTTTAAAGGGTAGCCCCATCTTAACTGAAAGCTTGAACAGATTTGAGAGACAGTTCTTTCCCACTTACCCCAAATCACCTCCCATGACCAATTGTAAAAAATTTCCCAGGACTGAGAAGTTTTAAGTTTGCTTGTACACAGACACCTTTGACTGCTGGGGCACCTGCGGGGCTCAGTCAATTGAGCATCCAACTTCAGCTCAGGTCATGATCTCGCAGTTCATGAATTTGAGCCCCACATCGGGCTCACTGCTGTTAGCACAGACCTTGCTTTGGATCCTCTGTACCCTTCTCTCTGTCCCTCCCCCGTTTGCACGCATGTGCTCTCTCTCTCTCAAAGATAAATAAGACCTTAAAAAAAGAAAATGAAAGAAAACTTTGACTGCTGAAGCCTGTTTCTAAAAAATCTAACCAAACACACCAAAACTACCATCAGAGGAGAGGGTGTTGAAAGGCAAGAGAAGAAGGAACCTATCACATTTTCCATTTACGTATTGTTTAATATTTTTCCAGAAACATGTATTAATTTCTATAAATTTCAGAAAGGAGGAAAATAATCTAATTTAACATCATCTTGCTTAAAATCCAGCATGTTTTTGTCTTGCTTACCCAATGGAGGTTTCCACATAATAACCTCCACCTACTTGAAGAAAGACACTGCCTCTCTGAGAGATGTTTAGAACCTTGTTCACCAGTGGTGCTGTTTTTAAAACCGTCCTCATATTTGGTCAGTCATCTAATTCTGCTCCAAGACGTCTATGTGCAATACAATCTCTTCTAGCCAGATTGGCTGGGGTATTGGGTTTCTGACACAGTGGAAAACAACCATTGTTTACAGAATTAAACTCGTCTAAATACACTCACACAAAACTGCAGAGAAGATACTTTCATTTTCTTTGATGCTTCAGAAGCTATTCACAGAATATTCTCATTTTGAACACAAATTCTTGTCACATGCCAAGGTATGTAATACACACACATCTATGAGACATGGAATATTGACAGATACAGAATACCGAGCCAGACGAAAATGGTAACATCCTGAAAAGTTGCTTCCATGAGTTAACTGTTGGTATCAACATACCTGTTATCTATTTATTTCTCTTAAAAATCAAGTATAGATAAGACCTCTGGTTCTAGCCAGGATGGAGCACCCTTTTCCTTCCAGGTGCTCCTTATTACAACTGTGGACATAATATATCAAACAAACATAGGAAGACTCAAAGGAGGAAAGAAGAAGATGGACTGCCTAGGGACTCTGGGACTTGAGAAATAACATGGTGACGAATCTAGGTTTCCTTACTGCCTCCCATATAGCCCAGGCTGGGTACTATAGTAGCTTCCATCCTGGAACTGTCAGTAGGCATGGATAAAGTAAGCCACGAGAAACATCTGTTCCTCCTACTCAACGAACCAACGAAGGAGCGGCCTCAACCATAGAAAGGCTTTTTGGCAATCTTGCCCTACTTTGGCCAAACATTTGTAGAGAATTGTATCCCCCTCTCCCTAGGTTCAGTGGGGCAGAATAGGGAGATGATATTCCTCCTCACCCCCTATCCCTGCAGAAGCAGGTGGTGGGGCTCCAGTTCTCCCGCCCAGTCATATTGGTGGGACTGATTCTCCATTTCCTGCCAGTTGGAAGCAGGCAGAGTTCCTCATCTCCCACCAGGGTGGTGTCAGCAGGGTGGCATGAAGGTTCCTACAGAACAGGTGGAACTGTCCTATATTTTGGTGGCCGTGTGAACCCGTGTATGCGATAAAATTGCCTAGCACTAAATAGACACACAGGCATATATGTGAGTGCATGGAAAACTAAAACTGGTGATATCTGAACGCGTTGCTGGATTATATCAATATCAATTTGCTAGTTGTGATATTGTACTATAGTTATACAAGTTGTTGCCATTGGGGGAACACTGGATAAAGGTATATGGGATCTCTGGATTATTTTGTACAGTCTATAATTATCTCAAAATGTTAAAGTATTAAAAGCCAAGTTTAAGTGGTACAAAAATTCAGTTGTTTTAGTTTTCCAAACAGTTTGATTCTGAATGAATTAGTTCCTATATTCAGGTGATCATAGATTATGAAATTTAACTAGCTGCACTAAATATATCACATTTCCTATATTTATAGCAGAAGTACTGGCTGACCCAATATAGGTCTGGCATGTGGAGTTAGGCGCCATTGGGGCTGAAGAGGTTCCAATGTCCATGGGAATGTCTGATGAATCAGGTGCTGATGACAGTAGGCAAACCACAGGGTGATGAAAGAACCTCAAAGGAGAACTGATACCTACTTAAGGTGGAACCTGGCACAATGAATGGACTCAGCAACAGGACCCGAAGATTGGAGAGGAGTGATGTTTCCAATTAACAGCGTGGTAGCTGTTTACAACATCCCAAGTGAACTACTCCAGGAGCAAGTGAACACTTGGAACCAGAAGGCATATTTTGCAAACAAACAGAGCTGTCTCCCAACACTCAGGAGCTGAGGGCCTCAGCTGGGAGCACACAGTAACAGAACAGAACTTAAAGGGTGGGAAGTTACCTTCCTGCTCTGGTCCAGATCCACAACTGAACAGTGACTGATGCGTAGCCTGAGATGCAGCACCAAAAGACATCTGTGAAGCCTGGATGTTGGCAGTCAGGAGCAACTGACAAAGGCTGTGCAAATGATGGCCAGAGTGGACGGGGCTGGCATTGGCCAGAGTAGCACAGTCCGTACTTTACCCTGAGTATCCATCCCCAGTGGCTCTTGGAATGCAAAAGAGATGGGAACCTAAAAAAGGCAGGAGTATGTGAAAGCAGGGAAGGGAACACTGATAGTTTTACAGATAGGGGTTATCAAGCAAACAAAAATCTAGGCCAGTTGTTCTCAACCTTGGCCACACATGGGGCTGGGGGCGGAGTTGGGGGCGGGTGGGGTGGTGGAGAGAGACAGAGTTGGAGCATAGGGTCTGCCAAGGAAGAGTGCCCTTGGTAAACAGTCCAGGCCTTCAGCTGAGACCCACAATAGGCTACACCTTAGGGGTTAAGACAGATGGACAGTAAACAGGCATTGAGTCAGCTCAGTCCCAGGATAGTTTAAAGTGATTGGCCCTGTCTGTCAAAACCAAAAGTAAATACCCACTGGAGGAATGTAACCTCTTACAGATGTTATCTGTACAGTTTTCATACATAATGCCATGTATATAAAATATATAAAGCAGTACTTGGCAAGACCACATAACTGAAAACCCATAAAACAAAAAAGGACAATGGAAAGAGACCATCAGGAGATCCAGATACTGAAGTTATAGGACATACGTGATAGATAGGTTTTAAAACACTGAGTAATATACTCAGGAAAATAAATGGCAAAATAGAAAATTTCATCAAAGAACTGGAATCTATTAAAAACAATCACATGAAATTCTAAAATTAAACATACAACAAATTAATAACACAATAGATGACTTTAAGAACAGACTGACACAGTTAAAGGATTAGTGAATTTTAGGGTAGGCCAGTAAAATATATTCAGATTAAGGCAAAGAGAATAAAAGAATGCCTGGCTGGTTTAACACTTTAAATTCAGTTCATGTAATTCAGCACATTAATGGAATATAGCAAAATAATCGTATGATCTCTCTGATATATGCAGAAAATACATTTGATGAAAGTTAACATCTATTCATAGTAAAAACTCTTAGCAAACTAGAAATAGAAAGAAAATCCTTAATCTAATAAAGAGTACCTACAATAAATCTACAACAACATTATATTTTATCGCTTGTTCCCTGAGATTGTGAATAAGACACAGATGTCTGCTATCATCACTTCTATTTTACATTATACCAGTGCTCCTAAACAGTGAAGTAAGGCAAGAAATATGTATAAAAGGCATAAGAATTGGAAAAGAAGAAACAAAGCTGTCATTAATAATAACTATAAAAAATACAAAAGGATTTATGGTAGAACTATTTAATTTAGTAAGTGAATAGCAAAGTGCATTAAGGGACAAAATACAAAAGTTAACTTTATCTCTACATGCCAACAATAAACAAATGGAAAGATAATATTTGAAATAGACCACTTAAAATAGCATCAGAAAACATCTATAGCTAGGATTAGATCCAACTAAAGATATATAAAAATGCTACTGATAACATTACAAAATATTAGTGCAATAAGTTAAAGAAGACCTAAATAAATGGAGACATATGTCACATTTATGAGTCAGAAGATCCAATGCTATAACACTGTCAATTCAACCTAAATTGATTTTTAGATTCAAGGCAATGCATCCAGTTACTAGTAGTGTGTGTGTCTGTGTGTATGGGAACACTAATTCTAAAATTATATAGACGTGCAAAGGGCTAAGAATGGCTAAGATAACCTTAAAGAGCAACAAAGCTGAAAGACCTGCCCTACTGGATAGCAAGAGTTACGACAAAGCCATGAATATAGCATGTTGTATTTGTGCAAGTGTAGACAAATAGTTCAGAAAGTGACCCATAAATAAATATATACTTGATTTTGACAAATGCCAACTTGAACAATATTGAGAAAGTGAGGATCTTTTTAATAAATGGTGTTGAGTCAGTAGCATAGCCATATGGAGAAAACAATGAATCTTGACTCCATCTCACACCATATACAAAATTCACTTCTAGGCAAATTGTAGGTCTAAGTGGGTGAGTTTACAGGATTAAGTTCTTAGAATATAACAGGATAATATATTGATTACTTTTGGATAGGCAAGGATTCCTTTCTCTCATATATACATGTATATATGTTTCTTTTTTATTTTATTTGAGAGAGAGAGAGAGAGAGAGAGCGAGCACAAGCAAGTAAGGGGCAGAGAGAAGGAGACACAGAATCTCCAGCAGGCTCTGTGCCATCAGTGTAGAGCCGGATTCGGGGCTCAAACTCACAAGTGTGAGATCAAGACCTTAGCTGAGACCAAGAGTCTGATGCTCAACTAACTGAGCCACTCAGGCACTCCTAGGCAAAGATTTCTTAAACAGAAAACGCTAACCATAAAGAAATAACAACAACTTTGTTTCAGCAAAGAATCTATCAGGGGAAAGAACCCTGGGGAGAAAATACCTGCAATACATACACCCTACAAAGGGCTTAGATTCAGGCTATATAAAGAATTCCTATAAATCAATGAAAAAAAGATAGACAAGCCAATATAAAAATGGGCAAAAGACTTAGATAGGCACTACACAAAAGAGGTATCCCAGTGGCCAATCAACATTTTAAAGTGGTCAATCTCAATAGCAACAGGGAAGTACAAATTAAAATTACGATGAACAGCCATCACAGAACGGTGGAATGACTAAAATTTAAGACTGACAATACCAAATAAAGTCAAGGAAGTGTTATACTAACGTAGCATTTGCCTTGCTGTTCTCCATCTCTCGACTTCAGGATTTTACCTCTTTGGCCAGATAGGCCTACCAATTTAATCTTCAAGACTCTCTCTCCCTTTCTCTGTCTCTCTGTCTCTCCCTGTCTGTCTCTCTCACCCCCGTCACACACTTAGCCCTCTGCCCAGAATATCATCTCTAATCTTTCCTGCCAAATCATGTTTCTCCTTTTCTTCTGATCTCTGTTGGCATTCCCTGTTAAAAAATCTTTCCAGCACAACACCACGCCAACTTGACTTCCAAAGCAAGAATAAAGTCCTTCCTGTACCTTCATCCCTAGCCAGTTCCTGCTCTCCCCAACTCCCATCTTCCAGGCAGATACAGGTGGCTTGTTCTATGTATTCTAGAGATGACAAACACATGAGCTTCGGTCAAGTGCCTTTAATATCCTTGTTGTGGTCATCCTTTCTCTCCTTATGAAATTTTGGTTTCCAAAGGGCAGGAACCATAGTGCGTATCTCCCCCACAGCCTACTAATGAGTGCCAATTTTGACTGAGTAAAGCTAAGAAAAATGAAATGTCCTGAAGAACTTCATTCTTATCCATCTTAAAAAGGAATGTTTAGGGGCGCCTGGGTGGCGCAGTCGGTTAAGCGTCCGACTTCAGCCAGGTCACCATCTCGCGGTCCGTGAGTTCGAGCCCCGCGTCAGGCTCTGGGCTGATGGCTCAGAGCCTGGAGCCTGTTTCCGATTCTGTGTCTCCCTCTCTCTCTGCCCCTCCCCCGTTCATGCTCTGTCTCTCTCGGTCTCAAAAATAAATTAAAAAAAAAAAAAAAAGTTGAAAAAAAAAAGGAATGTTTATTCTGTATTTTGATTATTAAGAATGCTTGCATGCAAAGAAAAAAAAAGTTAAGAATTTGCCCTTGAAAAACAAAGGATTACATATTTTCTGAGCCATGAACTGAGAAAGAATTCTTATCCTGTGACAAATTCGGTTGTTGGGTTAAAAAAAAAATTAAGGTACCTATAAACTGAGGAAAGGACAGCAAGGGATACATAGCTTCTGCCTTGGGCTTAGGGTGCTTACGTAAACATTGTGTCAATACAATGGAAAACAATTTAACCTTGACCAAACAAAGGAGGGGAAAATCACCGGTATCCCAGAGACCTATGCTGGACTTGTCCCTCTGCCCTGCCTTCATAGTAAGGGTCAGATTCCCATCCTGTGCTGACTTATGGATGTTTTCTAGTGGAAAGTAGGATGCCAGTCATCTCCAAAGTGAATTTGAGATACTTGATTTAGAAAATACATGGAAACAGAGATAAAGAGCAACCCACTCACAACCAAACTTCTTTTCATTAAAGTGTCAGCAAGTCTTCAAAACTGATGTCTCCTATTTCATACAAATGAAAAGAAAGTCAAATGACACAGGGCCAGGAAAATAAACACCATGTTTATAATTAGAAGCTCTTCCAGAGATATGGTCACGTCCATGTGTGAAAGAATAGAGTGTGAGCATTTCGTGAGGCCCCAGGCGGTTAAAAAAAAAAAAAATCCTCTCTTTAAAGAAAAAGCCCCATACATGAGAAAAATGTCTGCTTACTCTGCCACTCAACTGTGCTGCCCAAGGTCCTAGAGTGTCCTGAAGTGGCAGGCGGGGGCGGGGAGGGGGGGGTGGGCAGGGCAGGTCTCCGTGAATATTTGTTTTGTTCTCTTCTCCCCAGTCCTCTTGAGCTAATTAGAGACTCATTTGGGATTATCAAGATATTTATTTTTCCCTTTAGCCCTGTAAGGGTAAGCTTATTTTTTTTAAGGGTAAGCTTATTGTATTATAAATGCACATTATTCTTCGTTACTTAAATTAGGTTTTATGCAATTTGATCATCTAAAGCAAAGATTTAGATTGGAACCCAAATCAGCTGATCCCTTCTGCTGGCTTGAACTGGTGCCATGATGAAAGGGAGGGGCACTGGTGCCATTGCTATTTCTTAAGGTCCGTTTTAGAACAAAGAGAGAAGAATGCTAACTGACACATTGGAAGCATACTTAGAGGGCTACTGAGGAATTTGACAGTAGAGAGAACATTTATAAAGGGAAAAATATGTATTATTTTTATCAAGTGCTTTTATGTAGGTGACTGTCCTAAGTCTCCATAGCTGGAATTCTGCAATGGATAGACCACAGCTCCTAATATTCATTTGAAAAAGGTATAAGACACAATTCCCAAGGATTTTGTCCAGACTATCTGTGTTGAATGGAGAAAGAGTTTACTACAGGTGGAGCGGTCAGGGAAGACTTCCTGGAAGAGGTAGTATTTGGTCTGAAGGTCTGGGTAGAGTGCAACAGGAGGACAGGAAAGAGAATGGCGTCGCAGATAAGAGGTACAGAAAAAGCAAAGCCACAAAGTTAGGGAAGTGCAAGATGCTTTCAGTGGAAACTAATGAGAGTGGCCTGGCTGAATCAGAGACGTTCAGGGATGAAGCTTATTAAATACATTTAACAGTTTAAATAAAAAGAGAGAGATACCTTCCAATGGTACACTTCTTTATCAGAAACTTGTTTTTCAGGGGTGCCTGGGTGGCTCAGTCAGTTAAGCATGTGACTTTGGCTCAGGTCATGATCTCATGGTTTGGGAGTTTGAGCCCCACATTGGGCTTTCTGCTTTCAGTGCAGAGCCTGCTTCAGATCCTCTGTTCCTCTCTCTCTCTCACGTGCATGCTCATGTGCACGCTCTCTCTCTCTCTCTCTCTCTAAAAAAAAAAAAAAAAAACATTAAAAAAAGAAAAGAAACTTATTTTTCAACCAAAATGATAATGATAATATCAGAAACATAAAGGTAAATCTAAGCCACCAGAAGTATCACTATTATTATTAAATACAATATCCACGTGATTGAGAAAAAGCCTCCACCCTAGAAGAACCCACTGTCTACTTTCTCTGGGCTTATATCCCAGCAGATAAAAACTTACAGGGACATTTTACCCCATGGGGCAATGGCTGCCCAGTCACACTTATACGTTTCTTTGGTCAGTTCAGAATTTTATTCTCCACATTATTTCACATCTTCTCCATCCTCTTTGAACCTTCAGTGAACTCCCACTCTTGAGACAGGCCTATGGAAAGAAATTTTAAAAATGAAGGCATTGGGGGGCGCCTGGGTGGCTTGGTCGGTTAAGCGTCCGACTTCGGCTCTGGTCATGATCTCACGGTCCGTGAGTTCAAGCCCCGCGTTGGGCTCTGTGCTGACAGCTCAGAGCCTGGAGCCTGTTTCAGATTCTGTGTCTCCCTCTCTCTCTGCCCGTCCCCTGTTCATGCTCTGTCTCTCTCTGTCTCAAAAATAAATTAAAAAAAAAAAAAACGTTAAAAAAAATTAAAAAAAAAAATGAAGGCATTGGATGAATCCCAGCCCCTACCAGGAGTTTAGAATAAGGTATCTCTAGCAACATTTTCTAGCATCAATGTTTAGGATGTCCCTTGCCTTTTCCCTTCCTGAATTTCTCCTTCCATACTTTACACATACCAACTCCAGGGCTTTCTCCTTTGACTTGTCTACTCTCCCACAGTGGCGTGCTGATAAACTGACTCTCTGAAATATACAAAGTCTGGATTTGTAGTTTTTATTGACTTCTGTGGTAGAAATACTCCCACCACAGCCAATTTCAAGCTACCACCATTTTGAAATACTTAACAATCAACTCTAGAGGCTGGGAGCCCGTTCTAGTTCTCTGGGCTATCTGCATTGCACCATGTTCCCCTCTCATTCCTTAGACAGCTCTTCCCATGGGCCTCTATTCTCTGGTCTTTGTAGAGATTTTGTGCTTGATAATAGGATGACAGCAGCCAGGATCAGCTGAGCATCCTTAAGTCACTCATGTTAAACCTGTGGGCTGCTAACCCGTGTGTTCTACTGTTCCACATTTGAACTCACCTTTCCTCTTTCATGAAGTTCCATATTCTAGCAGGACTGAGTAATGTTAGGGAAGCACAACAAGCAGCAAAAAGCCTCTTCCCTCTTTGACAAAATTTTGGTTCCATTCTGGTTTTAGGTCTTTCCCACATTTGACAAGAGGCAACTCTTATCTCTTATGCACTCCTCTTCAGTGCTTGATAAATATCAATGTGTACGCAAATACCTGGGTATCTTGTTAAAATGCAAATCCTAATTCAGGGGTGAGGTGGGCTCTGAGAGATTGAATTTTTTTAATTAATTAATTTTTAAAAATTTACATCCAAGTTAGTTAGCATATAGTGCAACAATGATTTCAAGATGAGAGACTGAATTTTTAACAAGTTCAGAGACTATGTATGTGCGGCTGGTCCAATGACTACACTTTGAGTAACATCAGACTCTGTACTCTGTAAGGTCATCCCCAACTCTGGTTGGAGAATGCAGTTACTCAGCCCAGGTGGAATCCTGATCCTCTCTCTGCCTTTTGGGCAGGGCATTTCATCTGCTTTCAATGGTTCTCAGGACTCGGGTGGTGTCTCTCAGTCTTTCACCTCTACAACCCCACTGCCCTCATCTTTTGCCATATCTTGAGTCAGTTCTCAACTACATCCCATCCTAGCAAAGTCAACATCCTCTGCTCCTTACACAGTCATCTTCAAAGCATCTTTCCTGCCCATCCCTTCTTTCCCACCAACCCACCTTCCTTTCCAGCTCATCCTCAATTCCCAGGCTAACACTCCCTGTCTAGTCTGTAGTCTAGTTTCAGCAGTGTTCTTAGCACGTGGGCATTTTTAATCGCTTCTCTTTATAAGGTGTCACTTTTCCATTTGTGTTCTCATGCACCCAGTGTCTATTTATATTCTCAAATCTTTAAGAATAGAAGTCATGACTTTTTGCCCCTTTTCCCCACTTCTCTGAGCCAGGCATGGAGCTCCACATAGGTTGCTCCAGGGCAATGACATTCATAAGTGCCAACCAATGTCTTCTGGTGTCTCATCTTCTCTGTTCCTCTCTAAGCCCTTCCCTAAGTGATGCTCCGTTCTCCATGCTGCAAATGTCTCCCTCTTCCTCTGCACTGTGATATCATATAGACCCAAGTCCATCTCAGCTTCGTCATATGACAGAGCATAGAGTAGATCCTGCCTGAGCTCAGATTGCACTTTCACCTTTTATTAGGTATGCAGGTTTAGGTAAGTGATTTTGCCTGTCTAAGACTGTTTGGAATACAGGTGCAAAATTCAAGCAATTGTGAGGGGTGATAAAATAAGTCTATGAAAGTGCTTCCTATGGTGTTGAGCATAAAGTAAAATGTATGACCTTAAGAAAGTTATGTAAACTCTCCGAGTCTTTGTTCCTCATGGGTAAAATAGGAAAAATAGTACCCATCATACAGGGTATTTGTGAAAATAGAAGGAAATGAGGTGGGTGGAGTGCATCAACACTCAACCCACAGCTGTCTCCCCTTGGTTCTCTTTTTCTCCCATATGGGCAGGAACCCTTAGGCCAAGCTTGTTCTTGATGCTTTTTCGCTCCTCCATTCTCCACTGCTCCCTCCTTCTCAGGCTTCCTTCCTTCTCTCCTTTCCCTTTGTAAGTATTAATTATACGTATTGATTCAAATGGCAATGTGAGGGGAGAATGGAATAATATTGTTGGTCTGCCTTAAAGGAATGATGGAAAAGACCATGAACTTACAGGTAAAAGGGGATGAAAATGCAAAATCATGACCAGTTCTACATTAGCTCTTCATCCAGTCATTAAATACCAGGCTTCGTGGGAAATATCTGGTTATATAAGACATAGTCTTTCTCTTTAGATGCCTATGATTCCACACATCTGAACAACAAACCTTACTTTAAGTAAGACTACATTGTGAAAAATTCAACCTCAAATAGAAATTCTATGGTCTGAAAGGTAATGGCCCTAACATAAAATAAGAATGATTTCCTGGGGGTACTCCCCTGCTGACTATAATAAGCCTTTGCCTTTCTCCTCTGTTTCAATTTTTACTTTGATGGTTGCTTTATTTTTCTTTTTAAATTTTTATTTAAATTCTAGTTAGATGACATACAGTGCAATATTGGTTTTAGGAGTAGACTTCAGTGATTCATCACTTACACACAGCACCTAGTGTTCATCATAACAAGTGCCCTCCTTAATATATCCCACCCACCTCCATCCATTGTTAAGGGTCTCTTGTGGTTTGTTTCCCTTTCTCTTTTCCTTCCTCCCATATGTTCATCTGTCTTGTTTCTTAAATTCCACATATGAGTGAAATTAAATGGCATTTTTCTTTCTCTGCCTGACTTATTTTGCTTAGCATAATACACTCTAGCTCCATCCACATCATTGCAAATGGCAAGATTTTGTTCTTTTTGATGGCTGAGTAATATTCCATTGATTATATATACACCACATCTTCTTTATCCATTCATCAATTGATGGACACTTGGGCTCTTTCCATAGTTTGGCTATTGTTGATACTGTTGCTTGACTCTGATACTTGCTTAAAAGAAAACACTACTGGGGCACCTGGCTAGCTCAGTCAGAAAAGCGTGTGACTCTTGATCTCAGAGTCATGAGTTTGAGCCTCATGTGGGGTGTAGATATTACTTCAGTAAATAAAACTTAAAAAAAAAAAAAAAGAAAATACTACTAGTGAATTTTGTCTTTTCTTCCCCTCATCTTACAATTAACTTCAGAGGATATATTAAAAAAGGTGGAGGTGGGTGGCACTGAAGAATTACTATGAGGAAATATCAACCAACTGGGAAAAGAGAAAATACTAAGAAACAAGTCCTTTGGATAAAGGATGCAGTATTCTTAGATTCTCAACCCTGGCTACACAGAACAACTCGGGGAGAGTTTTAAAATGACCATAATTCAGATTCCATCTCTGACCAATCAAATAAGAATTTCTGGGAATTAGTACTTTTATAAGCTCTCCAGGTGATTCCAGTGTGCATTCAGGGTGAACAAAACACTCTGTTAGTTGACCAAGGGTAAGCATCACCTGTTAAGTAGATTGGTAAAGGAAGAGAAAAGAGTCTAACTTTATCCAAGGATATGTGTCTCTCAATCTTATTCTGTTCCCCAAGTATGCCTTCATTCAATTCCCCAATTGCATCAAACCTTCACAAAGACCCTTCCTTCCTCTATTTTTTCATCTGTCCTATTCTAGCTCATTCCCCAGGCTCAGCTCGATGACTTTTCAAGAAAGCCCTTGCTAACCTAGCCTGTCTTACCCTGTGCTTCTCCTCAGCATCTACTGTAAGTAAATAATGTATTGTGTCATTGTGTTTTACCTGTGTGCCTTGCTAGAACAGGAGTTCTCAAAGTGTGCCACAGGCCAAAAGCATCAGCATCCCCTGGGAATTTGTTAGGCATGCTCACTCTCCAGCCCCACTCCAAACCTACTGAATCTGAAACTCTAGGGGTTGGGCCTGGCATTCTGGGATTTAACCAGCCCCCAGAGTGATTCTGATGTACACTGAAGTTTGAGAAACACTGAGCTGGAGTCTTAACTCCTTGAGGGGGTAAAGATCTAGTCTGCTTTTCTTTTTTTTTCTTTCTTTTTTTTTTTTTACTACTCCATCCTCAGTGTTTGCCTCAGTGTCTTGTGAGAGACACTGAGAGCCCTTGAAAAATATTTCTTGGATGAATGAGTACATGGCCCAAGAGTGTGAGGTGGAGATCTCTATACCTGGAGGTAGGGAGCATGTTCATTTAAGCTACAGATAAACTCTACTACATAAATCCATATGTGTAGTAGGAATTTTTATTTATCCTCAGTTGACGCTGTTGACAAAGGTCAGCATCGTTACAAGATATTAGAAGATAGCAAAGGATTTAAACAGTGAAAAGACAGGTTTAGAGGATTTGTTATAAGAGGAAAGACAGCAATGGTGACAAGTGCAGGAGGAGGGGCTGGCAGCAGAGGTCTCGGGGAGAAATGAGGGGAAGTGGAGGGAGAAGCCCTTTTAAGAAGTTTGAGGGAAATGGGGAGCTGGCAGCTGCCCCAGAGGGACAGGAAGACTCTGGAGACAGAAAGGGTGTATATGGAGGAGAGAGAGGGTGGAGCCCTGGAGGATGAACAGCATGAACAAGCCAATCCCAACAGTCTCCTACAGGCAGGTGGGCACTGGCCCTAGTGGAGACTTTGTGGCTTGTGACATTGCTTGCCAGGCAGCCACAGCCTCAGATAAAGTGGTTTAGGCCCATTTATTTTCTAATTATGAAGAATTTAGAGTAGCCAAGCATCAAACAGGACCTCATATCCTTGTTCTATTCATAGTGCCTGGGTTCTGGCTTGATCTTTGTTACCATTATTACCCAGATCCAACACTGGTTTTTATCTTCATAAGTTGCTAGCCAGCGTACTTTCTTCTTCTGAATCCTCCCATTCATTTATTTACCTACTGTGTCTCTGACAGTACTCTAGAAACAAAGGTTTAAATTCTCCATTTGAGTCCTAGCCTTGAGCCTGGGTCCCCTCTTTCTGCAGTCAGAGTTCCCTAATGACAACTGTTGAGCAAATAACACCTCTTATCATTTCCAGGGGAGAAGTCCCACAGTGCCAGGATTTTGATTTGTATTTCCTTGATAATTATTGATGTTGAGCACATTTCCATGTACCTATCAGACATTTGTATATATTCTTTGGGAACTGACGATTCAGTTCCTCTGCCTATTTTTTTTATCAGATTTGTTGTTGTTGTTGTTGTTTGTTTGTTTTGCTATTGATTTGCATAGAACTGCATTTAAAAAATATTTAAATTGTATGGAAATTCATGGCAACGTGAATAACCATACAGCAAGGAAAATCTGTCTAGGAATAAAAGGAAAGGGAAAGACACATGCTGTTTCTGCAAGATATGCTATAGACCATCAAGCCAGGTTAAACATAGTATTTTCATAATATAGGTTATAAAACTGGCAAAAAGACAAATTCTAGTAAAAGATGTAACTATGAAATATCTACTAGAAATTAAATTCTCTTCAAAGTAGAGAACAGATGCATTTCCTCTTTGCTTTGCTAATATTTCAGGAATAAAACAAAACCACAAAACCCAAAGATTGTGTGGAAGGGGGGAGGAATCAAAGTTAATAGTTATATTCTTTTTTTTTTAAATTTTTTAATGTTTATTTAGTTTTGAGAGAGGAAGAGAGACAAAGCACAAGTGGGGAAGGGGCAGAGAGAGAGGGAGACAGAATGAGAAGCAGGTTCCAGGCTGTGCACTGACAGCAGAGAGCCCGACGCGGGCTCGAACTCACGAATCGAGAGATCATGACCTGAGCCCAAGTCCGATGCTCAACCGACTGAGCCACCCAGGTGCCCCAATAGTTATATTCTTATTAGAAAGTTTTGAAAATATAGGAGGGACTAAATGAGTTGAATTGAATTGAACTGAATTGGAGAATGCACAGCTTTGCAAGCAACAGACTAGCAAAGACGGCTGGATCTAGGCAGAGTTTTCCTATAATAGTCTTATAAAAGTCAGTTGGATCACTGTTGGAGATTTAACAGCCCATCTTTTTTCCCTTCTATTGAGCATTATAGCTTAAAATGTCCTTACATTTACATATAAAAGCACAGAGGTCTAAAGTTATGTCATTTTAGCATATGGTCCTATTTCTGAAATGCTAATTTTGGTAGATATTTTAGGCAGTTAGTGCTAAAGTTGAAACAAGAAAAGCCATCACCTACATTCTACAAGAGTTATATTTCCCACTTAGAGTTAGTGTTTTCAAATTGCCCACACTTCATTGCAATCAACTTTTATTTTCTGTTGTCCTATTTATCACTTTACTGAATCAACCTAGGAAGCTTGTATTTAAAAAAAAAAAAGAAAGAAAGAAAGAAAAAAGGAAAAAAACATCGTTGTTCCTGATTTCAGCAGCTCAGTAATCTGTCCTCTTTAACTGGATGGAAAGCAATGAATCTTGAGATAAGGGGTTAAGTCTTAGGTCACCCAAAAGCATCACTCAGCATGCATCCATTCCAGAATTTCAGCTATATCTGCACTTTAATGTAACAGTCACTGATACGAACAGGAGATATTATAAGAAGTATCTCAGATCATATCTGCACCAAGCAAATTATTAGCATTGCAGATTGATTTTTGTTCACTGAAAGATGGAAATTATTCTATTTTTTTTAATGGGTAACTGCAGTTTGCTTAATAAATATTTGCAATCATTGACTAAATACCTGGATATCAACTATGTGTAAGCGACTGCTTGCTACAATAAAACAGGCTGAAGGAAAGATGGAAAGTTTATTCTCCAAAGCCCCCAAGTTTTTAAATGTATTTCCTGTTTCTACCTATAAATGTTTCTTAGAGGCATCCAATCTATGTATTTTAGAATGCCATAAAAATGGCTACATTTTTGTTCATTTAGCACAAGTTCTTTGAAATTTTGGCCAAACCAATTAAACTTTTTTTTAAATTAAAGTAAGTATTTCTCCAGGGGCAGCTGGGTAGCTCAGTCGGTTAAGCGTCTGACTTCGGTTTAGGTCAAGATCTCACAGTTCATGGGTTCGAACCCCGCATTGGGCTCTGTGCTGACAGTTCAGAGCCTGGAGCCTGCTTCGGATTCTGTGTCTCCCTCTCTCTCTGCTCCTCCCTGGCTCGCACTCTGTCTCTGTCTCAAAAATAAATAAACACACAAAAAAAATTTCTCCAATGTGTTTTTTTTTTTGGGGGGGGGGGTGTTAAGATATCTGAAAAACAAGTTTGAAGCAGCCTCCAGAAAGCACAACCTGACAACTTGAAGTTCTCAACTTGTTAGTATATACCAGCATCTGCTATCTGATGAAATGCTCACTAGGATGTTACCCTTTCCACCAAAAGTCTCAGTTCTCCGTGTACACAGTACTTCCGTGTCTAGGAGGCTAATGACCATGAAAAATACACCATTGATTCAGCGACAGATATTTGGGAAAAAAGAAACCACTCTAGAAAACGTATAATGGTTATAAATGTTACAATAGAGAGAAGGGCACACCTTATAATCCAGGTAATATAGTATTCTCATAAACATGCATGTACATACATACATATTTTTTTCTCATAAGCATACGTATATATATTTTAATCTCTTTCTCTTTCGCACACACATGAACACACACATCACCTATGTGGGAAAACCTCCAACATCACAGTAAATATATTTCGATCTCACATTCATGCCATCAGGAGAAGCACACTTCTCACGTAAGTGATACAATCTCACAGACTGGGTGCCATTTTCCATTCTTTAAATATTACAGTGCAAACGATAATTTCAGTGTGACAATATCATGGGGAATTTACAACAGTCAGGACATTCTGAATGGAACAGAGAAGAACTTCTAAATATCACATGTATGCACAATGCCTAGGTATAAACAGTAGCGGTGATCCTAACGTTGGTTTTTATTGTGTTTAGAGGCACTTAAATCATACCACAAATGAAACTGCATTATTTTTATGTTGATTTATATAACTTTAATTATTTAAGGCCAATCATTTTCTAAAACTCAATAAAGAGGTTATATGTGACATTTTGAGGGGAAAGTTAAACATGGCTCCTAACCACAGGAGAAAAATATAAGGCAAAGGATAAAAGATAAACACGCACAGAAGATGACATAGCCATCTGTCAGCCTCCCAAAGGACATGTTGGTTTTCATGATGCTTTTTTCTGTTTTCTTTTTCAATGCTTTACTGGGCAGCATGCTGCTCAGTTAGCAACTGTCAGGTATAGGATTCAGACAGACACTACTGATAACTGCCTTTAGGTATACCTAATATATAAGCTGGTTTGTCCTAACAGATTTGGGGCAACAGTTAAACCTTTAAAGCACAGGTTTAACCCCAGATAAGAATCTCAAAGCTACCCAAGATAGACTTTTTACATATATGTACATATAGTTACATATATTTCACATATAAGGCAAAAGGTGGTTTAGATGAAATCATTAGGGAAAGCAAAGAATTCAGGTTCCAGCAGATAATGTACCAGAATAAGCTTAAACTACCCCATGAAAAGCAGCTAGAAATGCCAGATAAGGTAGAGCAGTAATTTTTTATAAGTGTATAGAAGCCTCTGTAAGAAACAGAAATCCTTAGATGCTAAAGATGAAAAGAGAACTGAAACCCTGACAGATAAGAATATGCTCTGATACAAATAATCTTATTAAAATGGGCAGAAGACATGAACAGACATTTCTCCAAAGAAAATATCCAGATGGCCACCAGACACATGAAAAGATGCTCAACATCACTCATCATCAGGGAAATACAGATCAAAACCACAATGAGATATCACCTCACACCTGTCAGAACGGCTAAAATCAAAGCCACAAGAAACAATAAGTGTTAGTGAGGATGTAGAGGAAAAGGAACCCTGGTGCACTGTTAGTGGGAATGCAAACTGGTGCAGTTACTCTGGAAAACAGTATGGAGGTTCCTCAAAAAATTAAACATAGAAATACCCTATGATCCAGTAATCACACTACTGGACATTTACCCAAAGAATACAAAAATACTAATTCAAAGGGGTACATACACTCCTATGTTTATGGCAGTATTATTTACAGTAGCCAAGAAATGGAAGCAACCTAAGTGTCCACTGATAGATGAATGGATACAGAAGATGTGGTGTACATATACAAGGACGATCACTCAGCCATAAGAAAAAAAAGAATGAAATCCTGCCATTAGCAACAACATGGGTGGATCTAGAGAATATAATACTAAGCAAAATAGATGGTTACCAGAGGGGAGGTGGGTGGGGGGATGGGTGAAATAGGTGAAGTGGATTCAGAGTACACTATCTTGATGAGCACGGAGTAATGTATGGAAGTGTTGAATCACTATATTGTACACCTGAAATGAATAGAACACTGTATGTTATATATGTTATATATATATATGTGTGTGTGTGTACATATATATGTATATACATATATATGTTATACATATGTGTGTATATATGTACATATATATGTATGTGTATATGTACATATATATGTATGTACATATGTGTATATATGTGTGTGTATGTATGTGTGTGTGTGTGTATATATATATATATATATACATATATATATATATACACATACATATATATATATATATAAAGAATATGCTCTGATAAAAGGTCTATTCTAGAAAATAGCTATCCATTGCAGTAACCTGAGAGCTTGAGTAATTTTTTTCCTTTTATGTTGAATTAAATTTCTATAAATCTTATCTTAGAATTACAAATCTGATGTGCACATATTTTAAGTGTGTAACTTGATGAGTTTAAAAAATGTATATATCCATGTAACCGATCAAGATATAGAACATCTCCACCCCAGAATGTTCCCTTAGGCCCCCTTCCAGACAGTCTCTACATCCACAGACAACAGATTCCTATCACCATGTTCTTGAATTTTATATAAATGGAATCATAATGTATGCATTCTTTTATGAATATCTTCTTTCAAAAATGACACAGAAAGATCCAGATATCTACACATAACTATGCCTAAAGGGGCTGCTTTAACCTGACAAAACTTAATAATGACAAAGGGTGTTTTTTTTTTTTAATGTTTATTTATTTTTGAGAGAGACAGAGTGACAGAGCGTGAGTGGGGAAAGGACAGAGAGAGAGGGGGAGACAGAATCCGAAGCAGGCTCGAGGCTCTGATAGATGTCAGCAGCACAGAGCCCGACGTGGGGCTCGAACTCACCAACTATGAGATCATGACCTGAGCTGAAGCTGGACACTTAACTCACAGAACCACCCAGGCGCCCCGACAAAGGGTATTCTTGAGAATGGCAATCTACACCCTAGTATATCATAAAAGGAATACAGAGGATTCCAGTATCAATCTCATGTTCTGTCTCATTAATAAGCTGTTGGACCCACTTTAACCAGTGTGGATGGAGAATGGCCTCCATATCAGTCTCATCTTTATGGTGCAAGTAATTTCTGTCACACAGGTATGGATCTGTGTGCAGATATTGACTTTCTCTTCAAAGATCATAGCTTCAGGATTTGGTCTTCACAGGGGGTACTTTATTTATAGATCGCCTTCAAGCATAGAGCCTTTATTATTTTGCTAACCTGAGAAATCCTGCAGCTTGATGTTTCTCACACAGGTTTGCTGGACCTTCTCCTTTGGAGCTGATGACCAGGTAGGCTTCATTCTGTTTTCCTGGGACAGATATGGAAAGGCTTGGATATCTAGTTTCCTTATAAAATATCTTTCTGCTTGATGAAGCTTTTGGGAACACCTTTATGCTTCCTCCAATCAACTACTGCACAGAACTTCCATTTAATTAATTTTCTTTCAAAATTATGAGGGTTACATACACTGCAAGCAGCTTCGAGTACCAGGAGGCTGTGAGAGGGACCCCAGACTGGTTTCCTCTCACCCCTTCTAAAGATGGTGGTGATAACAGTGGCCTAAAAATGTTACGGCATCTCTTAGGCTCTCTGGATATGGGAGTTAGTTAATCTTTTTAAAAAGATGCCTGTAGAGAAGCTAAGATATCCAACTGTGAATTCCCCACCTTCGAGATTTTGTTTTGCATATCACTGCATTCAGGTGAGTGAGTATTTGGAGCTTACTAGGTAATGATTGATGCCTACCCCGAGCAACATATAAAGCTGTGGGACAGCTGGCATCCTTCAGATGCTCCAAACAAATGAGCACAGGATTGGTAAGCTGCCCCTGCTGAGTTGTTAAATGGGGCTGTGCTAGCTTCCCAGGCTTGAAAAGAAATGCAGGCAATAACATCCTAGCAAAGCTTGGCCCACATACCAAGGAGGTGACCTTAGCTGATGAGCTCTCTCTCAGCTCCTCTCCCCATGTGAACACCTGTCAATATATGCACCTCTTTTCTCCCAGCGGTCAAATTTCAGATGTTTTAGTTAGTCTGCAATGGCAAGGGTCTTCCTTGTTCGAAGCTGCAGGCAGGATTTAATCATGGTTGCTCAGGGCTAGAATGGCCTTAAAGGTCTGGTTAAATCAAGACTGCTGGGATTCAGGCTTATGCTAGGTGACATCTTAATCTAAAATGACACTGGACACCTTCTCTATCACAGCAGATGAAGGACAGAGAAGACATTTCAGTTGGGCCAAGGTGGGAGGGGGAAGGAAAAGGAAGGTGAGCAATGGCTCCTGACCCATGCAGGAATGCAGGCATCAAGGCTCAGGGCGAGGAGAAAACAGGCCAGTTAGGACAGGGGACTGGGACAGATGTGGGGAAGGCAGTGAGAAGTTCAAGGCCTCGGACACTGGGAGATTACAGTGAACAGTGGTAAGAAGGAGCAGAACAGGACCCAGGGAAGGGTGTGGGCCATGAACCAGAAGCAGAAGAGAGGTCTCTGAGCAGACTTACCCCAGCGGGCACCACCTTAACAGGAGGTGGCTACTGTGCAGATGCCAGAGGCCTCCCTCTTGGCCAGGGCTGTGGCGGCTGAGGAAGGGGTCAGCATTGGGCAGTCATTCATCCTGTTTTGAAGCCAGATCTCTAGTCATTTCTGAAAAAAGAAAGAAAAATGAGGAGGAGCTGTGTTTTTTCCTTCAGAACTGATACGAATGACCCCATTATGTGTTGCACTAATAAAAGGAAACACAATCTAAGAGCAGCCAGTGTGGGGCTGAGGAATGAATGCTACTTTAACACATTTTGTCCATCTGTGATGCTGCTGACAATATTGGCAAAGGATAGGTAAGGTTGGTCCACCAGCAACATGTAAACAATTGTCAAGGCATCACTACCCGCAGAAATACATTTCAGAAAGCTGAATGGGGCTTTCACTCATTTAAGAGGCCAGAGGGAGCCAGTTTACACAATACACATGTTTTGGGAGTAGATAAAAATGGATTTCTCGGCAGGCCCCTCTCCACACCCCCAGCACCTCCATCTTGTTTTTGGTGGCAAAGAACTGCACACACCAGCCAGTCCCTCCCCTTTTGCAAAATCTGGGTCCACCCTTCTGGGTAGCACCTCCATGTATGAGCCAGTCACAGGCATATGCTCTGTACTCAAGTATCCTGTTTCAAATCATGGCTGCATCATTTACTGGCTGTATAAACTTTGGATGTGCTTCTTAATTTAAGCTTCAACTTCTTCACTTACAAAACAGAAACTATGGTACCATAAGGTCATTGTAAGAATCAACCTTAATCATTTATGTAAAACACATAAAACAGTATCTGAGGCATAAGTGCTCAATAAATATCATCATCATCATCATCGTCATCGTCATCATGGTCTAAGGTCTTTTCCCCACTGAGATTACGCCTGCTCTGTATTTTTCTCCCTCAACTCGCAGGGACAGAGCTGGGGAACAGCAGCCCTATCTCATGTGCTGATACTGGTCTGCTAAACCGAGGTATACCCAAAGAACAGCATTCCAACAATACCAGAGCTAGAAAGGGACTTTTGTTTTGTTTAGAGAGAGAGAGAGCACAAGTGGGGGAGAGGGGAGAGAGGGAAAGAGGGAGAGAGAGAGAGAGAGAGAGAGAGAGAGAGAGAGAGAGAGAGAAAGAAGAAGAAGAAGAAGAAGAAGAAGAAGAAGAAGAAGAAGAAGAAGAAGAAGAAGAAAGGAGGAGGAGGAGGAGGAAGAGGAGGAGGAGGAAGAGGAGGAGGAGGAGGAGGAGGAGGAGAGGGAGAGTGGGGATGGGGCAGAGAGAGAGGGAGAGAGAGAATCCCAAGCAGACTCTGTGCTGTCAGCGCTGAGGCTAACATAGGACTCCATCCCACAGACGAACTGTGAGATTATGACCTGAGCAGAAACCAAGAGTCCGACATTTAACCAATAGCCACGGGTCAAGGTGTCCCTTGACCGGATCTTTTTGAACATTTTAAACCACGCAATAAAGCAGGTTTGGATGGTACATATTTATTATACTATCAGTCTGTCTAATAGAAGGGTGTGATACACAATCAGGGTGTCCTAAAAATTTTTAGCTAAATGATTCCTTAACTTTTTTGACTAGCAAATCAAGTCGTATGCCCCTTCTTCATATCAGGGGGCTTCTAAACTGGTGGAAATAGGAGGGGCCCTCTGGAATCCATCTAATGTGGGAGAGAAGAGAACATCCATAGGCAAGTAATGGTAACATCATGTGGTAAAGCCACATTTGGATAGATGATAATAATGGTAGTGACAGCTACTGTTTATGGGGTTCCCACTGTGTGTCTGGCATTATACTAGTCAGTTACCATAACTCAACACATTTAATCGTTATAACAACTCTTCAGGAAAGGTGTTGTTACCCCAATTATGTAGATGAGAAAGCTAATGCAGTGTGGTTCAGGGTCACCCAGTTAGCAAGTGGCACAGCTGTTTTATCAACTTTTAATTTAGGTCTGCCTGACTTTAAAACTACTAATCCACACTGGGTGGCTAGGAGGCTGGGAGAGGTAAGAGGGTAAAGGTAAGCTAGTAAGAGCTGGTAAGCTGTTAAGAGGGTAGCTGAAGAGTGACTGATTGATTTCACAAGGAAGAGAGGTGAAGCATCACAAAGGAGATGAATTTGGCCTTCTAGAATGAGTTAGTCAGGTGAACAGGAAAGAAAGAACATTTTAGGGGTGCCTGGGTGGCTCAAGTTGGTTAAGGATCTGACTCTTGATTTTGGCTTAGGTCATGATTTCAAGATTTGTGAGATGGATCCCCCTGCCACCCCCCAGTTGGGCTTTGCACTGATGGTGCAGAGCCTGCTTGGGATTCTCTCTCTGCCCCACCCTTGCTCTTGCGTGCTCTGTTCCCTCTTTGTCTCTCAAATTAAATAAATAAACATTAAAAACAAAAACAAAGAAAGCATTTTAGCAAGAGGCCATATAAGCAAAGATATGGAAGCATGTTGGATTTGGGAAACTGTGACAGACTGGCACAGTGTGATGGTGGCACTGAGCATATGGAATGGGGCTACAGTCCTTGTAAGTGGATTAGTGTGTCCCAGCACTGTATGACTGCCTCACTTCACTCATGACCTCCACTGTGGACCATGCTGCCTTGCCCCATCTGACACTGCATTTCCAGTCTGTTTCTGCTTTCCTCAACTCCTGATGCTGTGCCACCTGACACTTAATACTGCCCTTCTGAGAACCCCCCAGCTTCCCTTCCTGATCATCATTATCCCCCCAACAAGTCTACTTCCAGAAATTCCAGACAATTGACCCATCCAATCTAGCTTGAGATGAAGGACATTATCCATGTGCTATCTGCCCCCTAGTCCCAGAACTGGGTTTAGACTTTACCCTGTAGGTCAAGAATTCTTAATGTGGGATACATGGACCAGATCCATGGAATCATGAACCACTAGAATTCTAGGAAAAATACCGTCACTGAAATATTAAAGGGAATTGACGCTTTCATTAGATTCCCAAAGGGAATACTTTCTCAAAAGATCAGAGACCAAAGATCATGCACTGTTCAATAATGTAGCCAGTAGCTACCCATGACTATTTAAATTATCTAAAATTAAATGAAATTAGAAATTCAATTTCTCAGTCTCACTAACCACATTTCAAATGCACATGTGGACGTTAGTGCAGATTATAGGACATTTCCGTCATTGCGGAAAGTTCTATTGGACAGTACTGGCCTAGATAATGAGGTGCCACTGAGGGCGGTAAAGAGGGGAACCACATGTGGTGTAAAAAGCTAGCTAACAGCAAATGGAGGAGAGATCGGGGAAGGGTAAAGCCATTAGTCAGGGAGGCTCTGGGAGGAATGGATCTCATACAGTAGGTTACAAGTGTGAGTAATGGAGAGGAGGTTACAAGTGTGAGTAATGTGTCTGAGTACTTGGGGAAGGTCTGGAAGGAGGATAGAGGCAGAGAAAGAAGTCAAAGCCAACTCTAAGCTTTCTAATTTGGAAAATGCCCACACAGGTTCCTCTCTGGCCTCCCTCTCCTTCTACTGCCCCCCTCGTCCTCCTTAATACCCTGGGCCATGTCCTGGGTCCAGACCCTCACCTCACCATCTTCTCTGCCTAGAATATTCTTCCTCCAGGAATCCAAATGTCTTCTTCCCTTACCAGCATGAGTGACTAGGAGATAGGGAGACAGTGACTGTCACAGAAGCAGGTGTGAGGGTGAAAAAGCTGATGAGTCATTCTGCTGATGTGAGTCTGAAGGGGCCAGTAAAATGCTGAGTCATCACAGACCAGTGCCAAATATTCACTGAGGAAGGGCAGACAGTCACTACCAGGGCAGCATCTGGAAACAGGTAAAATTGCTCTCTTACCCCAGGTACTCAAGGTCCTCAAGTATTCACCATCATCTCAATCTTCTCTCAGGAAATGTCCTGATAAACTCAGCAATACTAAGTACTAAAACACTAATGTGTACAGTATGTTAGCCAACTCAAATGTTTTTCATTTGAATGTGGGAAAGGGTTCTAAGCTCTAAGACTGAATCTCTAATGGTGGATTTTTATGCATTGCTGTCAAATCTAGTGAGAACACATTTCCCCTACGCCTTCTACTCCTGATGCCTCATAGGTGGCCTTCCTTATGAGCTGACTAAAGCAGTTTGTGAAGGGCATTTAGCAAAGGGTGGACAGACAAATTCTTTGTGACTAACTCTCCATTACTCAGAAAATGTAAATGGATCAGAAGTCCCATCCCCTCACCCTCTGAGCATGTTGGTAAGCACAATGTTACTGTATAATGCAAAAATTTCCAAATAGAACTAAACTCAGGTCTATAAATACACATGATTAAGGCTTCAAATATAGCACTGCTTTATTTTCATGGGGGCTATTTCTGTGTGGTGATTGCCTGGCTGATTTGCAATTTCAGAATACAAATGGCTTTTCTCCATAGCTAATGGGAAACTTGGCAGGGTGCTGTACAGCCAGGCCCTCCTGAAAAAGTCTGTTAAATAGTGGTAAGTGCTCTTCTTCTGGATTACATAAGCAGAGCTGACAAAAGGCAACAGTACAACCCCAGAGCCTGCTAAAATGAGATAGTGTTTGTTTGGTTTCTCTTCTTATGCTAGAGGAATACCAACTCATCTGGTAATAAATCATGAAATGATCATGAGCACTTATCCCTATGATATTCTAAACTGAATATACTATGGTACAAATTAGGAATAAATGCCAATGGAGATCTCTCTGACACTGCATTCACAAGTAACTAAAAAATGTTTCAATAAGAATGATGTAAATAAATTCATAACCGTGGGGACTGAACCAAAAATCAAGTGCCTGAAAGCAACAAACTGTACGGCTGTTATAGGCAAAACACTGAGTAGATTTTATTATCTCCATCTAATAGGGAGAACAGTATAATTATGATCCATGGTGATCTCAACACCATGAAGCAACTTTTCTAATATCACCACAGACAGTACAACCTACCTCTGAGCCAGGCCCTTGTAGATAGATACAACAAAATGATTATATTTTGAAGCAGTTTAGAGAATGATGCACTTTGGAGTCAAAGTTCAAATCCCAGTTCTCTCACTTATATATTTTCTGACTTCGGGGACACCTGGGTAGCTCAGTCAGTTAAGTGTCCAACTTTGGCTCAGGTCATGATCTCATGGTTCTTGAGTTCAAGCCCCATGTCGGGCTCTGTGCTGAGAGCTTGGAACCTGGAGCCTGCTTCAGATTCTGTGTCTCCCTGTCTCTCTGCCCCTCCCTTGCTCATAATCTGTCTCTCTCTCTCAAAAATAAACATTAAAAAAATTTTTTTAAATAAATATTTCTGACTTTGGATAAATAATGGTTAGAGAAGTTTTCTCAAATGTACATGGGGATCTTAAATACCTATGTCTTAGGGCTATTGAGAAAATCAAATTAGAAAGCATGTAAAAGCACAGTATCTGGCATGTGGTAAATACCCAGTAAACATCTTTAATATTTTGTCTAGAAGTCTACCTTCAGTGTCTCTCATTGATTTGTGGGCCTCCTCTTCCTGGCTCCATGGTCTCTCTTCTTGGAGAACCTTGTGTGAAAGAAACAGATCTAGCTAGAGTAGTTTTTCTCATCAAGATACAAATTTAGGAAAAGAGGCAGAGTTAGTGTGAAGTAAATAAAGGTTAGGTTTTAAGACTCCTCTCTTGGATGGCCCCTTCTAAGACTTTATACCTAATTTTGTATTCATAAATTTGCATCTTTTTTCTTAAATATGCCCTTAAAATTGTATATGCTTTGGACCCACCAAAACTCAGAAGTGCTCCTGTCTATTGCATAAGCTCTAAGCCCAGCTGGCAGCAGGTCTGACCCAAAGCTGTGGATCACAGGGCTGGCCCTGGGTGTTCTACTTTCACTTTCTGCTAATGAATCCCAGGATTGGTCAGAGATCAGGGATAAGGCCACACTTGCAGGCGGGGTCTAGAGGTTCCTTGATGAAGAGAAAAGCCAAGGGAGATTGATGTGGGAAACAAAGGCAAATGAAAAATTAAATTTCCTTACTGCCTACATCCCATTGATAAGGCCTTGAAACAGGCAGAGTGATCTTCCTCTGGGAGCTCAGCTACCTTGATGTTGACACTCTGGTAAGAACAAACGGGAATCTTAGCCCAACTCTCCAGGATACTGTAAGTCTACTTTAAACATACAAAAATTCCTTTGGAAATTTTATGTCTACCCTCACAAGATATATGTTGACAATCATACTCCAAGCTTATGCCCCCCAATCTGAAGGGTCTCATGACTGAGTTTTTGCTAAATGGTAATTCATGGCCATTTCCTAACAGCAGCTAGCCCCTCAAGGTCCTGGAAACCTTGTCTCCAAATTCCTTAGAAACTTACTCTATCCCTAATTCCCTCCCAACCTGAAGGTATATAATCAGTCACCTGTCACAACCCCAGTGCAGCTCTTTCTGTCCACGGGTTCTGTCCCCGTGCTTTAATAAAACTACCTTGTTGCACTAAAGATGTCTCAAATATTCTTTCTTGGCCAGCAGTCTGAACCCAACATTTCAAACCACATCAGTATCAGGAATGAGGCAGGGTGTGACCAAGCTGAGGATTAAGGATAATTTTTCAGCAGAGACTTAAAGTTTAGTAAAAGAAATAAGATATTACAAAAATAGGTACAATAAGGCCTTAAATCAATGTTTCTCAAATGTGATCCAGGCTGACTCTGATTCAACAGCTTGACCAATACAGAAAAAGCTAGATTAAAGAAAAATCTGCTAGCAGTTATTAGAAACCTGCTGAGATACCCAGGATTTGAGGGAAGGAGAGCTTACTGAGGTCATCCCAACTTTTGGCACTTTATTTTACTCCTAGGGACATGCAGTGGACTGAATGTGTCCTTCCCAAATTCATATGGTGAAATCTGAAGCCCCAGTGCCATGGTGTTTGGAGGTGGGGGTGATTAGGTCATGAGGGTGGAGCCCTCATGAATGAGATTAGTGCTCTTACAAAAGGGACCACAGAAAGCATTCTTGCCCTCCTTCCAACATGTAAGGTCACAGTGAAAAGACTGGGTCTTCACCAGACCCCAATGTGCTGGCACACAGATCTTCGACTCTCTGGCCCCCAGAACTGTGAGAAAGAAATGTGTGCTGTTTGAGCCACTCAATTCATCTTATTTTTGTCATAGCAGCCCAAATGCAGTAAGATAGGGCATTTGGCAATTCTTGGTGCAGGGCAAACAGCTAAGAAGTCAGCAGGAACTTGATGGGACTGGGAAGATAAGTACTGAAGTCTGAAGCTGCCAAGGCAATTGTAGAATCAAGATCCTAGACAAAAGTGGAATGCAAAAATGTGAGCCCACCACCAGCATCAGTTTTCCTCAGGCTATTTACTGATTAAGTCGTACAGGACAAGAGGCTTGGAAGCCAAACAAATTGGGTAAAATAGCAAAGCGGAGTTTGGGGTTGTTTCATAATGCTACGGAGACAAAAATGGAGTTCAGAACTAGCCAGGGAAGACTGACTGAAAAAATATCCCAGGCCTTCACTTCTAGAGGACTACATCCTATTACTGAGGGTGAGACAGAGCTACTCTGATATTCCCAGAGACAGCAAGCCAGTCTGGGAGAGGTGTGGCCCCAACTAGATTGAGGCCATCTGTCCCCTGGCTGTGAGAGAAGAGGGTAAGCCCTTTCTCGGGGGAGAAAACACCAACCAGAGCCAATGCAATGTTTCAAATATAATGTCAGGCGCTCATTAGAGAGTTGTGTGTACCACTAAGAATTTAGTGTATCAGATACATTAAGATAACTATGATTTATATGTTCCAGAAAAATACAAGACAGAGAGTTCCACCAAAGCAATGGAATTTTTTCGGGCACCTGGGAGGCTCAGTTGGTTAAGTGTCCGACTCTTGATATTGGCTCAGGTCATGATCTTGCGTTTGTGAGGCTGAGCCCCACATCCGGTTCCATGCTGAGCATGGAGCCTGCTTAGGATTCTTTCTCTCTCTCTGCCCCTCCCCCGCTCATGCTTGCTCTCTCTCTCTCTCTCTGAAAAATAAACATTAAAACATTTTTTTAATTAAAAAAATAAAGGAAGACAACAAAATTCAAATATTCAACAATATAACATTTGTAACTTCCAAGATCCAATAAAAATTTACCAGGAATGTAAACAGTAGCAATTTTGGCCCATAACCAGAAGAAAAAAAACAATCAACAGAAAAATGCATCAATGCAATTCACCTCATTAACAGAACAAAGGAGAAAAGCTTATAATCATTTGGATGAATACAGAAAAAAAATTTGTTAGAATTCAACACTCATACATGTTGAAAAAAAACACTTGGCAAACTAGGAATAGAAGGAAACTCTTGAAATCTGATACAGAGTATCACAAAACCTATAGCAAACACTGAATAGTGAAATATTGAAAGCTTGGCTCCTAAGATTGGGAAGAAACAAAAATACTCATTCTGACAACCTCTATTCAACATTGTGCTGAAGGTCTTCAACAGGCCAATGAGGCAGAAAAGGGATAAAAAGCATATAATTAAAAAGGAAAGAAAGCCTTAAGATTATAAACAGAAGCCAGACTACCATTTTCAGAGGTGACATAATTATGTATGTAAAAAATCCAAAAGAATCTATAGTCAAACTCTAAGAAATAATCAGTGAATTAAACAACTTCACTACATACTAGGTCAACATACAAAATTATATTGTATTTCTATATATTAGTAACAAACAATTAAAAACTGTAATAAAATGTCATCAAAAAGTACCATTTATAAGAACATACAAAAATCAAATACCTAGGAATAAATTTAATAAAAGATGGCCAAGACCCTCTATAAAAAATTATAAAACATTATTGAGATTAAAAAGCTTAAGTAAATGTAAAGTAGTACCACATTCCTAGATTGTAAAGATGTCAATTTTCCCCCACATTGATTTATGGATTCAATGTAATCTCAGTAAAAATCCCATCAAGTTTCGTTTGTTTGTTTGTTTTTTTGTAGAATTGACAAGATGCTTCCAAAATTTATACAAAGATTAAGGCCAGTATCTTGAAGAAGAATATAGCTGCTGGATATACACAACCAAATATCAAGATTATAAAGTTACAGTAATTAAAACAGAATGCTGGCACAAGAAAACTGTAAAAATGAAATTTTAGAAATAGACCCACACATAAACTATCTTTTGATTAATAACAAAGATGACATTACTGTGTAGCAAGGGAAAAGATGGTCTTCTAATAAATAGTGCTCAACTGATCCCTACGTCATATCATACAGACAAACCTATTTGAGAGGGCAGACACATAAAGTACATTCTGTATGATTCCATTTATATAAAGCTCAAAACCAAAACTAATCATGGCAGAAGACAAAATATTTCTTTGGATAGGGAATAATGACTGGTAGGGGGCTTGCTAGGGAATTTCTGGAGCTGGTAATGTTCTGTTTCTTGATTTGGGTGATGATTACAAGATTATATTCACTTTATGAAAGAAAACGTATTGAGTTTGTTCACCTGACTTGTGTACTTTTCCGTATGTGTAATATACCTCACTAAAAAGTTTACTTAAACAGGGGGCGCCTGGGTGGCGCAGTCGGTTAAGCGTCCGACTTCAGCCGGGTCACGATCTCGCGGTCCGTGAGTTCGAGCCCCGCGTCAGGCTCCGGGCTGATGGCTCGGAGCCTGGAGCCTGTTTCCGATTCTGTGTCTCCCTCTCTCTCTGCCCCTCCCCCGTTCATGCTCTGTCTCTCTCTGTCCCAAAAATAAATAAACGTTGAAAAAAAAAATTAAAAAAAAAGTTTACTTAAACAGAAAAAAGTGGTCTGTACATGGCTGGCATCAGAGCCAAAGAAGTTTATGCATTTCACAAACAACATACCCTCCTTCGATTGTCATTTTTTCCTAAAAATAAATGTCAGTATTTCACACGATGTTTCTAAATGTATCCCTTAGGATCCCCAAATGCCTACTGGTATGTAGCACTTTCTGCAAGGTCCCACTAACTTAGGAACTCCTCATAACTGATACTTTCAATCTGTTGTGAGAGTGCCAAATGTGATGTCAGAGATCTTTGCATCCATTTGACCTGCATTTGACATTTCAGACTAGCCAAGTCAAGGTCAGGTGATTCTTGTAACTTAATTCTAGACAAGGACCAATAGTTTCACTTCACATGCCCAATATTAATAGCACTATGGCAATTTAAGAGAACTATGTGACCAATTTAATTCCTTAAGTATTGATGACAGCTGACATTCATGACTTCAAAGCGAAGGCTATTATTTCTACAGAGGAGACACATTCTCTACTTGCTCAGATGAGCCCATTCATCTACTAAGAGTCCAAGTAGAAGGGCACTTGGGTGGCTCAGTTGGTTGGGCATCTGAGTAGGCTCAGGTCACGATCTCACAGTTTGTGAGTTCAAGCCCCACATCAGACTCGGCTGCCAGTGCAAAACCAGCTTTGGATCCTCTGTCCCTCTCTGCTCTTCCCCTGCTTATGCTCTCTCAAAAATAAATAAAACTAGATCAAGAGTTGCAATGGTAGCTTCTAAAAACTTATCACAATTGATTTTGTAATTGTATAAGAGCGTCTTGCTTTGAATTACTTAATAGAATTTTACTCCTGGGAACTTTAATTCACATAGATTTTCTTACAGCTCCCAAGTGCTCTAAGACTGGGTATAGTAGGTACAGTTAAATTGGGAGGCTGAGCCAGTTGGTGTATAATGGTAATTGAAAGTGCAGGTTTTGGTAAATCTTATCTTTCCCTTTATTGTATGTTACACTTTAAAACTGTTATTTTACCTCTTCTGACTGTGCTTAAAAATAAAAAAGCTTTAGCATTTCAGAGGCACAGATTATGTACTAGAGTTCCTTCCCATTTTATGTTTCTTATACCTTTTTCAGAACAAAACAAGTATTAATTTGGCTTTTACCCATAAATATAAACTTATAAACATCAAAGCATGTTTTCTATAGATCTCTCATCTTCTAGCCTGATTTTTGGCAACCTCATATCCTCTCTGGAGTTCTAACACGAGAGGAATTCTTTAATAAGCCTGCTTTACTTATGTGCGGGGTGTAGGTATTGCTCTTTCTACTTTGTCTCAAGCAAATAAGTTTGTTTGTTTATTTTTGAGAGAGAGAGAGGCAGAGAGAGAAGGGAGACAGGACATCATGACCTGAGCTAAAACCAACAGTCAGACACTTAACCAACTGAGCTAGTTAGGTGATCCTCAAGCAAGTAAGTTTAAAGAACAGCATGGCACGGGATTTTCCACAAAGTGGGAAGGTGGTTCTAGCCCCAGTTCAATTAACTATGGTGTCCTAGGCAAATCACCAATGCCTTTGTGTTCTTACCTACAAATTAACGAGGTTCCTTCTGGCATTGGTGCCTATCACACAGTTGGCGCTCAACAGTAATGCACAAGAATTAAATTCTTTCAAAGACATCTTCCAGCTTTTTTGTATATTTAACCCAATTAATTTCTGTGAAAAGTAGTAAACCAGCAAAACAAAATGCAAATTAACTAGGCCTACTCCTATTCCACTATTATTCTCGGGACAGTCTGGGATTAGAAACCCACACTGGAAGGTACTCTGGAAGCAAAGGGGTAATGAGAATACAGTAGTACAGTAAGCACACTTATTCATGAACAACTGAACTAAAAAGAAAAAAAAAAAAAAGACCTTCCCAAATGGCCCAAATGAACTAATGAACCAAAGTAGAAAAAGATAGTATTTGGTACAATCAATTCTTATCCAGAACTTTTAATTTTTTCAAAATGTCAGTAAAAGCAGTTTCTCAAAACAGTTGTTTATCCTAAACCAGGCATCTCCCAAGAAGCAGCAGCTACCACTGAGGCTCTTGAATTTAAATGTACTTCAAGAAGAAGTGTTACATGAGTGTATTCTGTAAGTCAAAGATGGAGAGGAGCGGGATGGTGGGCACAGTCATCTCTGGAGATCAAGTGAGAGAATTCAACATGTCTAACGCAAGGTTAACTTTTGGGGTCCTTTATGTTAAATGTTCTCAGGAAGGAGGAGTTTTGTCATTTCCTGTATTTGCCTTTATTTTCTTGTATTATTTCTGGCCTACCCTTCTTGCCCATTCTTTTCCCTTCTTGAAACTTAAACTTTTTGAAGAAACACGCATTTAAAGGGCTGAGAAAACAAGACATATTGGAAATAAGAACTGTTCTTTCACTGCTTGGTAAGAAATGAGAAAGGTCTAGTGTGAAATACTGGAGTCTAAAATTAAAATCTAAACAGAGAATGCTCAGTGACCTTTTCTTAGGAGGCTTACATGAAAGAATGTCATGGTACACTGATCAGATTTGTATTCATTTGCATTTTCAGGATGTTGCTATTAATACATGACACTCAACAAATTACACAATATGACATTTTGTACAAATCACTTCACCTCTAGTTTTTTCTTCAGCTCTGTTACTTCAGCCTCTGGTTAATTAGAAAAAAAAGTTAAGAGCCTTTTTTTGTTGTTGTTGTTTTTGTAGGGGAGGAAAAATTTTACCTTGACTTTTTAGGGTTGGTGGCTGGGGCCTGTGAATTAAACCAACAAAAGACAGGTTAATAGAAGAGGCATAAAAATGTAACTAATACTTTCAACTTTACATCCATTTTGGGTAAAAACCCCAAAGAAGCTGTTAGGCTTAGAAGTTTATATACCATCTTAACAAAGAGGGATAAATGCTGAAGCAAATAGGCAAACAAAAAGGGGCTTGGGGCTTTTACAAGTGGCCAACTGGGGGCAAGTAAAAAATGTGCAAATGGATGAAGAGAAGGGTGATTTTAGTAAGGTTTGTTTATGCGGACTCAGCTGAGTGCCATCTGTTTCCAGTAATAAAGGTTACTGTCCTCTTCCTAGTACAGAAGAGAGGGGACACCTTGACAAATGAAAGTTTATGTCTCTTTTATGAAGGGATATTTATGCCCTGAGTTTTGGCAGAAGCAGAGGACAGACAGTTCTTCCTGCATCTGCTGCTTCTCAATGGCCTTTAGCTCAAAATAACCCTTATGCCAAAATGGCACATTTCAGGGTGCCATATTATAATCCCCTTAATTTTCTAAGGGGGAAATCAAAGTTCAAATGCTCTGGCAAAGATATTGTTTCCCAAACCGTGTTCTGCAGTTAGTTCCCTAAGATGTCTTATTTAAAAACAAAACAAAACAGTTCTATGGTCAAAGAATTTGGGAAATGCTGAGTTAAACATGTTTTTTTTTTTTTCCAGCAGGAGTTCTCAGAACCTTTAATTAACTAACAATGCACTATGTTTCTGCAAAACGGGAATAATTCACTGTGTTCCTCAACCTTATTTGACCATGGAGCATGTTTTTCAAGACTAGTGTTTTCCTGTAACATATGTTGAGAAGTAATGGGATTAGCCACCTTCGTATGTAATGCAGAAGTTTGAACAGCCACGGAAGTAAGTATAAGCCAAAAGATGGGAGCACTGAATAAAACTGGCACAGTATCAGTCAGCAGTAACCATGCTACATTCTGAGTCCTGCTCCAGGGGACTAAGCTCTGGTTTGTGTCCCTAGGAAGCAAACCAAAGTGTGCAAAGCTTCTGGATCCCATTGAATTAAATCCCCTCCTCGGACACTAAAGAGTACCAACGGATGAAGAAAAAATGGTCTCATGTGTTCATTCCATCTTTGGCTCAGTACAGCTCCAGTTGCATTATTCTTAAACATCTATTAACATGATTGCTTCATAATTACAAAGGCTAACTGCCAAGCCTTTTTCACAGGAAGCAAGGCACTGCTTATCTTTAACTGCTCTTCTGGCTCACGCAAAAGGGTCAGCTTTTTTTAAAAAAATCTCATCTTATGTTAACCGAAGAAACATCTCTAAAAATGTCATCTGAGTGGCTGCAAGATAAAAAAGAAAAAGGACATTTGAGGCACAAAGCTAACTAAATGCAACAATTAGAGGATTTGGGGTGGGGTGTACAGGATTCAGAATTGACGGAAGTGATCAATACATCAGAAGCATAATGGAACCTAGTATCATCCCTCTGGTTATTCTGTTCTGTCAGAATTTTCATTTCAGCAGAGACCATCTTCAGTATTGTGATCCTCAGTACACTGATTCTCACTCCCAATCAGTAGACTTGATCTTTGATCCTCAAATGTCAGCTGCTGCCACATGTCCCCTTCATCATCTTCCATATTCTCAGAATAGGCGCAAAGCTAAGCACCCAAGTCAGAAGACTGGTTGGCAATTATCTTCTATTGTCTCAAAAATGTGTGTGTGTGTGGGAAATGGAGAGAGAAGGGCTAGTATCTGCTGAACACCCACCCAGGTGCCAAATATTTTCACAAATATTAACAAATTAGTTGTCATTAATGGAACTTTTTTCAATTTTGAGAAGAAAACTGGGGCTTAAGTTATAAAATGTATCCAAGGTCAAACCAAATGTTGATAAGCAAATGAGGTAAAACTTGAGCCAGGTCTGCAAGAGTCCAAAGTCTATTTTATAGTATCATGCAGTTTCCTGATCATAAAAAACCTCCATTTATATAGGAGCACAAATGACCCATTTATGCCATTTTTCTCGGTACCTAGCACATCTCAACTTTTATCATGACACTAACTTCAAGAGACCTGATAATGTTTAGATCCTCTCATTCATTTGCCCAAATCAATGGAGCTATTTATTCTCAACTGCTGGTAATGAACTTTCTTAACTCAGCATTTTGTGGAAAAAAGTCTAAATACTTGAATTGCTTCATTTCATGCTCATTCACTTGCACACATCTTTTTGGTCTGCTTTTAAAAATAGTTTCCAAAATCATGACATATTCAGATATGGCAAACAGGATGGAGGGCAATGAGAACACTAGTCTGAAATGGTCACGTGGCTAGAGTACCTGTGTCTGTTGTTATCCCAAATGGAAAACTCTTGAATTTATGAAGCAATCATGCTTGTGTTTTTGACTGAAAAAAAAAAAAAAACAAACAAAACAAAAAACAATGAACAAAACACTGCCCTAGGACTATAGACTTGGATTCTAACCTGTTCTTCCACAGTTGCCACCTTAGTTAAGACTATGTGACTCAGTTTCCTCATTAATTAAAATAAAAATAGATCTCTTAAGTTCATTTAAAAATTCCAAAATTCTAGTCAACTGCAACTCACTGATCGTTCCTGTGAATAAACAATTTAAAATAATTCAAATCCTGGGGCACCTGGGTGGCTCAGTTGGTTAAGCATCTGACTTCAGCTCAGGTCACGATCTCGTAGTCTGTGGGTTCGAGCCCTGTATTGGGCTCTGTGCTGACAGCCTGCAGTCTCGAGCCTGCTTCAGATTCTGTGTCTCCCTCTCTCTCTTCCCCTCCCCCGCTCATGCTCTATCTCTCTCAAAAATGAATGTTAAAAATTTTTATTTAAGTAATTCAAATCCCAACACTATCATCCCTTCTAAAATTCCTTTGACAAAGGCAAAGGATTCACCCATCTTCCAGTTAAATTTTCTTTTTAGCGTGACTGAAAATCAGGCAGCAGAGAAAAAAGTAAGTCACTAGCTAGACAGAGTGATATATAGTGTTTGCAAAATGGTTTACTTCATGAGAAAGCAGCCCAACAGTTTGCTTATTCTGGTTGCAGGTATCATGATTCATATCCTCTAACAGGTAGAGAGAAACATCAATCTTTTCCATGAAACACAGTAATACAGTAAAGCTTCTTTCTCTCTTGCTTAGCCTGATACTAGATATTCACAGATGAAAGTAATTCTGTGAGTCCTATTCCTCATACAGATGACCACAACACCTGCTTCCGAATTCCTATAATCAGAGAAATTATGTAACAGACTATCTGGCTCATTCCTTACTCTGATAACAAATAGACAAAGATTTTCCAGTATAGTTTCCTCGGCGTTTCCTTCCCATCATCTTCCCTTCCCTTTCCTTTTCTTGTGTTCTGATGAAGGAAGACACCGTGTAGTAGGAGAGTCTGACTCATCTCCACCACAGCCTGGGAGAGTTGAGCAAACACTAGTCAGTCAAAAAATCATTAACTTGACTTTCTTGGTTTAATTTCTTTATAAGAGTTCATTCCTTCAATATGTCAGGATTAGAAGCATTTCAGTGGCAGTGTGCGGTTCTTGCCTATTTCCTCAAAGGTTCTTTGTACATGGTCAAACCTTTAGGTAGATGCACCAGAGGGGACACTATGGGGGAAATGCTCCCCATTAGCCACTCTAGCAGACATCTAAATGGGGAAGAGAAGTAGTGGGCAAGTTCTCCCTACCTTATTCATCTCTCTTCTGGCCACCACGCCCAGGAAACTTCATAAGCAGAGGTCCCATGTCAGAAAACATCAGTCACACTATTAATTTTACCATCACAGAATCTACTCTACTTTTCATTCACATTGAGGACAGTATAGTAACCTCAGAACAATGCTTCTCAAACTACAAAGCGCATATAAATCCCCTGGACACTTTGCTGAAATGCTGATTCACATTTAATAGATCTGGGGTAGAGTCCACACTGCTGCAATTTTAACAAGGTTCAGTGGATGCTGATACTTCTAGTTTGCAAATCACACTTGAGTAGCAAGGTCCTACTCTGCCCTCCCAAATCTAGAGCACATTTTACCTTAAGGTCTCCTTGTGTCTGGTTATCTACCAAGAAAACTAAACAGGGCAGAAGATTCAGAACCTCTGCATTGTGAGAATTCTATCCTATATAGGGGAATTGGGTTCAGTGACTTTCACTGCCCAGACTCTGGATCTTTCTTCCTGCCCAGATGGATTTGCCGGATCTTCTTGCTCAGCTGAATGACATACCCTGGCTCAGCCTTACCAGCTTGATTTGATGCCACTCTGCCAGCAACTCAAACATTAGGAACACTTGCTAAAATACAAATACCCAGTCCTAACCCTGAGATTCAGATTTATCAGGTCAAGAGTGGCCCCAAGAATGAACAGACACTCTAGGTGGTTCCAATACATTATGAGACTTTGGGGCAGGAAATACATGTAGCCTCTGTGATCAGAGAAATCTAGACCTATCTATGGCTATTAATGCCTTTACATCAAGAAGACAGCCAAGAAAGGTAAGAAAAAAGGAATCACAATTTGAGTATCTGATACTATAACAGAAGAAACAACTTCCTCCCCAATTTGAACACTTTCTTAAGGGTGCTTATGGTTGATTTCAGTGTATTTGATCCCCTTCTTTAGAGAAGTTCACTGAAAATGTAAAGTATGTCTTATATATTCTATAGAAAATTCTTTTAATGTAGGTATGAATAAGATATATTTGGTTAATTATAAAAATATCAAAGGAATGGCTATTTGCCCTTCTGACTGAAGAAATGAAACTGAAGTTGCTCATACACATACAATTTTCTTTTAAACATATCCAAGAAGACAAGCACGGAGATCAATTAACAAAAAAAAGGACTTAACATTAATTAGTACCCTTAAAATAGCAGAAGCAAATATAAAATACAAAAAGCAGCTTTACTTAGACTTTATGAATGAAATGTCATCCCTAAGAAAGGCTACAGTTGGGCTACTTGGTCTCTTCTGAGGCAGGTGTGACATGCTGGGGGGCGTTAGCCTCTGCTGGTACAGCTGCAGGTCCTGCCATAGAAACAGTGGTATCAGACACAGGAGGGACAGCTTCTGGATTGGAACTAGCTCCTGTGTGATCGGGGGTGGTCCCAGTCTGAGAGGCTGAGGATTCTTGACTGGAGCTGGCATCTGTGAGACTGGACAGATCAGCCTGGGGAGGATTGGCCTCTTCTTCTATTTCTAGTTCTGTTTCCTGACTTTGAACTTCCTCAGCTTCTTCAACCATAGCAGGTGGTAGCTGTAATAAAGTCTAATGAAAAAAAAAAAAAAACAACACATCAATATGAACTCAAATGAAAGAAAAACACTGGCTTACAAAGCTAAACTCTCACATTAATGTTATTTTCTTAATAGATATCGTTCAATCTAGAGTTTTCCAAAACACTCCTGGCCATTTTATAATACAAACGTAACAACTCTGATGACAATGGCCTAGGTCTTCCTGACTCCAAAGATCAAAGTACATATTAAATCTTCAGAGAAGAAAATAATATAAAAATTGATAAGCTTAAAAAAGCTAAAAAGCAAAAATATCTGCTATAACACTTCTGCAAAAACACTGGCTCGTTAGGACTGACCGACAACAGCTCAAGAAAGGGCCAACTTTAATCAAGGAGCCATGTGAGGGGAGGAACCAAGCCTTCAGACAAAACCATGGCCAAGAGGGAACAGCATGGTACAAAGCTTCTGTCTCACTCTACCAGAACACTGGAGCAGCTCTACATGCTTAGCCTTCCCTTTAGAACAGCTACAATGAAAAAGGCCAACCATGACAAGTGTGGGTGAAGATATGCAGCTACAGCTCTCACACGCTGCTGCTGGCAATATGGTGCAACTACTTTGTAAAAACAGATTGGCGGTTTCTTAAAGAGTTGGACACATAGGGGCACCTGGGTGGCTTAGGTGATTAAGCATTGGACTCTTGATTTCAGCTCAGGTCATGATCTCACAGTTGGTGAGTTCAAGCCTCGCGTCAAGCTCTGTGCATGGAGCCTGCTTGGGATCCTCTCCCTCTCTCTCTGCCCCTCCCCTACTCACGCTCTCTGTCTCAAAATAAACAAATAAAAATTTTTTTTAAAAGTTGAACACATATTCACTCCATTATTCAGCCATTCTACTCCTAAGGAATTTACCCAAAAGAAAATACAAAGATTTGTATAAGAATGTTCACAGCAGCTTTATTTGTAATAGCCAGACTTGGAAAGAACCCAACTGTCCAGCAACAGGTCAACAGGTACACTTGGTACATCCATACAATGGAACATTATTTGTCAATAAATAGGATATGACAGTATACCGATTGACAGGACGATCCCTGGGGGCCTGAAGAAGGTGGGAAAGGGACCGGTGAAAGATGAGAGGGGTTACCAAGGGGCACTAGGAACCTTCTGGAAATAATTAGTATGTTCGTTATCTTGATTGCAGTGATGGGTTCACAGGTATTTACATATGTCAGAACATACCGAATTATATACTTAAATATGTAGAACTTATTGTTTGCCAAATTCTATCCACATAAAGGTGTTTTTAAATCTCTCTCTCAAAATAAATAAACTTTAAATAAATGGATGTTACGTGAACAACAACAACCCTGTTTGGTTTAGCTGTTTTCCCATAGCAATCAAGTACTTTAAAGGTATAATCTACAAAGGCAAAGATTCTTTCTACAACAACAAAAAAAATAAGACTGAATTTTGAGAAAACTCACCTGATGATAATGATGTGTGGTCTGTATCAAATGCATGTACATGTTATATACAAAGTTTGCCATCTGGGGCATATTCTTTATTATCTGTACTTCATGAGATGGCCTCTCTCCATTCTAGAAGAAGGCAAAAAGAAAGTTAAGTACAGTAAGAAAGTTAATATGCGGGGCGCCTGGGTGGCTCAGTCGGTTAAGCGGCCGACTTCGGCTCAGGTCACGATCTCGCGGTCTGTGAGTTCGAGCCCCGCATCGGGCTCTGTGCTGACAGCTCAGAGCCTGGAGCCTGTTTCAGATTCTGTGTCTCCCTCTCTCTCTGCCCCTCCCCCATTCATGCTCTGTCTCTCCCTGTCTCAAAAATAAATAAACGTTAAAAAAAAAATTAAAAAAAAAAAAAAAAAAAAAGAAAGTTAAAATGCTAAAAGCGAACATTCTAGAAGCCCATGTCTTATGTATAAGCACTAGGGTTTGGAGGACATAAGAACAGTAACAGGACAGGGTGCCTGGGTGGCTCAATGGGTTAAGTGTCCAACTCCTTGTCTTTTCTTTCTTTCTTTCTTTTTTTAATGTTTACTTTTGAGAGAGAGAGACAGACCATGAAGGGGGAGGGACAGAGAGAAGGGGACAGACAGAACCTGAAGCAGGCTTGAGGCTCTGAGCTGTCAGTACAGAGCCCAATGCAGGGCTCAAACTCACAAATCATGAGATCATAACCTGAGCTGAAGTCAGATGCTTAACCAACTGAGCCACCCAGGTGCCCCAAATGTCTGACTCTTGATTTCCATTCAGGTCATAATCTTGTGGTCATGGGATCAAGCCCCAGGTTGGGCTCCTCCCTGGTTATGGAGCCAGCTTAGGATTCTCTCTCTCCCTTTGCCTCTCGCTCATGTTTTCTCTTATTTAAAAAAAAAAAAAAGGACAAGAAGGACAAGAATAGTCACAGGACATTAAGAAACAAGTGTGAGTGACTGGGGCGCCTGGATGGCTCAGTCGATTGAACATCCAACTTTGGCACAGGTCATGGTTTTGCAGTTTGTGAGTTCAAGCCCCACATCAGGCTTGCTGCTCTCAGCAAATAGCCTGCTTCAGATCTTCTGTCCTCCCTTCTCTCTCAAAAATAAATAAAAGATTAAAAAAAAAAAAAAAAGATGTTAAGTGTGAGAGTCCAATAAGGACTTCAGAAAGAGAAAGTGATTCAATTTAAATTGAGTAAAAGAGACTAGAAGAAAGCTAAGAGTTACTACCTTATAATACAATTTCAGGTTGGTAAGTAAAATTTATGAGTTTTGGTCTAATTCATGCAGAAGAGTAAGAGATAAATGATCAGTTGAATAGAAAGAAAAATCAACATTGTCTAAAGTATTGTCTCTAATACTTTGTATGCAACAAAGGCAATTTTCAATTTTATTCAGAAAAAAATATTAAACCTATTTTTCCTATTTTTGTTTTTCTAAAAAGAAGCTAATATTACTGGTATTTAATATATAGACTTGTTAGTCATAAGGGTGAATATTCAAGAAATTTTTCCCTAATAAAGCATATGGTCAAATGCTAGTCTAAAGTGCAAATTTTGTGGTATCTAAGAACTCTTTGGGGGAGACTTAAATTGTGGGAATCCCAGATTCAGTAGGTCTGACACAGAATGAGGTGATTCTGATGCAGTCGTTTCCCACAAAAATCTGAGAAATACTGCTCTAAAGTGGTAAAGCATGAATGAAGACAATAAAAAAAAAAATGTGCATTTCTTCCTAAACCATCCTAGAATAAAGATGAACAACTTTCTTATTTATAGTCAACTCTAAAATATTTTATAAAGTCTCACCCTTTCTCACTGTAGAAGCAATTCAGAAGACTATAAAGGTAAAAAATTTTATCATCAAGTAACAAATTAAGGCATGTAACGTCAGAAATACAAATTGTATTAAATGGTATTTCTCAGAATTAAGCAGGACGGTAGTATTACATGTAAGTAGGTGTTCTTTTGATAATGGTCACTTTCTGCAATGGTCACCACTTCTGTGTGCCAAGACCGCCATGCTGTTACAACTATGAAATACTACCTTTACAACATGGAAGGCTTTTTGTTTGTTTTGTTTTTGTTTGTTTGCTTATTTTCTGGTGGCTCTGCTGGAAGCTGCCTCTTCTGAGACGCAGCACTAGTGGCACAGCCCCGGCCGCCTCCAACACTCATCTCTTGAGCAGTAGGTGGGGAGATGCTCTCAGGTAGTCCCCCAAGGGCTTGACTCCATGGTGTTGGGTAAGGCACTAGTTTTTAAGCCTTCTGTTCATTGGTACTGCCTGATCTCCTCCACGTGTCTCCAGATGTGTCCCTGCAGCCTTTGGATAAAAAGACTGCCTCAGACCTTGTGTTAGGAATCTGCCTGTTTAATAATCAGCCCACAAAAGAATGAGAAGTTCAGAGCCATAGGATTGTGTCCAGACTTCAGAGGCTGACATTCAAGGCTTTACATGACTCCACCCCCTCATATCATTCCACCCTCATCCTTCTATTCCTCTACAGAAACATTGCTTTAAAAAAAAAAATGCAGTTAAAAAAAAAAAAAGTACTCAGCCTTATTATAAAACAAACACACAACATTTAATCTTTTCTTCAAAAGGGGGAGTAGGGGGGGCAAATAAGTGTACTGTGAACATTGAAAACAGCTTTATTTAAAACCCAAATGGATCTCTAAGACATTGCATTAAATGAAAAATGCAAAGCTCAAAAGTCACAACCTAAAGATTAATGAGTATGCTAACCTTTATGTAAGAAAGAAAACAATATAAAAAAATAATCAGGTTATTTGCTCCTTTATGCAAAAGGAATGTAGGAAGCATAAACCAGAAATTAAAGGGACTGGTTACCTTTTGGGGTGGGGGTGGAAAAGGGGAGCAAAGATGAGGGGTTTAACAACAGTAGCAGCGATGAGGAGGCAATGACATTTCTGAGCATGTCCTTTGTTAAGTGTATGTGCTATTCCCTCCGATATTCTCCAAAAATGTAGGTAAGAAAGGGTTCTCCAAGAGCTAAACCATTTATTACTCTGTTATCAAGTAATTAGTTAAGTTCTCCTTAAAAAGCTGAAGAGAGGCAGTACAGTACAGTGATTAACAAGGAGGATTCTGGAGTTACACTGCCTGGGTTTTCAAATCTTGGCTTCTCCATCTATGAGATGCATGACCAAACTACTTAACTTTGCTAACCCTTAGCTTCCTCATATGTAAAATGGAGTTAATAAGAAACCTTACTGAAAAGGACTATTAGATGAAGTGAGATCATGCATGTAAAGAACTCACTGCCTGATACCTAGTGAGTACTCAATGTTCGCATGTATTGTTATTTTGCGCAGAAAATCTAATTCAGTTCCACAGTGTAAGGAGCGCTCTAAACCAGTGATCGGATGATCTATGTGATGATGTTCCTAGCTACTGTGATCATCTGTAAAAGAGCACTGCTCTATACAATGAAGAAAGAGTCCTACCTTTCTACTGGTTGGGAAAGGTTCTGTTGGAATTATATGCAAATGAAGTGGACGGGCAGTGAGCTGGCTAAAAGCTGGCGTTAGCTCAAAACAGTTTTGGAAGAGGGATACTCTTGCGAAGATATACAATCCAAGTCTGGCTCTAGACATGGCCACCACCAAGCGACGGACATCCCTTTGGAAAACAAACAAAATTAATTAACATAGTTCAAGATTAATAACATAAGTATGCAGCTTGTTTTCTTGTTTTGTTTTTTTTTTAACATATTCCACTCATTATTTCTGTTCAGCTATAGCAATAAAAAGTTAAGCTTCTTAAAAACTTAATAGAATAAACATTAAGTTAATCAGTGTCGTGTGACTAGTTAAACCAAGTAAAGTTAATGCTTTATCACTGACCTCCATGTTTTTGTTTTTGTGAGGGGGGTATCATGACCAATGCGCTGATTAAAAGATCTAAGTAGCTATAGTAGTATTATGGTACAAGAAGTCACGTCTTAAGAATGTGAAAAAGACAAAAGCACTAGACAGTAATAAAAAAAAGGTGGAGACTGAACAAGGCAGTATTCATGTATTCATACTGTGAGTTTTGGAGACATTTTAATTACGTAAATCATGATGATGCCGTATTTAGACAGTAGCTATAAATAAGCAAAAACAAACTATTTTAGAATGCAATAATTCTGAAACAATTTCTTGAAAATTACATCTTTGTTTACTCTTACATAAAAGTTATCAGTCTAATGGAACCTGATGAGCGGGGCTAAGCTCCAAGCAGATTTTGACTTAAATAACAACATTATGAGAGCTTGGAGAATTTTTTCTTTATATCCACCAAATAAAATAATAAAATGAACTCTCATTATAGTTTTTGCCACTAAGTCATATGAGATAAAAGTTTACACAAAACTAAATGGCTGCTTTGTAACAAGAAGGTATTATTCCCATAATTCTGTAGCACATAAATACATCACAATAAATGATAAAAATAGATTATTGTTTGTTTTGACAATTTAATCCTGGGAGAACAAATGGTTCCTTTATCCTCTAACAGTGAGGCTGAAAGACTGTGTGAGGAAAAAGTCAGAAATCCTATGCAATGAGAAATGTACTCTGAAGACTATTTTTACCACCTTCTTAACTCTTTTAATTTCTGACACTGTTTCCAAAAAACATCATATATTAAGATTTTATAATAAAATTCTGTCTCTGCTACTGAAGATTAAAAAGTAAATGTACTAAATATATTAAAGATTCAAAAAATTCAGATGCAATGACAATAGTTAACTATATAAAGAATCTGATATTGTTACACTCCAACAAAAAGCTGCCAAACCAAAAGCTGCCATACCAATTAATTATACTTTAAACTTAAAAAAATTTAAAGCCACTTAGCTACAGAAGTTCAAAATTGAAGCAGACAGTAAAGTTTAATAATATAAACATTTTTCCTTATGTACCTCAGATGGCCCACTGCCCTGGTTCGTACTAGAGAAAGAAGAATATAATCATTCTGTTGACCTTGAAATCTGTCAACAGTTGTCACCTAGGGAGAAAAAAAATGGAAAATATGGTATCTTTTCAAACGCACCATAACAAGACTTTAGAGAGATCATTTAAATCATATGCCAGCACAAAAATCTTATCATTAGAATAATCCCAAGAGAAACGTGATCATATACTTGGAATTGAGAAAAACAGTTGATGAACACTACGAAATAAATCTCAGGAACCAGATTAGACTATGTCCCCATGTTATTTACACTTACAGCACTCATCTTTACCTCTGCTGACAACGAAGTAACTATCTGTAGAATTAACAGTCTTCCCCCACTAGACGACCCAAGTCCATGGACACAGGTCCTGTTTATCTTATTACCTGGTATACCAGTTTGATGCCCAGCAACATAACCTAGCATGCTCACTTAGGATTTAATGGTGTACAGCACAGTGATTTCAGAATTCTACACATCATGCAGTGCTCACCACTGCAAGAGTACTCCTTAATCCCTATCACCTATTTAACCCATTCCCTCACCCTCCTCCCCTCCGGTAACCATTAGTTTGTTCTCTATAATTAGAAGTGTTTCTTAATTTGTCACTCTTTTTTCCCCCTCCTTTGCTCATTTGTTTTGTTTTTTAAACTCCACATGAATGAAATCATATGGTGTCTGTCTTTCTCTGACTTATTTCCCTTAGCATGGTACTCTCTAGTTCCAACCATGTTGCTACAAATGGCAGGATTTCATTATTTCTTTAATGGGCAATATTCCACTGTGTGTGTGTGTGTGTGTGTGTGTGTGTACACATCTTCTTTATCATCAATCCACGGACACTTTGGCTGCTTCCGTATCTTGGCTATTGTACCTAAGTGCGTATATCCCTTTGAAATAGTGTTTTTATATTCTTTGGGTAAATACCCAGTAGTGCGATTGCTGGATCACAGGGTAGATCTATTTTTAATTTTATGAAGAACCTCCTTACTGTTTTCCACAGGGGCTGCAGCAGTTTGCATTTGGTTTGGGGCTACCTTGAATAAAGCTGCAGTTCATGTATATTTGTGAACATGTTTTCATTGCTCTTGAATGACTATCTAGGAGTGAAATTGCTGAGTCGTATGGTAAGTGTATGTTTAACTTCACGAGAAAATGTCAAAATGTTTTCCAAAGGTGCTGTGCCACTTTACACATCCACCAGCACTGTTCCAGATTCAGAGTTCCAGTTTCTCCACATCCTTGCCGACACTTGGTATACTGTCAACCTCGTCAATTTTAGCCAATCTACTTGGTGTGTCATGGTAGTTTTAATCTGTATTTCCCTGACAATGAATGATGGTAAGCATTTTTCATGTGCTTATGGGCCATTCCTATGTCTTCCTGCATGAAGTACCTATTCATTTGCCAATTTTGTATTTGCCAATTTTGTATTGGGTTGTCTTTATTTAACAATGACTGTCACAGGAGTTCTTATATTTTGGATTTAAGTCCTTTGCTCTTACACGTGGATATAAGCCCTGGAAATGTGTTCCCAACCTGACCATGTGGAGACCTTGTCTGAGAAATGGGTTCACACACTGAGAATGGCAGAGCAGAAGGATGGAATGAATCTTGGTCTTTGATGACATGATGGAGTCATTTCTGTAACCCAACCCTGGAGCCATTCCATTTTTGTCTTCTTGTGTGAGAAAGAGTAACTTTCTTCTATTATTTCAGTTAAGTTTTTGTGTTATAAATAATAAAAGGACTCGGATACCGATGTTCTACTTCTCAACTCTCTGTATTTCAAGGCTATTAGTTTCTCACTTCCACGCTCCACATTCCTTATGGAGTGGCCGGTGTGTCCTTGTACTCTTTTCAACTGTCTCCATTTCTGGGTTTTTGTTTTATTTTCTTCCAGCTCACATTTCATCTCTTCCCGAGTTCTTCCATTTCTGTGCTTTGTAGCCTTCCCTCACAGAAATGATTACTTCATTAAGCACTTTAAAAATCCACTGCCGGGGCGCCTGGGTGGCGCAGTCGGTTAAGCGTCCGACTTCAGTCAGGTCACGATCTCGCGGTCCGTGAGTTTGAGCCCCGCATCAGGCTCTGGGCTGATGGCTCAGAGCCTGGAGCCTGTTTCCAATTCTGTGTCTCCCTCTCTTTCTGCCCCTCCCCCGTTCATGCTCTGTCTCCCTCTCTGTCCCAAAAATAAATAAAAACGTTGAAAAAAAAATAAAATAAAAAATAAAATAAAATAAAATCCACTGCCAAATATGTATTTGATGTTTTCATCTGTTCCAGGACAACACGTTATCTGAAGCAAACGTCTTGTCAGTATGCTTTGTGCTAGGTTCCTTTGTCTGACTCTTTCATCACTGAATAAGTGGGTTTCTTGGATTAGCTATGTGCAAGAGGTTAAACTGGGTTGAGCTGGACAGTTTCCTAAAGGCTGCATTTTCACAACAGAAGGTTCTCATTTCCTCTGCTGCTGTAGAGACAAGTCTACTTTTTGGTGAACATGAAGGCTTCTTTGAACCAATCTGGGACCAGGAACACTTCTAATTTCCACATCTATTGTTGAGTAATAAGAAGGTGGCTCTTACACTTCAGAGTGTGCCACTCACCTTCAGAAAGTGCTTTCAAGACTGGTCCCCTAAATTCTCTTCTTCCCACATTTTCTTTCTGTTCTTGGTCACCTGATCTATGTCATCTCCCTAACAATGGAGTTTGTCTTCTCCTTCCATTTTCCTGTTACTCTTGGATGATTTCCAAGAAAAAGTGAGAGCACTTTGATATAGCCATGTTTACAACCAAGCTCTTAATTTCATCATTAATAATATATTTGTTATCCTTAACTTTCAGCCCTTTATTGATATAATCAAGAGTCTTCATATTTATTTGATATTACTCCATGCCACATAAAAAACTTAAAAAGTATAAAAATAATCGTCAGGTCTGATGGTACTTTACAATCTTCTCTGATTCTCAAGAAAAAACACTCTCCCACACACATACAGTAAAAAGCAGTACAAATTATACCTTTGCAAAATAACAAAATAAAAAGTTCTATAATTTCTTTTTTCCTTTTTGAAGGTTTCAATTTTGATGAAATGCAATTTGTCAAAATGTTTTTGTTATGAAATTTATTGTCAAATTGGTTTCCATACAACACCCAGTGCTCATCCCAAAAAATGCCCTCTTCAATACCCATCACCCACCCACCTCTCCCTCCCACCCCCCATCAACCCTCAGTTTGTTCTGTTTTTAAGAGTCTCTTATGCTTTGGCTCTCTCCCACTCTAACCTCTTTTTTTTTTTTTCCCTTCCCCTCCCCCATGGGTTTCTGTTAAGTTTCTCACGATCCATATAAGAGTGAAAACATATGGTATCTGTCTTTCTCTGTATGGCTTATTTCACTTAGCATAACACTCTCCAGTTCCATCCATGTTGCTAAAAAGTTCTATAATTTCTATTTCTATTATAATGGTACATAAATAATGTCATTTCATTGTCCTTCATTTTACCAACAAAAAGTTTTAGGATCATTTACTTCTGATTATCACCAACAAAAATCTTTAATGTGATAGTTGAGACAGAAGTTCACAGTAAACCAACAACAATCTCGGCTAGGACTGCCAAAGAATTATTTATAGTTCCCATTATTTCATTTTCTCACATCATGAAAGGAGATAGCAAAGAGACAAAGTAGAACAATATAAATAACTCATAATAAATACAAATTTTTCCACTTGCCAACATGATGAATAAGAGAACATATAATATTCATAAAATTACCTTATTTGGTCTTCCAATCAATGGATTGCTTCCACATCGTCTATTGATGATGTCACGAATAAGATGCTTTTGCCCATTATATGTTGTTAGAATACTGATCTTGTCAGCAGGGTAACCAAGTAAACACATGTACATAAAAAGTGCCACTACATATTCTGCTTCTCCAAGATTCTGTAATGTAAACATAAACAGATTATGTCTTTATTTCCTTTCATTTCAGTTTTACAGAAAGAATGGCAAACTGGCACAACTGTTGATTTATTATAATTCAAGAAGTGACATTAACTTGGATAACTGAACACCTTCTGTAAAACTGAGGGATAACTCTATCCTAGATTAATAATGATAAATAGGGGCGCCTGGGTGGCGCAGTCGGTTGAGCGTCCAACTTCAGCCAGGTCACGATCTCGCGGTCCGTGAGTTCGAGCCCCGCGTCGGGCTCTGGGCTGATGGCTCAGAGCCTGGAGCCTGTTTCTGATTCTGTGTCTCCCTCTCTCTCTCTCTGCCCCTCCCCTGTTCATGCTCTGTCTCTCTCTATCCCAAAAATAAATAAACATTGAAAAAAAAATTAAAAAAAAAATAATGATAAATAAAGAGTATATGGTAATTATTTCTCTTTGATATTTGGAATATATCAGTGATATATGGAATACTCATAAAATAAGTTACCAACTTAATGGCTTAATATTTCTGGGACCACCACAATCATAATAAAGATCAATAATAATATTCTGCTACAATACACTGCAACTGTAGGTATGAATGAAATAGTAACACAAAGGAGCAAGGTAACCATCTAAGAAGCCAGCAGAAAAATCCAGTCTAATAATAGCATATGCATCTAATAGTACTGAGGTGGACTCTCAATTGGGGTGCAATGTTTTCTCCTTTTTCCTTAGTATTTCCTTGTGTGTTTTATGTTTGGTCTCTTCTTATGGTTGCCACCTCTACCAGACCACTTTAAAGTGAGAAGAGAATGCGGCCTCAAATTGGTCAGTCTGGCTTACATTTATGCTAAGCTGAATCCGAAAGCGAGGAAGCGAACCCAAAGCTTTGTACAGTTCAGTAGCGACTAAATCAAAAGCATTAGAAGACAGAAAAAAGTAAAATGAGAACATAAAACACAACATGAAAATCAAAAGAAGAAGACAAGAAGCTGGATTTCATGTAAAGGCAAAAGGAAAATTCTGGAAGACCTTCAGAAAAATCATTTATATTCTGATTCTGGGTTACACTCACAGCTTGATTTACCTCTTTCATTTAACTTTTCTAGTTCTTTGGAAGACAGGAGGGAAGAGAAGCTACATGACTGTAAATCTGTTGTCTGTACTGATAGTAACTACATTTATCTAATCAGCTCTAACATAGGTAAAATCTTTTGATGTATATGCTACTGGATCTTTAATATAGATTATCTGTATACACTCCTATGTTTTGTTGATCCTCTTTAAAAATAAAATGGGGGGGGGGGGCGCCTGAGTGGCTCAGTGGGTTGAGCATCTGACTTCGGCTCAGGTCATGATCTATTGGTTCAAGGGTTGGAGCCCTGGGTCAAGCTCTGTGCTGGCAGCTCAGAGCCGGGAGCCTGCTTTGGTTTCTGTGTCTCCCTCTCTCTCTCTCTGCCCCTCCCCTGCTCATGCTCTGTCTCTCTCTCAAAAATAAATAAACATTAAAAAACAATTACTATCACTTAAAAAAAATAAATAAATAAAAATAAAAATAAAATGGGATCTTATACAACGTATTTTGAAACCTGACTTTTTTTCATTTAATATAGCATAAACATTTTCCCTGTCAGTGAACAAAGTTATAATCTTAGGATTCTTAATGCCAATTCATTATTTCATTATATGAAATAGGTAATAATGTAATTACTCCCCACTGATATTTAGGTTATTTCTCTTTTCTAAAATACTATGCAGTAAAAGAAAAAAGATATGATAGATATTTTAGCATATAAGTCTTTGCAAACTTGTCTAATAATTTTTTAGGATAAATTCCTTAGAGTGAGAACACTGCTTTTAATACATACTGACAGTTCACCAAACTGTTTTCCTACTAGCATTGCATGAATATAGAATTTCCGCAAACCAACTCCATGTGGAGTATTATTGGAGGTGAAAATACGGTCCGGTAACTTACAGCTGCTACGAATCTCTTTTTTTGTGTGAAACACAATATTCTTGTCCTTACTGCCTTTGTCTGTTTGGGTGTTGATTATTTTAAAAGGTGACTTATAGGAGTTCTGTATGTATGTTCAGAATTCAAATCCACAATTTGTTAAATCTTAAAAATAAATTTTGTCTCCAATCAATATTTTTCTTTATGATGTCTACTTTTGGTAATGAGCTTAAGGCCTTTCTCATCCCAACATTACGTATTCATCAGTATTTTCTTCTTTCTAGTGTGTTTATACTTTCTTTTCTTTGATGTATCTTTATCTGAAATTGAAATTTTTGTGTTGTGTATGAGGTAGGGACCTAGTTTTCCTTTTTTCAATGGCTAGCCAAATGGTTCGGTATCACTGATTTAGGTAGTAATTCAGCTAGGCAAATGCAAAATAAACCTAAAAATTTTATGTTTTTTCTTACCTGATAAAAATAAGGATTAGGTTCAGACTCTCCCACTCCTTGAAAATCTTCCACATTGATGAGCTGGAAGTCATAAAGCAAGCCGGCATTTGCTGTACTAAACTCCGGCAAGAGCTGTACGTGGGGTAAGTTTCCCAGATTCTTGTATCGCCAGTTGTAGAGGTTACACAAGCTTCCGAAAGACAAATCCCACCCCAAACAGGAAACATTAATAATTTAAAATCTTCTTCTAATATACATAAGGAACTGTGCTCTTCCTTTTAATTCTCATGTTAACCATTTTGCTCTCATCGTTTTAGCGATAATGCTTTTTCAACTTTCCCTCCCTGCTTCAAGCAACCAAAGGTCAGAAGACTTGATGATACTATAGAGATGAAGCTCTATTGTGTACTCTGAGGTAAATGTTATCTTTAATCCTTAAATTAAAAAACCAGGAAAAAAAATCAGGGAAGAGCCTGTAACTTGAGGAATATTTTGAGGTAATTATGAGATGGGGCCTATATACTCAATACAAATAAGAACTGGTGTGTTTTCCTTGTTTACCTTTTGCTTTAGATTTCAAAATGATATTAACTGTGTATCTTACACTTAATATGGGGCATACAGTTAATGGGGGCATAAAGACAGTGAAAGTGACAGAGAAAAGAAGCCCTCAGTTCACAAATCACATACATTAACCTTAGTGAACGAAGTGCAGGAAATAACTTAGTTCACATACCACGCAAAAGGCAATACAGGCACTTTCAGATTTGTAGATGCCAAGTTCCTAGACAGCTGGGAATACTAGAGTCTCTACAGAATATGCTATCAAATACTTGGATTATGGAACAGGGGTCCTTAAACAGGGAATACTTAAGGCTCCTTTACCTTGCTCTGGCTCGCCCTTGAGCATCAAGGTCCACAGTAGGAACTCCAACACGGACAAAGCGAGTGAACAGAGACTGCTCCATATTTGAATACTTCTGAAAGGCCATATTCTTAATGACTGGAGGTAACTGATGATGATCACCAATCATAATCCAGCGTTTCAGTCGGCTAAAACCATCTTGAGGATTCTAGAAATGAAAAGTGAGGAGATGACAAAATACTCTGATTAATATATTATCCTATTAGTCTCCAATTTATCATACAAGAGTCCTATTTACAAAACAGCTTTATTAGCTTACTAATTCTCATTCACCAGCTCCACAGAGAGACATCTGGCAAATGTACAGAATGACTTGTGAGCCACAAACAGGTGCCATCACCCTCGTGGCTCACAGTGGGTGAGGGAGGGTGGAAGGATTGGGAGGGCAAGCATGAAATTAACTCTGCTTTACCAGGTAGGGCAATCCAAAGAGGTCTGGAAGACTCTGGTCAGAATTAAGCAAAGGGTACACAGAAAGAAACAGATGCCCAAACAGGGAAATGGAAGGATGTCAGAGTAGACACCTCATATCACAATTACTCCGAGAACCAGTTCTGAGAACCTCCAAAGCAGTAAAAATTATGTCTTTAATATTTCCCACAGTATTACTTCCATTTCCTGCTTTATAGCTCTCCTTGTTCCTTGAAACATACCCTGATAAAATGCATTCCAAGTCCAAAATAATTTGGCTTATAAAACAACTTTTAGAACCCAATTTATCTATGAATTAAAGCAGTCTTTATTCTTAAATTGGGATTCCACATTTTGTTTTTAATTCTTCCATAGTAAAGACTATGGTACAGTAAGAAACATTCTTAAACATCATCAGTTGGCTAAAAAAATTTAGGCATAAAGAAAAGCAATGTACTCAGAACATCAAAAACAATTCTAGAAACAACTCTAACAAAAGAAATGAAAAAATAGCTCATCTACCCTCCAAACTGCATAACAATGTAATTTTCTTGATTAAAATTACTAAGCCTTTTCAAAACTTAAAGATAAAGTATGAATTTTTAAATAGTACTCCCGGAAACAAAACAAACTACTAAATAACCACTGAACAGATTAAAGGAAGTTTATAGGCTTAAAATAGATTAGCGACCATAATGAAGTTAAAGAGAATATGTAATTATGGCAATTAGCACCCCAAAACTGTGTAGCTTTTTGACACTGTCCCCCGGAATTCTTCAAACTCTATTTTCTTTGTTTCAGACCTCAGTCTCCTCCTACCTGTAGAAGAAGAGGTATAAAAGTTTCTATCTCCAGAATCTGCGCAGCCTCTTCCATTAAAATGTTGTCATACTGAGAAAGGGAGAAAAAAAGAAATCTTGTCAAAAAGGCAGCTTGAAATCTAAACAACTACCACCATAACTGTAACAACTAGCCAAAAAACCCCAAATAATATTAGACAAAAATAACATCATACAAATTATTCAAACATGACGCCCCTGCTTTTCTAGTTCAAGTCTTAGACCTCAGGGAAGTCCTCTAAATAAACAACTACCTTGAGGAGATCTCACAGATCATATCTTGCATTGCCCATCAACTTAAGTTATTTTCAATTCTGTTCTTTAAGTTCTACATAAGAATCAAATTATGATTATATATGAGGTCATTTCCATTGATACTCTTACCCTAGGTAGTATTTGGGAGCATTTATTTTTCCCTTATGAATTCTACCCAGCACATAATAATCCACCTCTGTTGTATCCCTGGCAATTTGTCACCAAAGCATGAAATTTTATCTTCAAAACTCCCTCTCCATTTCTACCACCACGACCACTGAAATCCAAGCCACTTCTCTATTGCCAGAAATCTCTTTACTAGTCCTTCCCCTTCCTGGCTTGCCTCTCATAAACCACTGATACAACAGGAATCAGATCATGTCACCAACTGGTTCCAAATCCTTCAATGGCTTCTAAATGTCTTAGGAAAGAAATCCCTGAACATGGCCTGCACGAGATGTATTAATAAGGGCCTATATTCAATTTGGTCTCTGTCTTCCTCTCCTACCCTTCTCCTTACTAATTAAAATTTAACCATGTTGACCTATTTCATTTTCTTAGAAATGGCAAAATGTTCTGACTTCAGGCCCTCTGTAATACGATTCTCTCATTTTTTTGTTTGCTTGGCTTTTTCTTATTCTTAAAGTACCAGCTTAAAACCCACTTTATCCAGGTCTTCTCTCACCTCCAAATCTAAAACAGATTTCACAGAACTCTGTCCATTTGTCTCACAGCACATCACAATTTGTAATTCTATCTGTATATTTACTTGTTTGGTATCTGTATCCTTCCACTAGCCCAGTTTCTGGTAATGCCAAGTACTGCACACTTATAAAATAATGAAAAATCAAGTCTTTCTCCAACATAAGGAATTTTCCTTCTTTCTTTCATGATTACTTCCATCTGCCCAATTATCTGCTAGATCTATTCTCGACATGCTTTCCTTCCCCTCCACTTCTAATTCTGATTGTTAGTGTGACATCCCCTTCCTTGTCTTATTGGTAAAATACCTTCTTTGAGAATCTCACTAAATACAAATTAGAGTTCCTTTTTTTGTGTGTTTTTAAAGTTTTCTCCTCTTAGTCTGTTTTCTAGAGAGGCAGAAGGTAGGAGCATATATTTACTCTTAATGATTAACTAACCCTCCGCTTTTAAATGGATTGTATTGTTTATATATACAGTACTATAATTTCTGTGCTATTAATTTTTACCAAACTCTGCTTGTACCTATTTGTTTGTCCAAGATAAGTAGCTAAGATGAATTTCCATTGGAAATCCAATGATGAAAGTTAAGGTTCAATTATATACTGTTTTCTACTGAAAATGACTAAAGGGTTAGGCATGTAGATAGGTGTCTTCTCCAGCTCTATCTGATGCTGAATTTCCCTATTACAAGGATTAATTAGGTCATCCCTGTAGGAGCTTAGGAGGAGTTCCAAGAGCCACATTTTCTCACAAGTCTCTGCATGGACTCTCGGGATAATAGACATGATATGAAAAAGAGTGGGAGCAGCTCAAAGATGTTTTAAAGAGCCTGCTTTCTGAAAATAACTGAAAATCTAATGCAATTTAACTTACCAAAAACATATCTATAGATTCTACTTTGTAAAAGACGATTTTAATCACCAAGCAAGATTATGACATAACCGTATTGGGCATATTAAGGCAGGAAGAGAGCATATGACTGTGCATGCATGTCCCCGTGGGGACAGCACAAGGTCAAATGACAAAGTCTAAAAGGGAAAGAACAAAGGAAATACTAAAAGAGTTGAAAGAATGGTTGATTATCAGGGGAGTAAGGGACTGACCTTTCTTAATGTTAAGTAGCTCTATAAGGTTTTTAAATGTTTAAATCACATGCAGGTGTTGAAGTTTGATAAAAATAAAACTTCAACATTGAAAATATAAAAAAATGTAAGGAATACTATTAGCACTAATGCTAACTACATACGAATAGCACAATTAAATAAATGATTAATGAAAATTTGATAAGCTACAAGTAATGCTTTTTAGAACGTGCATATGAAAAGCTGCAAGACACCATAAAATGTTATTTATGATTTTGCACCATTTCCCTTGTTATTAAACTGATAGTATTTAATATCAAATAAAGCATATTTTATTTATTTTAACAATTATTTATTTATTTTGAGAGAGAGAGGGAGTGTGCAGGAGGGGCAGAGACAGAGTTAGAGCGTTCTCAAGAAAGTTCTGCCCTGTCAGCGCACACACAGCCCATGCCGGGCTTGAACCCACGGACCGTGAGATCATGCAAAAGTCGGACACTCAACAAACAGCCACCCAGGCGCCCCAAGTATATAATGTCAGTCCCAGAAACAAAATATTTAGGTGAAAAATTCTCACTAATAATTTGCAAAAGGGTAAATTCACACCACTCGTGTAAGTTCACAGTACCTTTTCATAATTTATCGTACTTGTGTTACCTTGCAGCTGAGGAACCTTTTCATCCAAGATAGCAACTCTTCTATCACCTTGAATTTTTTTAGCACTTACCTTCCAGTGAGCTCACAACATTTAAAATTTCTCACTTTCATTAACAACAAATGCCTTGCTAACTTTGAATTCAAACCAGTACACAAACCCTAATTTTAAACAACAGATAAACCAGTTTCAGAGAAGTGAAATGATTTGCATTAAAATCAGAGTTTAGGCCTGTATCACTAGCAAAGTCACAAAGAGCCTGCAGATTCAAATTTACTGCTCATTTATTACATTCTACTTTAAATGAGTCATAGGCTATCAGGCTATGGTGCCCATTAACTCTCCTGTCTTTTATCATATGATGAAATCATTTTAATAGCTCATCCTACAGTCTAAATGAGGATCCCATATCCTTATATGGAAAGCTTTTCGTCTACTGAATGAACAAATAACTGGGAGTGAATGTGTACTCAAAACATGAATAATGCAAGCATATAAATGTCTAATAGGTGAAAAACATTGTCAAATGTTATTTTTATAGGTTTTAGTTCTGTATGGAGATTTTTTAACATAGTGAAAACAGATGAATTTACCTTAACAAACATTAGAATTTAGTTAGACGATTATGGTCATAATGTTATTTAGTGGCCATAGGTCCAATAAGTAGACTTAGAAAAATTAGATTTAGAGTACACTAATCATGTAAACATCCAAGGTTATCATCATTTTCAGAAGAGACGTTTTTAAGTAATTTTGAGTGTGAACTTCAGTCAGAGGTAAGCAATCTCCAAGGAAAATGGCATAGGTAAAAAAAAAGGAAAGGGGAAAAAGGAAAAGAAAGGAGAGGAAAGAAAACACTAACAACTGAACAGATGATGAACTAAGGAACTAAGTCTCTACCTTGAAACCTAGCTTGACTAAATCATGTCGTTTTAAGGCAGCATGAGTACAGGTCATAGCAATGATTTTGGCTTCTTTCACCAAAAGGTATTTAGATCTGTCCAGTCCACTTCGAAGCAGTTCGGAAGCTCTGAATTCCTATGGGAATGGGAGTCAGTGAGAGACTATGTTAGGAAGATAAACACATTTTATGCATACATTCCTACAATCCAGTTTATCAGAATTAATTCTTGATGAGCTAATATAAATAAATCACAAACTAAGCCTAATGAATCATAATTTTATTCATTATTAATTAGATACTAATTGTGTTCAAATAATAACTGATATTCAAGCTATAATTTAGGCTGTTTTTGTATAATGTAAAATATTTACTGTATCAATAAGATTACTGAATAAAACATCTATCTCATTATTTATTTTACTCAAGGTCCCTCCATGAAAACTATTTCAAGTATTCATAACAAAGGGAATTGAACGCAGGGGTCTGGTTTCACAGGTGAGAGAAGCCAGTCAGGGAATGGTTGAAGTAACCCAGAGATTAGCAATAGTACGAACCATTGTAGAATCTGACCATTCCTAGGCTAGGATAGACAAGGGAAGGAAGCAGTGTTGTCAGAGCCCAGGGACGGGGGTACCAGAATAATTCAGAACAATCATAGTGAGCCAGGCCAACTGAAACTGGAGCCATGGAAGAGATGAAATCCAAGGCAGCTGGTGGAGAAATATCCTAGCTTCTCTTTTTCTGCCACATTTTTATTGGCTGAACCGAGCCAGAAGTCAGCTGATAAGGGAGGGCAGGATCAGCCCCACCTCTGACCATGGCAGAGGATCCCCCACAAAGCAGAGTAGAGGATGGACAGCAGATGCTGAGTGAGGAGCAAACAAGCTCAAGCAGAGTACCTAATACAAAGTTTTTTAAATCTGAACATTATGTCATACTTACTTCCGACATTTTGAACATGTTTGCTTTTTATTTTTTTTAAATTTTTTTTTTTTTTCCAACATTTATTTATTTTTGGGACAGAGAGAGACAGAGCATGAACGGGGGAGGGGCAGAGAGAGAGGGAGACACAGAATCGGAAACAGGCTCCAGGCTCCGAGCCATCAGCCCAGAGCCTGACGCGGGGCTCGAACTCCCGGACCGCGAGATCGTAACCTGGCTGAAGTCGGACGCTTAACCGACTGCGCCACCCAGGTGCCCCGAACATGTTTGCTTTTTAAATAATTAAAACAATACAGGTACAGGAGAGGTATGCTATTTAAATCTCTCCCACCCTCTCCCAAGACACCTACTATTATGAATTAAGTAGATTTTTTCCTTTTACTTTCTGTTTATGTAATCATAAACATACTCTAATATTGTTTCATAGGTTCTTAAAATTTTATTTATTATTATACTGTATATTTATTATTTTGTACCTCCTGTCCATCCACCCATCCATCGACCTACTCATACATATTTACTAAACATATACTACGTGCCAGATACTCTTCTAGGAAGAAGAGTATCTGTATCTAAAAGGTACAAATAAAACAAAGCCACTGCTCCTTTACCTGGAATAATCCTGAATCATCCTACTGAGAAATGTGAGCTTGAATGTGATCCCTTTATGCTATAGTCTTCAAATGATGTTTTCCATAGGGAATGAGAAAAGTAGGAAGCACAAGGGGGCTGGTATAGGTGCCTGGATTCCAGACATATTTTTCTCTTATTTTACCTTAATACTCAACATAAATCAACCTGCCTAACAAAGCAACCTCACTTTTTGCCACTGATCAGAAGGCATAAAGAACATGCCTTTTGGCCATGTGGCAGTCTCAGATTCTAATTCAAAGAAACACTATTGAATCTCCTGAGGGAAGCATTCCTTTCTTAAATTCGAAGACTTTTACACCAGAAAAGTAAAAATAATGGGGATTCAATTCATATCTTAATTTTTACTCACTTCTTGAACTAAAACTATAAATGTTTTCTTTTTCTTTTTTTTTAAGGGATAATTTATTTTGAGAGAGAGAGAGAGAGAGAGAGAGAGCAAGCTCACGAGCAGGGGAGGGGCAGAGAGGGAGGAAAAGGGAGAATCCCAAGCAGGAGCTGTGCTGTAAGCACAGAGCCCGATGCGGGGCTTCATCCCACAAACCATGAGATCATGAACTGAGCTGAAATCAAGAGTCAGAAACTTAACTGACTGAGCCACCCAGGCACCCCTATGAATGTTTTCAATGATCTCACTTAAAAGTAACAATCTGGTTTGTAACATGTGAATATTCCACATTTACTTCATTAAAAACAAAACCCGAAACCCAACTAAACTCAAAACCTTAAAAGGAAAGTTAAAAAAAACTTGAGAATCCTTACCTCAAGCTGAGTAAAGATTTTCTTAATGTGCCTGAAACATCCTTCAGCAATTTCCATGTCTTCTTCATAAGATCGGCCTTTAAAAATGGGTTGAGGGGCATTTGCAAAGTATTCATGAAAAGGGAAGAAAGTGGAGACTTCCGTGACATCTGGCAGTGTATTACCTTTATTTTTTACTTTGCTGATATATTCTTCCCAACGAGACATGACCTATAAAAAAAAGGGACTTGACTTCAAATTTCTCAGCTAGTTATTATACTTTAAATGATAAAATAAAAGAGATATCTAATAAAAATAAGACTTGCTAAGGGAAAGAAAAAAAAAAGCAGTCCTTGACCCAACAGGACTATTTCTTATCTGAGTCACTGACAGACTGCCCTTCTTTTATAAAAGTGACCTTTAAGAAAAAGGTTCTTTAATAAAAATGTAAAAGCTAGAAAGAACCTCAGGGTCATCTCATGGGACTTTTTGATCTTAGACATTTCAGACTCCATGGATACTCAAAACAGTATTACTGATGCTTAAAAAACAAAACAAAACTAACAACTCCTAAACAAAGAAATTTTTTATTTTTTCATCTCAGTTTCTCTCCATATATGGGAAGTCCCACTTTAGCACCATTTAAGTAAATTTGGCATTTCCAACCCTTCTCCCAGACCCTAATAATTTTTCCAATCCTCTTTTGTACATTTACAATGAACTTCTGTTAAACTGAGTATGTATCTGAAAACTCATTTTATGACTTTGTGATAGAGCTCGATTATATCCTGGTATGTTGTAGTATGCCGCTACCATGCAGTTCCCGCTCGATCTCAATTTTGGTAATTCTCCTAGCCTTTTACAGTTTACAACTTCAGGGTTTCTCCAAGTGTGGTTCTTAGGCAGAACATCTGAGAGGCAAAACAAAGATGTAGATTCCTGGATGCCACCTCTTACTGAGAGAGAATCTCTGGAGACAAACTTCCCAATCCTCCCATCCACCTCCCCTCCTGCAATACACTTTGTTCTCTGTATTTAAGAGTCTCTTATGGTTTACCCTCCCCTGTTTTTATCTTAAAATAACTTTCCCACTGTGATTCTTACGTGTTGAAAACTGTTAATCTATACTGTTAATTTTAAAAAAAATTTACAATTGTTAATCTGTACTGTTAATTTTTCCCAAGTCGATTACTTAAGCCTCCACAAATGTATAGATTATTTCTCCTACTTTTAAAGGTAGTTTTCACTGAGAGCCCAATGATTTTTATTTTGTGCCAAATATACATTTAGACATGATCTTTACTCCACTATTCAAAGTTCTAAACTGCCTGAGTCTAATGCAGACAGACTACTTTGCAAGATGATGTGTATCTTCTCTGTGTCACAAGGAACCATGAAATCTGATCATTTTAAATGGATTGAACTGGTTAGGGTGTCTACTTATATCGAACATACACCAATTCTTTCAAATACATTTTAAAATTTCAATGTTACAGTTGAGACTTAAAATATATGAGTAACATGGATACAAAAAGAACAAATAATGTTATACAAAATTCTCCATTATATGATTATGCCTTACTCTGCTTAAAATTATTAGCAAACCAACTGATTATTAAGGTTTATTTCTGTTCATTTTTTATTTAGCTTTCTATTTCTCAATGGTTCTCACACCCCAAAAAATTAACCCTAAGAGAAGCAAAAAAAAAAGCACACCTTTAAACAGAAGTCAAAAGAATTTTTAACTTAAACCCCTACTTTTGAAACTGGCTGTAAAATACAGTATATTTCTGGAAATTTGAAAGGAGAATGTGTTTTTCTTCATTAGTTGATTAATGTGAAGAGTAAAAGTAGGTTACAGAACTGTACTTTGTTACCACTGGGTAGTTAGCATATTTAGTTGTCTTTCCACAGTAAAGAAAACAAGAGAGACTAGAAAATTTGTCAATAGCAAGAAAGAAAAAAGTAAAAAAATTAAAAAGTAGCAACACTGGCCTTTCAGTGAATGCGTCATCAAACAGTCATTTAGTCAAGAAAATCGAAGTTAATAGGAGATACAAACACTTAATATTCACAAATATAGCTTTGACAACAGCATAAATTTTAATCTACTCAACAAAAAAATAAGCTTTCAGGAAGGACCTCAAGAACCTATCCCAGTTTCCAAATGAAGACCATATGATTTAAAAACTCTTAATCCCCTACCTGATATAAGAAGAAATAGCCTGCAGTTTCACAAGTATATGAAGCATCTCCTGGAACCCCTAGACTCTTTTGCAAGCGTTTGACTTCTTCTAAAAGTTCTATTCTTCGAGCCAGGACATAATTAACTCTTCCATACCTAGAAATTTCAATTAAGTAAAAAAGCAAAATTATATAAAGAAGAGACTTTCAAGGAGACTGTCAGAAAAATATTTAAGAAAATCATAGTAAAAACCATAAATGGCCAAATAGAAAAAAAAAACTGTAGAAAACATTGTTTTTATTTAATAAAAGTGGTAGTTCTTGGATCAGTGCTGATCTGCAAACATGTTAGTGGTCTGTGAGGAAGGAAAATCAACTACATCACTAAATGCACCATTTAATACACCATTCTTTTTTACTCCCCTCACCTCCATAATAAGACCTTCACAAAGAAGTAGTGTATTCTGGTGTTATCACAGACCAAGAATACATAGTTTATGGAATGGCTGCTTTGAAGAGCACTGTTTTACACTGTCATAGAGATAGATTAGTTCTAAAAGCTTTGATAAATAATTTTAAAATGTATTTGAGGGCGCCTGGGTGGCTCGGTCAGTTAAGTGTCTGACTTCGGCTCAGGTCATGATCCCATGGTTCATGGATTCAAGCCCTGCATCGGGCTCTGTGCTGACAGCTCAGAGCCCGGAGCCTGCCTCGGATTCTGCGTCTCCCTCTCTCTCTGCCCCTCCTCCGTTAGCGTTCTGTCTCTCTCTCTCTCTCTGAAAAATAAACATTAAAAATTTTTTTTTTAAATAATAAAATAAAATGTATGTGAGTGGGGCGCCTTGGTGGCTCAGTCGGTTGTACGTGTTCGACTCTTGATTTTGGCTCAGGTCATGACCTCATGGTTCGTGAGATGAAGCCCTGAGTTGGGCTCTGTGCTGACAGCTCAGAGTCTGCTTGGGATTCTCTCTCTGCCCCTCCTCAACTCATGCCCCTCTCTCAAAATAAATAAATAAAAACTTAAAAACAAAAAACAAAAAGCAAACAAACCCAAAACTATGTTTGATCATTCTTTGTTGTCCCAGCATGTACCATTGCACCTGAAGCTACTATATTCATAAATATTTGCTAAATGAGTAAGAAAACTGAAATTTGAAAAGTACCTGGCCCAGAGGTATGTAGTTAAGAAAAAAAAGCAGTGTATCAGAACTGGATCCCAAAACCTGTACATACTCTTTCCACAATAACAAAGTGCCTTCTATAACCTTTTAACATTAAAAAAAAAAAAAAAAAAAAATTAACATAGTGTAAACACTGCTGTTCTCATTTTTAAAGACTGGTCAAAGGAAGAGGTCATGTTCCTGAATGCTCCACAGCTGAAATTCACCTGAGGAAGCAAGAATGATTGAGAATAAAAGGGCTATAAGACACAGTCTATGTTTAAAGAATTTCCCAACTCAGAAGGATATAAACATCACAGCAGGTAACTTTTTTCAGAAAGTTTGCTTATCTAGACCTTAAAGCATTTTCTATAATAAACACTTTAGGAATGAGGAAAAAACTGAAGATGCTTATAAAGGAGTCTGTAATAAAATGCCAAAATTCTTGTGATATAGGGTTAAATGTAAAATAGACAATGGAATTCTATGTACTACTACTTATTCTATTATTCCATAAATCTAAAACTATACTAAAAAAAAAAAGTTTTAATTTAAAGAAGCAATGTATACAATTGTCAATAATAGCATGATCACAGCTGATTATTAAAAGGGTGAATACCAAAAAGTTGTTTTGGAGTAGTGGAATTATGTATGACCACTCCTCCTCTATCTCACAAGGTTTGAAAATTTTTCTTTAGGCAAAATGATATTACTTTTACTATGAAATGATACTGTTTTTCCTTTTAATTATGAAAAAGGGAGAGAAATGAAAGAACATGCCCAATGCAGCAAGCACATACCTACTAACAGAGCCGGGGCTTGGCTTGTGCATCAGAAAGCAAAAACTATTATCTTCTTCGGAAAGTTGGTATTACCTGAAATCCTTTTTTAAGTTTTACTTCGGTTCTGTTCTAATATTCTTTAAAAAACTATAGACCCTACTGCAGTATAATTATAATACCACCTTTATGTTCACTGAATGCTGGATTATTACATTTTACAGTCTAGCCCACTTCTGTAAGTTTAATATGAGGAAATATCCATGGCAAGAATTCAGAGAAGTAACTTTGGCTAATCCAAAATTAAGAATCTAGAGCCCCAAATATAACTTAGTGTGTGTTGTTCTTTGCCCTATGACTTTTTAGAAGCTAACAAATGTTTGGTGAGCTCTGTAATACAAGAACTCAAAATAGATGCAACATAATAATTTAACACTCCTTTAGCTCTTTTGATGTCTATGATCAATTTAGTCAAAGGTCATGTTCAATAGCCAAAGGCTGTATTAAATATGTGCAGCTGTTTGTTATGACTATTGTCTGAAATCATGCTTTAAAAATGCATTTCAATATAAAAATGAAATGAGCTATTCTAAACAAACTTTGAAGGGGAAATCTAAAATACTAACAGTAGGAGAAATTTTGATTTGTAAAATTTTAGTTACTTTGTAATATGTAATGTTAAACATAAAGTCTAGCTAAATGGCAATTAAGTACCTGTGATAATACTTAAGACCTCAAAGCTTATGCTATCATTAATCTCCGATTGTGTTTCATTAAAGAACCAACTTCTTAATTGGTGCCTAAAATATATGCAAATTAAATGTCTGAATGAAATGTGAAAAGGAATCACGGAAACTTGTACAGTTTGAGTTGGCAACATTAAAAATGACCTCAATAAACAGAGAACAAATGGCAATCTGCAATTTTAAAAAGATGAATAAGATAACTCTCTTTACTGAAATAACTGTACTCTTCAGGGAAAAAATGGCATGAACAAACAGAACTGGAGCTGAAGGAGATGATGATGTTTAGGTCAACTATAAGTAGTTATGCTAGAATCTTTCAGAATTAAGTTTGATTATTCATGGCTCCTGTCCCCTCACGTTTCTTCAATAAAGAAGAGGAACGGAAGGCTAAAAATTGTTTTGTGTACCATTTCAAAACTCATCCCCATCTGCTCACCTGCTGAAATCCTTCTCTGTCTCCAGCTCTTCTTCTCCATGACCAAGACGCAGCAGGTGGCGCTCATCAATGTCTAGAGCCATGATCTTCTCAAACAACTGGTTCAAGGCCTGGAGAATAAAACAAAAAGGATGACAGTGAATTTTCATGAACTGTCAGCCTCCTTTAAAAGTAACAAAAACCAGGGGTGCCTGGGTGGCTCAGTCGGTTGAGCGTCCGACTTCGGCTCAGGCCACGATCTCACAGCTCGTGCGTTCGAGCCCCACGTCAGGCTCTGTGCTGACAGCTCGGATCCTGGAGCCTGCTTCAGATTCTGTGCCTCCCTCTCTCTCTGCCCCAACCAACTCACATTCTGTCTCTGTCTCTCTAAAAAATAAATAAACATTAAAAAAAATTATAAAAGTAACAAAAACCAACATTTAGAAGGACAGAAAAGAATGAACACTGCCTAGTCAGATAAGAATCAAATTCAAAACACAGAAGAAAACAAATCTTGTATTAGGTTACTTACAATGTAAACAAAATAGCATTTTTCTTGATTTCTGATATTGCTGCCTACACATACTTGGCCAAGTGAATGACTGAAAACCATAAAAACCATCTAACCACTAAATCTCTGCTTCCACTAATTTATGAAAGAAAGAAAAACTATGGATCAGTTTCTATTCTCCCCAAATAGTAACAATTACTGAAATAATTAATAAACACACCAAGATTTCACTCCATGGAATATCCATGGGTTGTAGAAAACTGAAACATTTTTGCAGCTGGAAAAGCACTCTCAGGCAGTGAGTGTGTAGAGAGAATATGTCAAGAGGACCACATAAGGGGAAGGTAAATTGCATCATTCAAATCTTAGGCCAGAGGTCTGAAGTTCTCTATACAACAATGAACAGAGCACTCATTAATTGCAAACTATGCTGATGGAGGCCATCTAGAAGCACTCCTTTCTGCCTATAAAATAGTCGCGTTTAGGGTTCCCTCGAATCTTAGTATCAATTACCTGAACATCTACAGTTACAACGTTTTGTAGACAGGCAAGTTTCATAGTATGGAAAGATACATTAAGAAAGACATCATTTAAAACTCAGCCAAATGTCTTTCTTAATTTACCATCACTCTAACCCTACCCATAAGCCAACATCCAGTCTCATAATGTAAATACAGATATCTTTTGCTATCAAAACTCTAACAATTAGAGCTCAGATTGAAGAAATGAACATAAATTTTCAGAAAAAAATTCCCCAATATTCAAACTCTTGATGTTCTCCATCCAAAACCTGAGATCCAATGGATCAGACCACATAGCATTCATCACTGACTAGCCAAACTCAGAAACCACAAAGATTTAGAGAACAAAAAATACTATCACACTGCACTCAAAAAACCCTGCAAGATCTCATTATGAATTAAAGTAATACTGAAGAACTGCTTGCATTAAGTATGCAGATGAAGATCTGACAAATGAAAAGCAACAAATCAACAACTGATATCAAGGATGATATGATTATCAAAGATCATTAGCAAACAATGAAGTCTTTGGCTACATCTATAAAACAACCTTCTCTATAATTGTACTATACAAGTCAATCATGAGTAGAAGAGTCTACAGAAAGTCATTATCAGGTTATGACAAAACTTACTAAAAATACTGTTAAAACAACAACACATGAATTATTCTTTATTCATTCTGAGTCTGGAAAGAGGTAAGATTATTACAGACTAAATTTCATTAAATAGAAGAAAAACGGCATACACAATTTGTAATTACATAATTTGTTTCTTTTATTAAGCTTCAGTCAGCTTTCTCCCCTGCACAATTTTAGTATACTGTACAATAATGTCACCATTACTTACAAACTTCAAAGATATAAAAACAAGTGAATGAATTGGATAGCATTAATTTTAAAAACCCATAGACTAAAAGTTGACAAATAATAGAGTAAGTGACATTTAGCATTCTAAAAATCCAGTGCTTCTTTGTAGACCAACTCTTAAAGAAGTGGTCAACTGAAATCACCCTTTAGAGAACCATAAGTACCTTTAGAGGTTAGACTATACTGCACGTTTCATGATGTTCTGAGAGCTTCCTGTTACGTTTTACAGAAAAGCTAGTAAAGGCTAGGTGTCTTACTCATTTCTGTGACACTGAGATTTAAAAAAAACTACCACAGCACACACATAGATGTAAAGATCATTTTTCAGACAGTATTTATGTGAAAAAAGTTTGTTTTTATTACATTAACAGTTTATAAATGCCTTATGTATTGAATCTACAACATAAAATAGTCCTTCCATGTAATACAGATATTTATATGTAGACTTCATAATGATATAAAACTCCATCTAGTGTTGATACATTTAAGCCTTAGTCTTTTGGTAATATTCATTCTACTAAAGGATGAAAAATGTTACCAGTAAGGGTTATTAATGCTTTTAATCTCAAAGTAAAAGCTTTGGCTTTGCATGGAAGACTGGGGGGAAGGGAGGCGTGTGGGGCAGAGGCAGCTTAATTTAATCCAAATGTTTGACCATATATCCAAGTATTCTTCTTAGCTTCCCCCATTTTGACCCTCTTTATTAGAAATAAAAGATTGTTTTTATATTTTCCTCATATAATCTGGTCACGACCAGTAACAATCCAAGAGTTACTCAATAGGAAACACTATTTCAGTACTGTTGTCCCTATGATCGGGTTATCATACAAGTAGGAATCTCCATTGTGCCTTCATTCATCCCCCGACTCCTTCTTTACCTCCTCTACCATCCATCGTATCTACGCGTGTGCTCAGGGACACATACACACTTACCTGATTAGAATGAGTAACAATCAAAGTCCTCTGCTCTGGGAAATTATGGTAGATGTTGGATATGATCTGGACTGCCACATCTGTTTTTCCAGTACCTGGTGGACCCACAACCTAAAAAGGAGATGAAAACACAGCAAACTACTAAGCTATCATATTGTTAGAAAACAGACATTCTAAAACTGAAAGAGAAATTTAAAAAAACTGCCAGATGAGTTTAGTAACAGAATGGACAAGAGAGTCAGTGAATCTGAAACAACAATAGAAATCACCCAACCTAAAAAATAAGCAAAAGAAAAGACTGAAAACAAATAAAGAAACAGAACCTCATGAAACTATGGCACAATACTAAAAGGTCTACATTTATGTCACTTAAGTCTTAGAATAAGAGTAAAAAATATATAGTACAGAAAAAATATATGAAGAAACAATGGCTGAAAACTTCTCAAATCTGGCAAAAGACCAAAATCTAGACTCAGGAAGCTCAGCAAACTCCAAAGAGAATAATTCCGAAGAAATCCAAGCCCAGACACATCATAATTAAATAGCTGAAAACTGAAGAAAAATTCTTAATAGCAACCAGAAAAAACTGATGTATTTATGTATAGCAAAAGGATGTTTCAAATGACAATGGGTTTCTCTCACAAACCGCAGAAGCCAGAAGGAAGTGGAATAACATTTTGAAGAACTCCAGAATTCTATGTCCAAGTGAAAATATCTTTAAAGAATGAGGATGAAAGACATTCTCACATGAAGAAAAACAAAGATAATTCATTGCTAGCAGACTTGCTCTTAAAAGTGGTAAGAGTTTTTCAGACCGAAAGGAAGTGACATCAGAGAAAACTTAAAAATATCAGGAATGAAGGATAAACAGCAAATTTATAACAGCCTATTCATTTTTCTCTAGAGTTTTTAAAATGTTTGCTTTTCTAACATTGCCTGATGGTATTTTCAACGTATGTACGTGTAATACACATAACAACTCTGACATAAAAGGGAAAAGGAAAAGGGACCTACATGGAGGTAAAGATCCTCTATTCAACTTAAGAGACAAAATACTGATTCTAAGTAGACTGTGAAAAACTAAGTATTTATATTGTAATTCTCTAGAGCAGCCACTAAGAAAAATCTGTGTAAGAGATACAAAAGAACACAATAGATAAATTAAAATGAAACACTAAAACTAACCCAAAAGAAAGTTAAAAAAAAAAAAAAAAGAGGAACAGGAACACAAAACAAAGGAAATAAAATAAATAATAAAGTGGTAGGTCTAAATCCAAACATATCAACTACATTTAATGTAAATGGTCTAAACACACTGATTAAAACACAGAGACTATCAGAATGAAGAAAATAACATAGCCCAACTACATGCTGTTTACAAGAGACTCACTTCAAATATAATATGTAGGTTAGAAATAAAATATGAGAAAAGGTGTATCATGTGAACACTAATCAAAAAACTGAAGTTGCTATATTAATATCAAAGTATATTTCAGGACAAAAAAAAAATTACCAGTGATTAAGAAAGACATTACATAATAAGAAATGCATCAATTCACCAAGAAGATATGATAACCTTGAATGTATATGTACCTATCCATAGAGCTTTAAAAAACATGAAGCCAAAACTGAAAGAATTGAAAGGAGAAATGGATAAATATGTAATTGTAGTTGGAGACTTCAATAATTCTCTTTCAGTAATCAACAGAAATAGTAGGTGGAATATCAGTAAGTACAGAGAAATACTGAATCAAATGAATCTGACATATATAGGATACTGCCCCCCAAAACAATAGAATAAACACTCATTTCAAGTGCACATGAAATATTCACCAAGACAGATCATATCCTGGGCCACAAAACAAACTTGAGCAAATTAAAAAAACAAAAAATAGAAATCACACAACATATTTTCTCTGACCATAAAGGACTCAGAACAGAAATTAGTAAGTGGAACATAACAGGAAAATCTCTAAATACTTGGAAATTAAAGATAGTTTTAAATCAGTTGTCAGTAGGCTTCTTCTGTAAAGGGCCAGCAGGTAAACATTTCAGGCTTTGTAGGCCATACAATCTCTGCTGCAAGTATTTAAACTCTGCTGTTACAGCACAAAGCTGGACAGAGGCAATACGTAACCAAACAGGCATAGCTATATTCCAATAAAACTTTATTTATGAACACTGAAATAAGTAGAAGGCAAAATGTCCATATGCAAACAATGCCACAATTACTTATGAACACTTAAATTCAGTTGTGTTTTTGTGCTTCAAATACACTCTACACATTTGATGCTTATCTTATCTGAATCCACGTAAAAACATGTGGAACAATGCCTTTCTTACCATAGTTAGCCCAGGCTGCATTCCAGCACGGATGGCCTCTATCTGTGTGTGAGTGAACTGAATTGTATTACTACAAATAAGAGTAAATAAAAAGTTGGTTAAAAATACAGATGAACAACATTTAGTAAAAATTAGACAATAACCAGAAGTCCAAACGTCTGCTCTATATATGCCCCTGTTCTCCCAATCCCTTCTTTTCCTCACCCCAGCCCTTCAAGTGAGTGAGTGTGTGTGTTGGAGGGGGGTAGGGTGGGTAGGTGGGTGTGCATGTATGTGGTAAAGAAAAAAAAAATAACAGATCTACTCTCTTAACAAATTTTAACTGCATACTACAGTATCGTTAACTACAAGCACAATGTTGGATAGCAAATCTCGTACTTTTACATCTTATATGACTGAACCAGTCTCTTCTAAATGATTTCCTTCACTCCTACCCCTCTACAGACCAACTAAAACTGAGTGAATCTTACAGAAAGAAAAGACTACAGTTATTTTTCAATACACTTAGCCCAACCAATATCTCACTTGGAATGTCAAAGTTCCAATTCCCAATGTAATACCAAATATAATGCCAGTTTAATAGTCACGGCAAACATGCATGAGGGTAGCTGCTACATATAGCACATGCTCATGAAGTAAGAACGCTGTGCTCAAATTAAGGTAGCCCTCTAACACTTATTGTTCATAGGAGCTGAAAATGTTTCTTTTGGAAATATGACTACAGAACGGCCAAAAATGTCTGAGCTATCTGACAGAATACAAGGAAAGAGGGTCCAGAAACCTAAGTTTCCTGGGATTTTTAAAGGATAAGTAAACTTTTAAACATTATTAATACAAAATAGCAAACTATTATTCATTATTACAATTAACATAGATAGTAAAAGTACCGTTTGGGTTGGTTATAAGGATAAGGGCCCCTATTGGGAATGACATGAGGTTCAACAATTAAGGTTTTTGCCTCTTCGGAGTCTTCATCTTCACCATCTGTATCTTTCCTTTTCTTTCCTTTTCCACTCCTTACTGGAAAGGTTATCCTACAAGACCAAAATGTTTGTTCATTTTTACAATTAACAATTAATCAAGCACCTACCTTGTGCATGACATTGTATGGAGGATAATCAGATCAGAAAGAAACACTTATGGCTTAACGGAACTCACTACCTGTACACACATTCTGAAAAGAGCAGACATACAAGCACTAAAATGTGTGTTCATGGAGTTCAGATAAGAAAAAGTCAGCTGATCAAGGAGGAATCAAAGAAGCAGCATTTACATACTTATGTCCATGCACTATAAGTGCTTTACACATTGTCCCTCCTTAAATCAGAAAAGGCTTCATGGGAGGGATGGCATCAAAGATGAGTTTCAAAGAGCTTAGACATATAAACATGGGAGAGAAGCTAGTCTAGGAAGAAGTAAGACTATATACAGGTTTAAGTACCAGTGGCCAGTTTTGCCAGAATGGATACAATAGAGAAAACTAGACAGACAAGTTGGAGCCCTGTTATAACACTGTGGAATATCAAGCCTTTAAGGCAGATATACCAGTAAGGGTTAATACTTTCAATCTCAAAGTAAAAGCTTTAGCTTTCCATGGAAGACTGGGGGTGGAGAGGGGCATGCGGGGCAGAGTTCTTAGCTTGGGGTCAGGGATACCTCAGGAGGTGACTCTCCCTAGGCACCTGGGGAAATCAACAAATACCTTAAAATTAAACTAAAAAAACTAATTCTCTGTGTGCACCTTTTCCACACAAGAGAATTCAGGGAAGAGTGAGGAGTTGCATCAGGTTCTTTGTTCCATTTCTAGTCACAATTTAAAACCAAAGCCCCTTTAACATTACATATAACTATATTGCGAATATTTAAATTTTGTGAGTAAGAAAGCTTAAAAGAAAAACAATTTTTCCCTAAAAAAACAAAAGAAAGTTCAATATCCCATGGGTATGTCCATTAATTAGGAAACATACCAGATTATGCATAATTTGCAAAGACATATTTTTTTTAATGTTTGTTTATTTTGAGAGAGAGTAGGAGAGAAAAAGAGGGAACACACTGGCGTGAGTAGGGGAGAATCAGAGAGAGAATCCAAAGCAGGCTCCGCACTGTCAGCACAGATCCTGATGCAGGGCTCCATCTCACGAACTGTGAGATCATGACCTAAGCTGAAATCAAGAGCCACACGCCCAACTGACTGAGCCACCCAGGCGCCCCATGTTTCTTCAGTCAAATGTTATAAATATGTTTATACAATACTCTTCAGACAACAAGCATTTACTGATCCCTTACTAGATGTGAGGCTACTTTTATTATGGGCTTAAAATAGTTGCTGTACTAAGAATGAGAAACAAGTCAAATAAAATAAATGTATCCCTGTCACTACATGGTGAAGGTAGAGTGCCCAAACAAAATCAAGACAGTCAAAACGTTAGCTGCAGTCTGATGGCCTATCTGAGGTTGGCTACCGAAAGCCTGAAAGGAATATATCCAGTGCTGACATTACCTGAAAGGCGGGATCTGCAGAGCTGGGTCATCCACAGTTACTTTGACATTATGACCAGGAAAGCTGCTTTTTAAATGGTCAATGGAAAGAAACGTATCATTGAAATCAAGAGTGGCAATCTGATTGGGCATTTTTGAATAATGTGCACTACTTGGATCCCCATAACCTAAAATGATGTCATGCAGCCAGTCAGGTACCACGCAATCAGTATTCATCAGGTTCCGAATGGTCTCCAGCACAGCCTGTCAGTGAAAGGAGAGAAAAGAGTTGTGTCAAGAAGACATCCCAAACATTTGCACTTCAGTGGAATGCAGAGCCGGCTGCACTAATCCAGAATTCCCGAGTGTTTCAAGGCAAGAAGCTATTTTCTGCTGACAGGTGCTTGGCTAGACTGAATCAACAGCTATATTTTCAGCTGATACCATACACTGAGTTAAACAAAAGACCAAACTTAGCAAGAACAGTTTATCCGTTAGGAGTTCATTTAGACAGAATGTCATAAATGAGTTTACCACTTGACTCCTGCTGGACATAATGAAAATCTGATCAAGACTATACAACAGCAAGAAAACATTATAGAACAAACCCTTAAAGTGGACGTTTCCTCTTGGAAACTCCTGGAGCTTTCTCATCTTTATATTCCATAGTTCCTCAGTGCTAAGACAACACACAACCAGAAGCATATCAACATATGCCTCAATTGTGAAACATACCATAATTTAAATATATTAAAATTAACACTGTTAGAAGAAATAAGAAATAAAAAGTAAAGCAAACAAATGGTAAAAATGAAATGTCAAAATTTCAAAATGGAAGAAACATTCTACAATAAAAAGTCATTATAGTATTTAACATATACATGGTCAAGGCAAACTCTTAGACTTTCCAATAATTATTTTGACACAGCGATCTATCTCACATATGAAAGTCAGAAGGCTAGACTACTAATTTTAAGAAATAAAATAACCAAACAAACCATTTTTATATCATAAATGCTAAATACTCCAACAGGATAACAAAGTAACATGATGGCATACGTTAATCACACTCGCATCACAAACATGTTTTATTTTCTTGTACTAATCACTACCTGAAATTCTCTTTTCATGTATGTAGTTATCTGTTTGTCATCTGTCTAATTCCCACTAGAAATATCATTTCCATGAGAGCAGGGATCTAGGAAATTTGACCATGAGATGGGTAAAAACACTGGATGGACAGATGACTGAGTATGTTCACATAATGATGGACAAAATGAGAGCTCTACTCTCTAAGAAAATTAAAGTTTTAGTAGGGAGATAAAATACGTTCTTAGCAATGACACAACACAGCAGAATATGGCAAATGGTAAAGAATATTACAAAATACAATGGGAACACAGTTCCGAGTAGGTGAGAGATGCATGGAGGGGAGACTTTTGACCTTAGGCAAGGTTTCATGGAGGAAGGTGGCATTTCAATTTAGCTCAAAGTAAAGGATGTGTGAAGGAGCTTTGGTTTATTTCATCATTAATGGAAAGTCACAGAAATGTTTTGAGAAGCAGAGTGAAATGGTCAGCGGAAGCACATGAAAAACAGGTGACTGACGAGGAGAACAAAGGTAGGGCAGAGTAAGCTATGTAGTGCAACTATTCAGGCAAGAAATAAAATATCCAGGTCAGAACAGGCTGTATGGACTGGAAAAGAGAGAAGGAAATAAGGGATGCTGCCCAGGTATATAACAAAACACCAAACACACCAAAAGAGCATTCGTCCTTTCCCAAACACAGGTTGAGTTAATCACTGCCCATTTCTTGGATAGGAACCTGAATGCCTTTTGATCTTCCATGTTACTTTCTGGTTGTTGTTGAAGTTTATTTTTATTTTTTTTAGTAATCTCTACACTCAACGTGGGGCTCAAACTCACGACCCTGAGATCAAGAGTCACGTGCTCTTTCAACTGAGCCAGGCAGGCGCTACTTCCATGGCACTTTTACCTGCATCCTTCTTATGACTTTTGGTACCTTTAAACACTTCAACTTAGTTATCTTTTTGTATTTTTAACTTCCCTTATTGGTAATCTAAACTCTCTAAAAGTATAAGCTGTGTCTTACTCATCTTTACTGACTCCATATAACTCAAGACAATGCCAGACACACAGTGGGCATTAAATAAACCGGTCAAATGAATGAACACAAGGAACTTTTTTTCATTTTTAGTAGAGTGACTGAAATCCGGTCATTACTGAGAAACAGAGACCCTGCCCTCATAGACCTGCATTCTAATGGTGAAGTCAGAGAAATAACAAATATATAACCAGCAGGTATAATAAAAGCTGTGAGGGAAGATACAGATAATTGGATTAAGACTGATGAGAAGGGGGGATGCCACTTTCGGTGGGGGTTTCCCGAAAAAGCTCCCTCAGGAGGTAACATCTAAGCAGAGCTGCCCACACAAAGTGAGGGAGCGAAGCACGTAAATCCCTGGGAGGAAGACTGTGTTGGTAGAGGGAACACCATGTAAAAAAGGTATGGGTTATTGAAGAATAGCAAAAAGATCAGTGAGGCTGGCATGGACTGAATCAGAGATAGGTGTTAGAAAATGATGTTGGGAGAGGTGGCCAGAGGACAGATAATGAAGGGGCCTCTTGGATTATGGCGGTAACTTTCTACTGTGATGGCAAACCATTAAAAAGAGCTGAACAGGGGTACCAGGGCATAATTTGCATTCGGTCACTATGTGGAGAATAGCGTAAGGGGAGGGGCGGTCAAGAATGGAAGCAGGGATGTGAGAGATGAAGGTATCTTCGACGTGGCATCAGTGGAGGTGGTGAGCTAATCAAACTGACTGATGGACTGGATGTGCAGCGGGAGACAAAAAGAAATCAAGAGTACTTCCACTGTTTCGTCTTCAACAACAGGGCTAAATGGAGAATAGATTCCTTCATATGTGAGGTTTTCTTTTTATAATCATAAGAAAAGGAAAAAAAAGATGATAAAGCGATAACGTAGAAGCACTGTTTTGGGGGAGAGAATGAAGAAAGGCACTTGTGCCGAAGCTAGCATTACCAAACGCTAAAAATCGCTCAATGTTAACGTTTTTTAATACACTTTCCAGTAATAAAGAATCTTCTCTTATCAAAACACCTTGTCTCCATTAAGTTATGAAAGTAAAACTCTCCAGCCCCTAAACCTTTCTTTTCCTGCTAATGAGTAAACAATGAACATGTTTTATCACAGCAATTCAGAGCCCTCAGGTATCACATCTGTATTTGTAAAGTGATTTAGAAGTACACTTACTTTTTTTTTTTTTTTTTTTTTTTTTTTTTAAATTTTTTTTTTTCAACGTTTATTTATTTTTGGGACAGAGAGAGACAGAGCATGAACAGGGGAGGGGCAGATAGAGAGGGAGACACAGAATCGGAAGCAGGCTCCAGGCTCTGAGCCATCAGCCCAGAGCCTGACGCGGGGCTCGAACTCACGGACCGCAAGATCGTGACCTGGCTGAAGTCGGACGCTTAACCGACTGCGCCACCCAGGCGCCCCAGAAGTACACTTACTTTTGATTTAAAAAAGAACTCCCAGTAAATACATAAACAAGCAGTTTCTTTACCTCATACTGGCCATACTGAGTATCTAATATACCAACAGCAAGGAAGGAGTCTGACCTGGCTTAATTTATATTTTAAGTTTCTACACTCATCAAAAGACAACAGATTTAGTAAATAAATTTTCTTAAGTTTTTATATTTAGTCTATAGGGAAAAATTTTAAAGAATTGTTTAGAATCAAAAGCAGTTGATCATTTTCTTAACGAATCATTTACCTCGTATCTATGTATTTACGTTTTAGAAGTTATTCAAATTAAACATAGTACTACTTTTAGTTACACACAGCTTAAAAATTACCTTAAAGTTATTTTCCTTTGGCTTTCTCCTCATTATGATATTGAAAGTTTCGTACACATCTTCTGCTCCATTTTGTATAGTATTGGTCATATCTTGTTGATACTGGTTTGGATCCAAAAACACTCTAAATGTCCTTGACTCTCCTCTAAGATTGGGTCTTGGCTCAGGTCCTAGACATTTTGAAAAGATTTGGTAAACGAAATACACACTTTTCAAGTATCAAAATAAGTCAGCAGTATTCCTTTTCTAGAAATGATGAGTAAACTGTCCAGAGTTAACTCCAGTCATTCCCCTGAGTAGATGCTACGAAGCTGAAAATATTTCCTCCTTTCCTTAAATTCTTGCTATTTCTTTTCCCAGAATAGTCACGTAATGTTTATGATGCAATGCCACGGACTGCAGTTATCTATGTCCTCAAACAAAATAAGAGCCCTAGAAGTCAAACAACTTTGTCAGTCACTCATAGCTCCTACCACCGCCTTACTTGGCTGATCACTTTTGTCATCCACATACCATTCCTAATATCACCAGTGTGAAAGGAAATTTCCTTTCTTTTTGTCTTAAACCTCTAACTCTGGTCCCGATATGTGGCCTTATGTTTATTCCACCTTTCCCATTTTCTTTTATTCTAGTAATAAGATTAGTTTAATTATCAGCACTTTTGAGCAATGGTGCAATCTTAAAATCACAGGTGGTAGAGGTTAATTCCAGTTCTGAGAGAAGTTTAGTAAACAAATTGGAAAGTAAGCACTGGACACAGATGCATATATAATCTAACAGCTGTACCAAGTCAAGACAACATAAGAAAGAATTTCAAAGAAAAATCAATGATAATCAATGAGAGAATTTCAAAGAAAAATCAATCTAAGAAATCAAAGAGCTAACTAACCCTGTAAGATGGTATTTCTAAATGGGTAATGTCTGCATCTTAGGTATGACAATTCCTTAGACAAGGCAGTTCTGTTTAGATGTTTAGCATCCTGAGCCCCCATCTGTCAAATGCCAATAGCTCACCCTCCCCAACCCTACCCCGGTCATATGACAATATAAATAGCACCATACATTTCAAAATACAGGGTAGTATTAATCCCAACTGAGAGCCACTGCTACAATGAATCAAAAAAATAAAACCTAAAACACTAGGCAAATATGTCATAAGAGGTGTTTAGAGGTTTTAAAAAGCAATATTGCAAAGTATTACAAAAATTTTAAATAAAGGTAACTTCAAAAGATCCTGTCCTTTCCAATGTCTAATAAAAAGTTTAGAAACCATATTATTATTTCTAAAACTGGGTAGTAGGTAACTTACACATATTTTATACATAATCCTTTTGTGATGACTTATTATGTAAAACAACTAAAAAATATTACTTAAGATGCAAAAGGGAAAAAAGGTGAAGAATTTTATCATTATGTACACTCTCTTTTAAAAATATAGATCACCATACCGTCTTCAATGACACGCCCTTTATCATCTAGCATGCCCTGGATTTCACAGCCTCTGACATAAACCAGGCCAATCTGCTCAATAAAAGGTCTCCTCCGGTCAAACTTAGTACCATACGGTTTTGTGGGACGCACGGTAATTAAAAAACAGACATCATGCTTACGAAGACCTGGTAAAACATAAAGATGCTTTCACTTACTAGAATGTTCTTGTTTTCAGTCTTTTGTTGGCAAATTCTCATCCTCTTATCTTTGGAATAGAGATATAAGAAACATTTAAAATACCAGATGCGATCGATGATTATATTTGCATTATAATATAATTACGGGTTTTTTCCTATCATCTTTAATACTCAATGTCTGACAGCAATAATTAAACGAAAATTTCTCTTTATATTAAAATTAGAAACTTTTATGCCATGAATACGTTACCGAATAATCCCTCCAAGTCATGTTACAGCTCCAAAATTGGATGCTCGTCATCATTCTTATTTTTAACATTCTTAATAAGTAACCAAAAATATGGCTGGCATATAGTCCATCTATGTCATATTCAGCAGGTTTCTAACATCGGTTTAAACTATCCATCACTGCCATTCCAACAACAGTTTAACTGCACTCCCCGAAAGAGGTCAATTCAAGAATAATTTAACAAGGCACAAAAGCATTGTTTATAGATACCATCCTGAGAACATGTTGAATATATAGTTTCGTTTGGCAAATACTTAACATTTTTAAAGGTAAATGTCAAGAAATAGGAAACTTGTGCCAAAGTCCATAGCTTCTTAATCATTACATCAAATACTAGACTCAACTGGATCCCCCGCTCTATTAAAAGTAGACACATGGGAACACAAGGGACGCAAAATTAGATCTCATATCACGTAATGTCACACCACTTAATCTTCATTTCTTTCGTGATTCGTTCTGTTAGCCAATGTAGGACGTAAATGCAAACTTAAATGGTCTGCTTGCTTATAATCTTGGTAATAAGATCTACAATTAAATCATATCAGCAATTTCAGTCAGTGCGTGGTTAACAGTACTGGGACCATTCTGGTTTGTTTTAATTTGGAGTGGGGTTTACGTGTGCTAGAAACAATTCTGATTCTGATAATAACTTCATTGCTTATTTCCCAACAAATTCTATGTAAAGAAGCAGGAGAAGTGATGAGAAGGGGAACTATTCTACTATCTGAGTTGTACTGCCTTTAGGATTTCTGATCTGCACAACTCATTACAACTTCTAAGTCTTAGAGTCAAAGTGGCACTGAGAAGTAATTAGGTCCGGGGCACCTGGGTGGCTCAGTCGGTTGAGCTTCTGACTTTGGCTCAGGCCATGATCTCATGGCTCTTGAGTTTGAGCCCGGTGTCGGGCTCTATGATGACAGCTTGGAGCCTGGGAGCCTGCTTCGGATTCTGTGTCTCCCTCTCTCTCTGCCCCTAACCCACTCGCATTCTGTCTCTGTCTCTCTCAAAAATAAACAAACATTAAAAAAAAAAAAAATTAAAAAACAAAAAGAAGTAATTAGGTTTCCACCAATGTCACTTTTTGGCACCACTGATGGATGACCGCCTATTCCCTGCTAAAGCAGATCATTTTACTGTGGGACATCTCGTATCTACATAAAAAACAAACAAACAAACAAAAAACAACTTAGATAACAGCTCAACTATCTTTCTCCTTCAACCATCTGTATGTATCTACTCTGTCCTGGCTGTGCCCTCTAGAGCAGAATCCAGCATTACTGTTTCATAATTCAGTTTCCTTAATTTTAAATGGGGTATTTAAGGGCCTGAGCTTCATACCTTTTTGAAGGAACAAGAAGAATGCTTTATATATTCAACTTAAACTCTTCAAAACTATCCTGTTCCTACAGGACAATATTCATTAGTACTTATAGAACTCCCCTCTGATTTTCTGCCTCCATTTTCTATTTAGTTAATCCATCTGTGATCAACACAAGGCCTGAATTTTGGCTCTGGCCTCCCAGGAAACACTTTTCTCCCACCATGCCCCATAATAGGAAAATGAATATACTGTTCTATAGTACCCTACTGTTCCCTATCTTGTTCATCAAAATTGACCCATTAGATTTCTCATTTCATCAGAGGCCTGTGTTTAAAAGAATGAAAGAGGAAAAAAAAAGACTATTTAACGTCCTTCTGATAGAAGCCTCCAAAGTAATAAAGGAAAGGAGTTTAGGTAACTGTGTAAAACAGTGTTTATTTTAATACCTCCTTAAGTGTCAAAGGTATTAAGTATAAAACCTTCTCCAACAACTTAATGCCTTTCTTAAGGTTCAGCAACAATAAAGGTGTACATTATTCTAGATGTGTGATGCACTAGATTAGATTGGAACTCTTTTGAAGGATACAGGAGTCACAAAAACAATCTGTTACAACTATACCCACTACAGTGGCCATCTGTTAAGCATCTGGCCAGCTTTGCTGCTGAATTCCTTCAGAATTGCTGGATAAACATATCATATAGTCCCTAAGGTTATAAACAGCTATGTTGGGAGTAGTAATTTCTGAAAACTAATCCATTAAGGGACTATCCTTTTCCTTCTGGCATGCCAAGAAGGTGGATGGAGATGAAATCTGCCAGCTACTGTTTCTCACAACAGGACAGCAAGCAAGAGCTCTCATAGACAGCTGGGGGAAAAACATAAAAGTGCCACTTAAAAATTAGTTCACGTGCCATTTCTGGTACAGATGTTATCAATGTTGTAACTCTTTATTTGGCTTACTAACTATGAACATATTTGCCTCTACATAAAATTCACAGTGACATGGAACTCCTGTCCCTAAAATCTTGCCTAGGAAAGAGCAGGGGAAATAAGTCATTCAATTTCTCTGCATCTATTATCTATCCTTGAATACATTTAATACCACTAATTCTTTATCTGACTTCCTCCCTTTGGTGCAAATAAACCATTATTTCTCTCTGAGTTATTTTCCCAGATCCCCTTAGAACTGCTTTTGAGTTTGTCTAATTTCGATATTGTGTCTTTATTTTCCACCAACCATATGCATCCCTATTCTCTTCACTCTGGCTGCTTTATCTCTTAAAAATACCAATTTTCCATAATAACTCTGCATGTGTACAAGTTATACATGGGCTGTCGCCCCCTTCTTTAGCAAACAGTAATATATTAATTCTTGTTATACCAATCCTACAAATTCATAAATATCATCTTACTATATGTGACATTTAAGGAGCTCTCATCTCAGCTTCGCAAACAGCAATTTTCAAAATACTGTGATATGCATGCTCTTTTATGCTTTTTATTAAAGTATTGAGACATTTAATGATTCTTATATGATCCTTGTTATTTTTACTACTAATGAATATAAAGACAATGTTTAGAAGGGTAATGTTTAGTACAAGTGTTTTGCCAATTTTCTAGTGAAAAATCTATAAACTATAAAGGCAAAATGTAGCTTTACTTTTTGAAATAGAGAATTACCTTCCCATTCATCTTTGATATGATCTCTGACATTCAGATTGATGGTAACATCCGCACGAACTCGGGTTGGCCAGTTTTCACCTATGTTGGGCTTGGCAACCTCAACCACAGTGAAAGCGACAATAGGCTGGGCCATTCGTGCCCAGCCACCAAACACTACACCACCATACTCAGACTGCCTGAAAACCAAAGAAGTGCATGATTACTCAAACAAAAAAGGACTTTTCCCCAACTTTGGGACAAGTACAATTAGTAAGGAGGAATACATGTTTAGGTCCTAACTAAGCCCTGACATTAGTAACTCTTACTAATAAACTTAAAAACAAAAAAACAAAAAACAAAAACCAAGTCCCAATATATAAGGAATATATTCAACAGTATGAATTGGCAAACATGGTCCAAGAAAGAAAGGGACAAAGGAGGAGTAGCCTACACACACCCAGGAAAAAAAGGTAACTATATACATAAGAGAAGAGTCATGTTGTCAAAGAATAATCTATTATAATAATAGAATAACCTAGATTATAATAATAATCTAGCATAGTTAGCTTTAGTTTATATTCTTATCCTCTTCCTCTTTTCATCAAGATAGTCACAACTATTTCCATTTTATGTATAGGTATTTCTATAAGCTGTTGTAGAACAAGCTAGAATTTTAAAAATTAAAACCAAACCAACAAATGATTAATATCTATGCAAATGCTTGCTTTAGGGCATAATAGTTAAATCATTTAAAAGATGCTGCCATGAATTAGGGGTACAAATAAGCTAGTTGTAATAATCAGAATCAGTAACATTCAAATACCCATTATTTCTTCTTAGTCTAAGTAGTGCTTTAAATTTTACATTAAGTAGTATATCTGGGAAATCTATAACATAAATTCTGTAGCCACACTCCCAAACTGGAAAGCACTGCCAAAAATGACATGCTTACACAGATAAAGAAAAGCTATATTCCATTAAAATCTTTGTGTTATAAGAAAAAAACCTAGTTTTATCAAAGAGTAAAACTAATTAAAAACAAATGTTCTGCATCCAGTGACTTGCTTAGTACAATTTCTAAAAGGTAATAACTATCACCTCCTCCATTTTTTACAATTTTACTACAGTATTAGTTTATACACCATAAAATTCACTGTAAATGCACACATTTCAATGATTTTTGGTAAATTTGCAGGGTTGTGCATCCATCACCACAATGTAATTTGAGAACATTTCCATCCTATGTATAAAAGATCCCTCTCATCTGACTACAGTCAATCCTGTTCCTATACCCAGGCAACCACTAATCTATTCTCCCCAACTTCTGCTTATAAAATCTACCTGCAACATGAAGCATTAAAGAGGACAGATTTCTGCCTGTATGTTGCTCAGTGGTTTTAGCAGCCTGAAAACATGATCATTAGAACCATGCACTGAGTAAAAATGCCTCTCTTCTCCACCTTCAGCACACACGAGCAGAAAGAAGTCTGGCCTCTTTTTAGATCTCATCTTTTTCTTTTAATGTTTATTTATTTTGAGATGGGGTGGCGAGAAAGGGGACAGAGGATCCAAAGCGGGCTCTATACTGACAGCAGTGAGCACAATGCAGGGCTTGAACTCACAAATGCAAGAATCATGACCTGAGCCACAATCAAAACTCAAACAAATGAGCCACCCAGGAGCCCCTAGATCTCATCATTTTTACGAAAATCTAGAAAAGTTTATTATCACAAGTTAAAACTCTCAAAAATGATATTTTTCCTCCTTAGCAGAAAATAATGTAAGTTAAAAAAATTTCCTTTGTTAATAGACCAGAAGAACTCTAAGTATTTTTGGTTTACTTGACATTTAAGTAAAATATAAGTGAATTCTATTTGATAATCTGCTAATTAATAAATCCCTAGTTTGCAGAATGGCCAAAATTAGGTCCAGAATCTGAGCATATACACGCAAGGTAACCATAAACTGAAAGGAAGCTTCCGATCAAACACTCCTCCCGGGGTCCAAACAATAGGCAATAATTTCAGCAAAGCTGTGGGCAGGGATGATCAGCCAGTGAGTATACAAATCTCACAGTGCTAGCCTGCCTACTGACTCAACTGATTATTAAGTCAAAAATACTTTATGTTGTGTTTTATAGTCTCACCCAGAATAACTTTTCACATAATAATTAATTAAAAAATAGAAGTGTGTATGAAATAAAATGTGGAAGTGAAAAAAATAGATCATAATCACAGTGTCCATGTAGCTCTCTGTAATTAGTGAGGAGAGAAGCCTGGAAAATACCTGCATCAGTTCATATTCAAAAAGTGTTAAGCTTTGCATACAGAATGCAGCCTAATTATATGTGCACGCATGGTATGACTATAACAAAAATTCATTTTACAGAATTAATTTTACTAGTTTATGGTCACTTGTGGTATATAACTTACCCTCATCAATTTCATACTTAGAATGAAATAATAAATGAAGGACATAAAGTCATGTCTAAAACGAAAACTAACCTCCACAAATCTCCTAATGCACAGCTGCTTCCAATAACTAGAATGAAAGTCTTTTCTTAGCTAACGGAATTCCAAACATGAGCTAGCAGGCAGGGAGTTTAAGCAGAAGACTTCATCAAATAATGAGCCCTACTCACGGGCCCCCAAATAAATCCTGATTTAGTCAAGGTAATCTATGGATGGAGGGCCAAGGAAGACTTCCCAACGTTCCATTCCATGTGATGCTCAGCAATGCTCCTCATCTCTTGCCAGGTCCCTTAGAGAGGCTAACTGAGGTACTGGTGACAGCCACAAGAGCAGCTGGGGTAGCAGAAGACCCCTTTATTATAAGCTCCCAGGACTTAAACCGTCCTGCCCTAGTATAGACCCACTGGGTCAGCCCATACCCTCCCTCTTTACCCTTTTACTCATGTTCAACCTACTCTCCTCTACACTTCTTCCCTGTCCCAAGAATGATGACCTCTCCCCCCTTATCTTATTTCCAGTCCCCCACCCCCAAGGATCCAGATACATATTTTATATTTTAGCACTTCTGATATACTCTAATCCACATTAGAGAATTTAGAGAATTTCTCAAAGAGTAAATTTACAGAAATCAGACAATTTCTCAAAGAATAAATATCATATTTTGGAGGGCATCTACAAGCCAGGTATACTATTTCTAAACACACTTATGAGGTTTCTGACAGAGGTATGTCACGGTTTGCATCTCTTCATTACAAATGGAACCAATTTACTAACCATGGCTTCATTCTGCTGACACTATCCTCGATGTCCTGCCTAATTTCGTAAGTTGATTCTAAGCGGAAGAGATTAAAGTTCCTTAGAAGGTAATCATGGAGAGTCAAAAATTGCAAATTCAACTTGGGAAGAGCAAGACAACCTGAAAAAGAAAACAACATCCACATCCAAATTATTCTCTTACTCAGACAGCTGTACTATGTATAAAGAAATGTACCACAAATTTGGTAGAGTCTAATTTAATGTTTAATATGCTGAAATACAGCATATTTGATAAGGTCCTATTTTTACTTTCACACAGAACTAAAACCAGGTTAAGAACTATCTACTAAGAACTGGAAAGGAAGAACAAATCTCATTAAAACATACAACCACATATCAATAATTCATATACAAACAATCTTCTAAAAAATATTTGAAGATACTTAAAATTAATATAGTCTCAAGTAGTTTAAAAATTCTTCCTTTACTAATTTTTATTTGGCAAAGCTCGAAGTAACCAATGACCATAAACTAACCCCATGACAAGTTTATCGCAGAACCTAATTAGTATACTACAATGCATAAATCTATCTCCAGTGGTCATTACAGTGCTCTGAATCTCGTCTTTTGGCTAGACTTTAAGGATACGGCATTGGTTGTTATTCCTGGAGTTACTTCCATTCCCACTGTACCAAAGCAATGATGAACCTAATAGCAAAAAACATAAATAAAAAAATGGGGGGCACCTGAGTGGCTCAGTTGGTTAAGCGACCAACTTCGGCTCAGGTCATGATCTCACAGTTTGTGAGTTCGAGCCCTGCATCAGGCTCTGTGCTGACAGCTCAGAGCCTGGAGCCTGCTTTGGATTCTGTGTCTGTCCATCTCTCTGTCTCTCTCACACTACCCCTCCTCTTCCCCTGCTCATGCTCTCTCTGTCTCAAAAATAAATAAACATAAAAAATTTTTATTTATTTCACATCATTTATGTTCATAAATTCTGATTTATAATCTGACTCTGTATCTTTCAGGCCAGAGGCTAAGGGAAAGCATCTCTTTGAGAGCACAATTTTATTAAAAAAAAGAAAAAAAGAATTAAAATGTCACCATTTTGCAACCGTCATTGAATTAACAAATCTAGCTGTTAAGCAGCAATGGCAGCTAACATCATACCCACAAAAACAACCAGACATCATATGCCTCTGATGAAAGAATACAACACTACCAAGAATCTTGCCAGAGAGAAAACCTTAAGCCTGATCAAGCTTCTGCATTCAGGTACCAATCTGTAAGAAACATAAAGAGCAGAGGGACATACTCGGGTGTATACTGAGTAGTCACTAAAAAAAAGCTAGACTGTGGAACAAACAACTCAGGTTCTTCAAAACAAAAGGAAGGATATGAAGTACTTGTAAAGTAAAAGACATTTAAAAAATGTGCACGATTAACTATCATATGTGGTTGCACAATTCGGTGATAAAACTATGAAGAAATATATAGTGATTACTATGGAAGTGAAGACGTGGTTACTTTCAAATGGAGGCAGAAGCAGTAACTAGGAAGGAGCTTATAGGAGGGTTCTGGGATGGCTAACAAGGTGGTTATTTCTCTTATGATACTTAGTTAAGCTCTATATTTATTCTGTGTGGCTTTCTAGATCTGTGTTTATTAAAAAGGTCCAAAAAAGGGGCCAAAGATTTTATAAGAATTTTCTTTACAATTCTTACAATATATCTATTTTTATATCTGTCCCAATTTCTTCCTCTCCCTGGGAGCTAGAAGCAGTCTGTATCATGCAGTATTAGCTTTGATCTTTGCCTATTTATTATCAGCAGATGTTGAGCCCCCAAAACACAGGGCCATCCATGGTCACGAAAGAACAATGGCATGATATAGTCAACTGTCTGAAAACAGCTTAATTACAATGAAACCATTTGGCAACTAATATTGTTCTGAAATACTTTCTTTCTATAAAAGCTGAAAAGATTTAAATCCCTTTTCCTTTAAGTTCACAGGAACGAAAGAAGAGCAATACTTTCTATACCTGGCAAAATGTGTTTTATATGCTGACCAGTGTGATTGAGGAGCACCAAAAGGTACATGTATGACTAGGT